>NC_083878.1:61384377-61697331 GCF_032452875.1 Bos javanicus
AATGTAGATTTCCATAATATGTACGCAGTTTAAATTAATCCTTAATATGAATCTCTTAAATAACCTAAAAAGTCATATTCTACTTACTTAGCTCATGTAGAGTAAACCTTTTGTAGTTTAGACTCTGAATGCTAGAGGATGTAAAATATTCGCTATAGTAAAAATACATATTTTTAAAGATTCCTATTAGTAAAAATTAGCACATTTTAATGTAGTAAAGTGACACTGATTTTGTGATACTAAAATACATTTCTTAGGTTCCAGTGGCTTTAAGTTTTTTTAAATAGATAACTACATATTATAAAGTAATATTGGAAATAACTGCATTATTCTTGGGCCATGGACATTATAGGTTTATTGCAGTGTGCTTTAAAATCCTTAGTAAGGATTCTATCTTGATTCTTTTTACTTATCTTTCAAACTACATATGTACACAGCCCTTATTTAGCTTGGTAGAGTAACAAAAATTCTAGAACATTTCATTGTACAAGTATGCAAATGTATTTACATAGGAGTAAGTCTAGGTTTCCTTAAAGAGGGCAACAGAATTGAAATGAAAGTTTCTCTAAATCCATTGGATAATAGAGGTGGTGTTAAGGCTAACCATAGTGTTGAACTAAACAGAGGGATTACTCCTGGGTTTTGCATCAGTTGTTTTCTGCAGGGTGGCCTCACTTGTCAAAAAAAAAAAAAAAAGTTTAACGGGCAAACATTCACATAGGCACACTGAGAAAAGAAGTATGCTTAATTCCATCAAAGGTTTAAAAAAATCAATCATTAATTTATTCTAACTACAATTGTTAGTCATTTGTGAAAAGCATCTGGCCTTTAAATCTTAGGAACCCAAACACAAGTACAATGTGAACACTTGTGAAGAAGCTTCAAATTTGTCATAATGTAAAAAAAGCTATGCTAGCGTGTGCGTATCTGAATCTAACTATACAGCTGCATTTGTTTATTCATAATGCCCTAACTCCACTTCATTTTTTTGAAAATGTTATAAATGCAAACGTAATATGCTTTAAAAGTCAGAAAATCATTCACTGGCAGCTTTAAAGAGCTCAGCTTTTTTACGTTTTTTTCATGGTTGTTTAAAAGGTGGTATTTCAGCAATCTTGGTATTACAGGTCAGAAATGGTTTCTAATGAAGTCTAAATTCAAGATAGAATATATATTTTCAAAATAGTTTCAGGAGAAACATACCCTATTTTCCATATGGCTAAGTAATTGTTAAGGTATTTGTTTTAAAGCAGGACTTAGATACTCCTGACTGCTCTCTAATTTGATATAGCTAGTCCAAATGATTTTATTCAAGAAAGTTTGGTAGAAGAATTCAGTGAAGTAGATAAATATTAATAATTTTTGCAGCTATATTCATATTGCAAAGTATAGAACTAATTCAGTCATTTTTACTGTAGTAACATTCATTTTTGAACAGTTTTAAAGCTACCAGTAGAACAGCTTAATGTTGGGATTCATTTAAATATTAAACTAGAAGTTACTCAAGTTTCATGTTATAATAATATATATGTAAATAGGTTCACACTATAATCACAAAATTATATGTAATTTTTTTCTGTTTTTGTTTATTTTAAGAATGACTTTTAAATTGTAGAATGCCTAAAAAAAACCTAAAGGAGTGAAAATTAGAGCTTAAATGAGAAATGAAGAAAAAGTTGTATCATTTTAACTACATGCTCTGTAATATAAGATGAATAGTTAACATATAAAATCTACCCCCCACAACAACATATCACATAGTCTAGCAGTTTCTTACTGTAAATGGAATATAATGAAATGCTCCTGTCAGAGGCTTCATATAGAAATGATCCATACTCTTAATATGTACTACTTTTATCAGATTACTCATATACTGTATTGCATACAGCATTGCTCTTTAGCTTCCCCTGGGTTTTTAGTAATTAGAAATAAAGAAAAACTATGAATACTTCTCATAAATAAGGTTTGATTCTAAGCAAAATGACAATAATAAACAAGCACATTTTTTACCATAGAAAAAAATTGGTTACTAATCTTCAGTTTAGACATTTAGCTCACTTAATGCCATAAATATATTATTGTTACAAGATGACTGTTTCTAAAATGTATATTGAAAATAAATCTAAAAATTTCTATGCCATAAGTAGACTTCATGTGTAAACTTTGTTTGGTCCTCATTTCAGAGACATTGATGTCCAAAGTACTGTTAGGATACTAGAGATGAGAGGAAAATCACTTAAAACCGCTTGTGAAATATAATGTTTGAAATGGTTCTTTGAGAATGTGCAGATTATGCTTACATAGGGAATCCTTCCAGCTCTCTGGGAAAATGAGCTGTTGACATTCTTTTGGGTCATCATCCAAGATAGGAGGGCAACACAAGGATTTAGCAGATAAATTCATCCCCAAAGACCTTTATCCATTTCATTGCAACTTGGAAACATTCATGTTGAATAGTAGCATTAATGTAGCCCATTTAGCTCTTCAAAGTGAGCCTTATGTTTAAAAAAAAAAAAAAAGGAAAAGAAAAAGAAGACGATGAAGAAAATAAAATGACTAGGGTAATAACTTATTTAAGTCTTCTAAGAGGTAGTCTTTATTTATATAAATTCTAAAACACAAACTACTTGTTTTCCTTTATTTTCAAAAATATAACTAAGGTCTATTATAGTAAGCTGTAAGCTTTTGAATTTTAACTCACTTTTATCAATCCTGTATGTTGCTTGTTAACTGTTTATGACAAAGAGCAGAAAAGAAATTAATGTTTTAATGTTGTGGTCTGAAATGAATGACATTTTTGAAAGACTGAAAATTATGTCATTCAGATTCTTTTTCTGACTGTTTATGGACTTTATGATTCAGGCAAAAGAGAAAGACAAAGCTGTGCTAAATGTATTGAGGGGTGCACTAAGATTTACACACATGTCCTTTCTAATAAATGGTGAAAAAAAACTTTTTGACTCAAACTGGAATGATACTATATAGGGTTCAATGTGCAGGAAAGGTTCCCACAATGCATTGTACAAACCTAGGGCTAACAAATACCCTGCTGCTTTGAAACCCCCCCAAAAGACAAAAGCACAATGAAATAGAAAGCTTACCACCGGTAGCTTTCAAAACGACAAACTAGGCAAACTATACATCTCCACCACTCCAATTTTGTCAGAATGCTAATGAGCTTGCTCTGATCTTTACTCGGCTTCCCGTGTTTTCTACATCTTCAAGGACCACATGGCGCTAGCAAAATAAAGACAACTAAATGAGAATTTCGAATGCTTTTTGTGTTAGGACCTGGTGCTTTTCAGTGGACGCGCTCGTTGAATATTCTTAACTTAAAAGAGTACAACAGGGGGTTGGGTATGAACTTTTTAACAGGAGGAAATTTGTACAAAAGTAAATTAGTGAGATGTGGAAAATATGAGAAAAATTTCTGATTAATTTCCACTCCATAATATCAATGACACCTTCAGCCCCACTCATACTCTTCTAACAAGAGATGCTGATAAAAGATGAATGATTCTGTGTTGTTCACAGTGAATGTTTAGTGTTTTTTTAATAGCAGCATTCTACATAAAAGGCACCAGGAAGTACTCCGCATTAGCAGTTGAGATCACTAGTTAATAGGATGATGTCTTTTAGCTTTTGTCACAAGATTATTAGAAAGGATGGGTTTCTGTTCTCATCGTTGCATAGTTTGGAGTGCCTGTTGAGTACAAGTGCTAAAATACAGGTTTCTCAGTATTGTTTCACATGTAAAGCAAAAAGCCTTTCAATGCAACACCTTTTTCCTTTTTTACCAGGTGATTTTGTTATTGATCTCTAATCTGCCCCTTTAGCTGTATTAAATGCTTGAAGTGTTCTGCTTTTCACTCTAGCCTTGTTGCTAGCTATTTATGTCTATAAATTCATTAACATTAAAACAGGGTCTATGTAGACCATTTGATTCTGTGATTTAGAAAGTGGCAGATGATGTAGTTTTCATGGCCTAGAGTACAGAAAACAACATAAAGTTAAGATTGCCTCAGTGAATACTGTAAAAAATGTCTTCTTTGATTAAAAAAAACCTATTTTATAATAAATTATGTATTTGTAAGGAACATACTTTTTACTAGCTCTATCTCTTTTCTCTAGCAGTCACTGTACATTTACTAGGAGATTGGGAATAGTCAACTCCATCCCTTACCATACCCATATCTAGAAAGGGAAATGAAAACCGAAACTGGGTATATTTTTATATGTAAAGATATCTGAATTTAGAGTTAAACTGATTCTGCACAACTCATTAATAATCAGGAGAGGAAGGAGGGAGGTATAATATAGTAACACTTTTCAGGTTTTGTGTGGAGAAATGTTTTGGCAATGTTTCTCAATGTTTAACACATGTATTTCTGATATTTCTATACACTATTCTTTAAATTTTTCTCTTATCCTGAAAAATTATAGTTTTGTATACTGAATTTTGTTCATATGGCTTAAGACATTATAATTTTTTCACACAGCAAAATGAAAGAAGGGAACCCTATGGTAATAGAAATAACCTGAACAGTCATAGTTGATAAAGTTGGCAAGAAATAGAAACTATCTTCTAATTACAATGGAAATTTTAGAAGTTTTTTTAATATCTATTTATATGTCCTCTATCATCTAGTATGATATTTCTGTGCTTCTTACAAGTATGGATGGGAGATAGTATTCATGTAATAAAATGTCTCCATTATGTAGAAATAGTTTTTTAATAGTGTAATATATCTATTTTCGTATAAGTTATAATGAGAAAAGAGGCCATGTCATTAAAAATAGACATTAAATTAAGTGAGGTATCTATTTTGGCATTTTACTTGCAAAACTTTTAAAAAATTAACAACTGTAGATTTCTCATTGAAGAAATTTTTTACTATATTACATACCATGGTGAAATAGAAAATGAAGTTTTTATTTTATTAGAGTGTTTCCATTTGATTTCTATAGACATAAACATGAAATAGACAAGATTATATGATTTCTCTGCAAAGGAACTTTCATAAGTAAAAACAAATTAAGTGAATTTGGTGCTATAAAGTAAATAAAATGATCTCTAAAGTTCCAAGATAGTATAGACTTATTGTTCCTTGATAAAATATACATGAAAATTCCTAGGGCATTAAATTTGTGTTGTAATCAAGAAGCCAGTAAAAAAAATTAACATTTTATGTCTTAAAATTTTCTACAAAGTGACTGTTTAACACAATTTCTGAAGGCAATGAGCCACATCCTTTGATAAGACTCTTAAGAGTTGATAGAATCCATTCCTTTTTGGAAGTAAAATGTTAACATACTTTTGGTAAATGTGGTGTCTGTTTTGTGTGTCTGTGTGTTTTTAGCTGTGTCAAGATTTTAGTTACTCCAAGAATGCGAAATAATATAAAATCACTTTCTAATTGCAAGAAATAATAGTTTCTTGCGATTATTTTCTAATCCAACATTCAGAAAAATTAAAGGCATTAAAAACCGTGTCAAACAATTGATTCTGTCACATCCTTGATTAGCAGAGTCATAGCCAGGTGGAAGAACAGTGAGCCAGGGCCCAGTTCCCCAAAGTCTCCATGTGAACCTTCTCTCCAGTGCTTCTGTCCATTAGGTACCAAAGCCCATCTGTCCTCCATTACTGTATCATAACTACAGGAGAGGCTTTTCTTCTATTCTTAGTCCTCAGCATACCTTCACCTGAAAACATTAGGCTCAACCCCACCAGTGGTGAGTTGGGACCCTGACAGGGAGAAGGATAGCCAGAATCCCATTCTACTGTGCTGCATTCATTCCTGCTCACTAACCCAGCTTCATAACTATGAACTTCAGTTCCCACTTTAATAGAATGAGGCTTTAATACAGCTTGAAAAATAAAAATTGGAGGAAAGAACCTAATTTTAATTCCCATAAAGGGTGAAATTTGTAATCCTTTATGTCTTGTGATTTTCATTCATTCATTCAACAAATTTTTTTTTTGAGCCTTATTATACCTCAGGCACTATACATTGAGTATAAAAGCTTAACCCTGGTTAGTGAAGTGAATATAATTAGTTCAAATTTTCTCACACCGAGCCAAAGTTGATATGGTGTGGCAGCCCAAGAGGATTGTGAGAATTAAATTAGATACCTTATATCAATCATTTTTACAGTGCCTGGTACATATACAGAGTTCAATAAATGTCAGCTATTATTTATATGATTCCTTTAATACCTAAGTTTGTCAAAGTCTCCTTTGAAATAAAAAATACCAAAAGATGAAAAGCACAAATATTTTAAGAATATTACCATCAAACACTAAATGAAATATTTATAATTTTTGCACATTTATGCATTTTATTTATTATTATGTATTACATGTACTGGAATATTCCTTTGATTATTGAAAAAGATGGATCATGAATAAAATACAGTGTAAAGAAAATAGTAAAGTTTGCTTTCAAATGAAAGTTTACGTTTTAAGGTGCTTACCTTGCTTTTGCCCTTTACTTTTCTATATCTTCCATTTTAAAAATTGGTAATATTCCTAAACACTTTTCTTTCTACAGTTTTTTTCCTTATGTAGTTACAAGAAAAATTAAAACAGTTGTACTTTCAGAATTCTTTTACAATTTGTTCAACTAATCCAAACATCTTTAATATCTGGTTCTATCTGCTTTCATTATTTGTATTATTTAAAGAAGGAAACTATATAAATTATATTTAGAAGTAGTAGCACGCACCTGTGGTTGAATCATTCTAGTGCATGCAATAGATACTGGATCCTAGGATTTCTAGAAAGGAATCTCAATTCAGAATGTTAAGAACCCCCTAAGGTTCTCATTTCTAACATTTGTTTCTTTTCTCCTTGGCACACACTATATATCCCAGCTTTTTACTATATATATATACAGTCTGAAGGTGACTTTTTTATCTGCTGACTCATGTTTGTTCATTTATCGAGAGGAACAAATGTATATAATATCTGCTAGTGATATTTAGAAAGTATTTTCCACTACTAGAAATTTTGAATTGGAAATATAAAATATAATTTTTGAACCTAAAGAAGTATCACATCACCATAATTTTCAATTTGGAACATGTCTATTGCCTAAAGTGAGGTACATCCTTATTCTAGACTGCAATAAAATTTTTTAACACTTAAAAAGTAGAAATTCCAGGAAAATGTGTTTTTCTCAGCAACTATCTATGAAACAAAATTTAGGCATTTGAACTGATTTGGCAGCAGCATGTTTTTTTTCTGAATGTGAAATTAAATTTGTGTAATGTCATGCCAATGCTAAAATAACATCTTATACATGGAATATCATCATTTCTTTAAAAAAAAAAAAAGGATCAGTGCCTTATTTTTGAAAGGACTAAGACAGTGGTTCTCAAACTTTTATCTGCATTTAGAAAAACACCTGAGGAGTTTGTGTAAACTACAGAGCCCAGGCCCTGCCTAACCAATTCTGATTCAGGGGATCAATCTGTGGTGAGCCCATATTCCAGGAATTCTAATACAGGTGATCTGCAGAGCACATTTTAAGAAACAAGGGGCTAAGATGTGCTAAGCTCACAGTGTTACAAGTGCTAAAGGAAGTAACGCAACAACATAGGGATTTCAGAGCCACAGACATGAAAACCAGCAAGATGCCAGCTAGAATCTGGGTGGTGTTGGACAAGTTACTTATCCTCTCTGAGTCCATATTTCTTCTGTTATTTTTTTCTTTTAAAGACCAATGAAACCTATTTTAGAAGGTTATTGGAGTCTAAAATATATTACTACAGATGTAGATAAAATTTACATAAGAGTCCTTATTTTTTTAGCACAGAGCCTGTCAGAGGGTTAGCACTCAGTATGAAAGTAGCTGCTGCCATCACTCATGGTTTTGTTATTTATTATTGTTTCTACCTTTACTTTAAAATTTTCTGTTGCTTTTAAGTAATATGCTTGTCCCTCATTCTATTATAACTCTTTTCTTCCTCAAAACACACACTTATGCATGCATGTGCATGTTCTTTCTCCCAAGAAATGCCTGAAGAACTGGTTTGGCAGTTTGGCATAAGAATGGAAAGTTGTTGGGTTTTTTCTTGTTGTTGTTGTTGTTTTTAATCTTTGTCTTATATATAAAAATTAACTGATGAAGTTTCTGTGAACATTCTCACAACTAAATAAATAGGAGAGAGCCTTAGGAATTTTGCTATTCCCCCAACCCATATAAATTTCACTGAATTGATATACTAGTTATATAGTTTTGTGAAGTACATACAGAAATAAACAACTTAAGTGTTATATTTGAGAAATTTGTTTTAGGACATCCATGTAAGAACCAACTTTGTAAATGCGTGTTCAGCTTTCCTGTTTCATCTTGATGCTATCCTAAGAAGTTTAACCAAAATTTCATAATTTGATTCAACAAAGAATGACATCAGAAATGGGTAAGCATATGTGAATTGCCTCCCCACTCCAGAGTCAAAATCAAGGTAGTTTATTGAAGGATATAAGCTCGGCTCCAACACCATTCTTCTCACCTTTCCAGGTGGAAACATTTTTCTCAAAAAATACAGATGTTCATGTCCAGAGACAACTAGATATATACTGTTTCTTATTAAGTCTCCTCATCTTTGAGACAGAAATATCTAATTGAATAGCAGTCAACATAACTTTTATTGTTGTGCAGACTTCCCAGAGTTCTGCTTTCAAATCATTGTTCATTCCATAGTAGAGACATTTCCAGTTCTTCTAGTGGATTGTAAATTATTATTATTATTTTTTTTTTTAGCTTTTAGTTATGCTTTTAACATTCTTCATAGGCCTCTAGGTACATCACATAAGAAAACTAAACATATAGTCATTGCATCTGTTCCCTGTTCCCACATGTCACTTCTAAGCTGGAATGTAAAAGGCATTCATCCACTCAGAGGAAGTATTTCCTCAGGAAAAGCTTATAATAGAAATTAAGGAAAAACCATTGAGCTGATACATGTTTTAAAAATTAAATTAGATATTTTGAAATGCTTCATATTACTGATTAATTTGTAATGCTTATTGCTGAATAGTTTTTTTTTTTTTTCTGTAAAGGTTTTCTGTTTTTGTTTTAATGCAGGGGGATTTGGATGAATGTTGTAGGAAGAGGAAGATTAACCAAAATTGTAGTTCTTTTTATAGCTTCATAACCTGAAAGGATAAAGTTTGGTACACATATGTATATATAAACAGTTATTTTTCTGACAGAGGATAATAGATATTACTATCAAAATAAGAGTATATGAATTAGTTTTCCCCTTTGTTTTTATGCTGATGACATTCAGTGGGAGATGATAATGTGAATTCACAGCACACAGAGTTATGAAGATCCAACTTGTGAGTGTCCTCTGCATTTACTGACTGGTTATATACTTTACCCACCCAAAGTCACCCAACCCCACTCCCCCAGTGCTTATTCACTCTGAATTAATAGCACCACTTGGTGGCCAAAGCTAGGAACTGAGTAAAGTGCCAACATTTCTTCCCCACCAGCATATTACCCTCCATTAGACACTTCTGAGCTGGCCTTGGTCATCACTGTATTTGTTATGCTCTCAAAGACTCTAGTTCTTCAAGGAAAGTTAAAAATGTAAGTCAAGGACATTACTTATGCTGATACTTTTTAATTAAAAAGTAAGTTTTTTCTAAATTTCATTGATTTAAAAAAATAGAAATAGTTTTTTATATAGGAGGTAAGAATAACCTACCACATAAATAATCAAAATAGTCATAAAAATTTTAATTTCTCATGAGGATAAAATGAAAGAGAGCCCAAAATTTAAAACTTTTAATACTATTTGTTTTTAAAATACTGCTTATTTTGAATCTAAGTAAAAGTTTAAAGGAAATTATATTGAACATTGCAAAATTGTCAATGTAGACTAAGTAGCAGTTTTGCTAAATTTTGAAATATATAATATTAACAGGCACATCATAAGAGCTAAATAGATTTGGAATTGACCATGATTTTGGGTGGGAATGTAGATTGTGTTTTCGATGTGATTGGTCTGACCTTTTTTAAATGTGCTATAGCTTCTCTGGTAGCTCAGCTGGTAAAGAACCCACCTGCAATGCAGGAGACCCCTGTTCAATTCCTAGGTTGAGAAAATCCCCTGGAGAAGGGATAGGCTACCCACTTCACTATTCTTGGGCTTCCCTGATGGCTCAGACAGTAAAGAATCCACGTGCAGTGCAGGACATGTGGGTTCAATCCCTGGGTTGGAAGGATCCCATGGTGGAGGTCATGGCAACCCACTTCAGTATTCTTGCCTGGAAATCCCCATGGACAGAGGAGCCTCGAGGGCTACAGTCCACGGGGTCGCAAAGAGTCGGACACAACTGAGCAACTAAGCACACAGCACAGCTTTGAAGCAAAGAGAGAGGATATACAAAACAACAGAAGGACATACAAGTGGCTGCTAGAGCTTGGCTCATATGATTTATGCCAGAATCTGAGAGGGAGTATTGGGGAACATGATGTTCTTCAGTCTGATGGGTATCTAGGGAATTCCCTGGCAGACCAGTGGTTAGGACTCTGTGCTCTCACTGCTGAGGGCCCAGGTTCAATCCCTGGTTGGAGAGCTAAAATCCCACAAGCCACATGGCACAGCCCAAAAATAAATGAAGGATATTTTTAAATGTGTATCATGATAAAGGGTAAGTTGAACATGTCCTTAAAATTAAGTTGAGAAATCTGAAAATAATTTTATCTTTGGTAAGTCTAGAGATTCTGAGTCACATGTTAGATTTTTATTTTTTCTAAATTTCTGACTGAAGGAACTGCTATTAGCAAGAGAACTTTGGGGATAGACTTAACAGAGCATGTGTAACCTTGGAAAGGGGACTGTTTCCTGGAGAATTTGCATTTGAGTAGCTCTTTTAAGAAAAGAAAAATGAATAATGGATAGTTGCTAGGCTTCCATACTTAAGGGGAATGAAAAAATATGGACTGATGATAGGATGCAGTTTGGTTAATTGGTCCAGTAGAATAGATTACTAAAGACATTAGACATGTCATGTTCAATGGAACATCTTAAGACTTGCACCAATTTCCCCAGTATGTTTTCATCTGTGAGTAGGCCTATCTGATTACACAGGCAGTCAGGAAAACTGGGAGACTCTGCCAGGAACAATCACCATGCCTTACTCCAGCCAATAATCATAGGTATGTCAGATAGAGAAGATCCTGAAGCCTGAAGAATGTGAATCCCTACTGGTGGGTGGGTGTGTGTGTGGGTGGGTGTGTGTGGAGATAGAGAGTATAGCAACCACCATTATACTACTATATATAGCATTTATTGTAGGCCAGGCACTATTGTAAGTACTTTATATTTATTAACTCACTTAATCTTAACAAAATCCTATGAAGTAGGTTTATTATCTCCGCTTTACAAATGAAGAAACTAGGCATAGGGATCTTAAGTAATTTACCTAAATTTCCACAGCTCTTAAAGAGCAGAGGTGGAACTTGAATACATCCTGATAATCTAGTGGTAGGCAGAGTATTCTTGTCTGTCCATTTTCACTGAAGGATGTCTCAAAGGCTCAGATGAAATCAGAGTAGTTTGTAGTTGCCCAAGAAGGTACATGGGTCTATCCCTGGGAGCCCCTGTTTCTTGAAGACATCATATCCGTTCAGTTCAGTTCAGTTCAGTCGCTCAGCCGTGTCTGACTCTTTGTGACCCCATGAATCCCAGCACACCAGGCCTCCCTGTCCATCACCAACTCCCGGAGTTTACTCAAACTCATGTCCATTGAGTCGGTGATGCCATCCAGCCATCTCATCCTCTGTCGTCCCCTTCTCCTCCTACCCCCAATCCCTCCCAGCATCAGAGTCTTTTCCAGTAAGTCAACTCTTCGCATGAGGTGGCCAAAGTACTGGAGTCTCAGCTTTAGCATCAGTCCTTTCAATGAACACCCAGGACTGATCTCCTTTAGAATGGACTGGTTGGATCTCCTTGCAGTCCAAGGGACTCTCAAGAATCTTCTCCAACACCACAGTTCAAAAGCATCAATTCTCCGGCACTCAGCTTTCTTCACAGTCCAACTCTCGCATCCATACATGACCACTGGAAAAACTATAGCCTTGACTTAGACAGACCTTTGTTGGCAAAGTAATGTTTCTGTTTTTTAATATGCTATCTAGGTTGGTCATAACTTTCCTTCCAAGGAGTAAGTGTCTTTTAATTTCATGGCTGCAGTCACCATCTGCAGTGATTTTGGAGCCCAAAAAAATGAAGTCTGACACTGCTTCCACTGTTTCCCCATCTACTTCCCATGAAGTGATGGGACCAGATGCCATGATCTTAGTTTTCTGAATGTTGAGCTTTAAGCCAACTTTTTCACTCTCCTCTTTCACTTTCATCGAGAATCTCTTTAGCTCCTCTTCACTTTCTGCCATAAGGGTGGTGTCATCTGCATGTCTGAGGTTATTGATATCTCTCCCAGCAATCTTGATTCCAGCTTGTCCTTCTTCCAGCCCAGCATTTCTCATATACTAACCTATAATTCAGGGATCCTCATATACCAACCTATAATTCAGGGATCGTATGGACATATCTGCATAGGAAGAAAAGCTGAATCCCCTTGACACTCCTCGATGACTGCTCTGAGGTCACAGGAAGAATAAACAAAATAGCCTCTACTAATGGGTGAACTTGTTTGTTTGTCAGAGGTTTAATTAAAGGTTTGCTTTTTGTTTGGGGGTTTTGTTTTGTTTTTTTTTCTGCTTTGCATATCAGAGTCATTCTGAAAACTTGTCAGGGTTGGCCTGAATTCTAAATAAAAGGCCTATTCTGATTAGACTGTTTACCTACAAGTGTCAAGTAGAGTGGCTGAGAACAGTGGTTCACAAAACAGACTGCCTGGATTTGAGGCCTAAGTTCTTCCACTAACTAGCTCTATTACTTTAGGTAAGTTATATTAATATAACCTTATTAAATATTTGATGCTATTATCATAATCATCATTATTATTATTATCCCCAGCCTATGAGAAGGTTATTGGTTGTCAGTCATCTGGTGAGGGAGATACAGGACATAGAGCATCCTTGAGACAATTTTCTTTCCAAGGCTTCAGGAAGCAGCGCTGTGGACACAAGTCTATCATAAGTGTCTCTGTCTTTGTGAAGAGAATGGCTTCACTGGGAAGGCTGAAGGGCATTTGATGAGGTAGTATAATGCTGAAACTCAAACTAGTCACCTGGTCTAGTGTTGAAAAACACCATTTGTTACATTTGATTTGAAGTGTCATGTAATTGTCGAACCCTTGTGCAGGTTAAAAGACTGCTGGGGATGGCTCTGCAGTATCCTGTTTTCATTAGGCATCTCTGTTTAAAGAATAAATGTGGACGTAGGCTAGGAGGGGATAGGCCTAATTCCCTTTAGCTCTCCCTCACTGAATCAAGGTTTTTAAGAAGGTCCATAAGGAAGGATATACCCCAGTGTTGCTTGGTTACCTGAACCCAAGCATGATCAAACAAGGTGTAGAGAAGAAGTTACTGTGCATGTATCGCATTAGAGGTTGAACTCATCATCCCTTACTGGAAACTGGAGGCTCTGATGACACCCTGCTATGATTTTTTTAAGGACATTTCAGGACTAAGCAACATGGGGTTACCTAAAAGAGTAGCTGATTGGCTGCATAATACATCTTGAGAAAAACTCTGTTAGAAGCTATTTGGAGCATATCTACCTGATTTGTTCTTCTATATTTTAAACATTGAATATATTTTCCACACTTTAAACAGAATCAGATCTCATTCTTACCTGGCATTTAGTAAATCATCTTTTTTATTGATATTGCCAATTTTGTAAGCTGATTTAACAATGCTGTGTTTTTAAGATCAAAATATCTTCCTATAAAAATGATGAAAACTTACTGTCTCTGAAGCTTTTTTGCTCTATAAACATTTGGTTTTTCTTGTTAGGGGATTTCTTTTATTAAATTTTTATTAATTTGTACTTCAAATTGTCATTTTGTCCTTTATTTTAATAACTAGTAAACTTTTAGGTATATCCTATTAAGCTATAATTTTCAATCTTAAAACTTAACCTCTTTCACTTTTGATTATTAAGTAGTATTTCATAATCTACTTTGTTCTTGAATCTCTAAAATCCATTACAAATAACTAGACTGTCATTACCTGGAGCATAGCCACATTACTCTATCACCATAGCTATGACGATCTTGTATGCAGCTGTAACACTGCAGACCCAAAAGGGCATTCACTTTTGTTTTTCCAGCTGCAGAGATGAGTTTGTACTGATTCACTCACGTTTTTCACCTATCTCACTTATGACCAATGACATACTAATTATACTAACTACGGACTTTCTTATGACTTATGAATGTTTAAAATATAATTTGTGTCCACGGAGATGTTTAAAAATGCATCCTCACTCCGGCTGTCCCTGATTATGTGTCTGTCTCCATACTAGACTATCTACCCTTTTGAAGGCAGGGACCATACCTTGGTCATCTTTCTATGTCCAGTTGTCAGCTCAGTGCTGCCTTGCCATTATCATCCTCTTCCTCATCGTCATCACAGCTAGCATTTTTAGTCTTGGGCACTGTGCTAAGGACTTCACATGGATTTTCTCATTTAATTCCTCCATCACCCATGAGGTAAGTAATGTGATTATACTTATAGAGAGGGAGACTGAGGTTTGGAGAGATTAATTAGTCTAAGATCAAGGGACTCCAAGTCATTTTTTTTTTAAACTGAACTGGAAGAAAAGCCACTTGGAATACAAACTCAATGTTTATCTTCTTTGCATCTTATTCAGAATGACAGACCTAACCAGCCAGAGAAACTATAGATGGTATACATTTATAAAGTATACTTAGCCCTACCAGAATTTATATTCTTATCCATGGGAGTTTCTCAGGATTAATGTAAACATTCATAAAGGTAGTCTACAATTTATAAGAAGTCTTTATTAATAAAGTTCATCTTTATTAATGAGTCAAGTGCTTTTCCATAAAGTTCTTAAATCATGGATTGAGTTCCCATACCACTCCATAAAAAACTATATGTCCAAATAACCTTAAAAAAGATGAACCTCCCAGTGAGAAGGTCTCCCCCAGAGATTTTGACTTACTTGAATATATAAAACTTTAATAATATCTCTTACAACATTTATCTATATATGCATATCTTTATTTTTTATAATTTATTTATTTGTGGCTGTGCTGGGTCTTTGTTGCTGCGTGAGCTCTTCTCTATTGCGGCAAGCAGAGGCTACTCTCTAGTTGTGGTGCAGGGGTTTCTTATTGTGGTGGTTCCTCTTTTTGTGGAACATGGGCTCTACGGTGCACACACTTCAGTAACTGGGACACATGGGCTCAGTTGTGGTTCCCAGTCTCTACAGCGTAGGCTCAATAGTTGTGGCACATTGGGCTTAGCTGCTCCGCAGTATGTGGGATCTTCCCGGATCAGGGGTGGAACTTGCGTCTCCTGCATTGGCAGGCAGATTCTTTACCGCTGAGCTACCAAGGAAGACCCTACATATGTATTTAAAATCATATCTTAGAATGCATCTAGAAATAATGTTGGGACTTCCCTGGTGGTCCAGTGGTTAAGAATCTGCACTTCCAATGCAGGGGGTGCAGGTTTGATCCCTGATTGAGGAACTGGGATCCCAGTTGCCAAGCAGTGCAGCCAAATGATAAAAATTTAAAAAACAATTTTTTAATGAAAAAATTGAAGTATTGTTTCTTTCACTTCCACTTTTCCAGAAATAATTTTATTCAACTCTTCATGCTCATCTTTAACATTAATATCTCTGTCACTTCTAGGACCACTCTTTAAGTCATTTCCATGAATGACTGCACGAAGGCTCTAGGAGAGGGAGGAAGTAAAGAGACTGCCAGGTGCAGGCCAAACAAAGGTGGGGCTTCAAGAGAGGGGAGATATAGCAGGGGAAGCTATCTTCCTGTAAGTGTGGCTCACAGTTTAAGTTTTCCTCTTATTGGAGGATGCCCAGTTGATCTCCAAGTAGACAGTAGTCTATTTGGTTGAATGATGTGTATAAAAGTGACTCACTGTTTTTTTTCCGATTTTACAGAATATGTTAAATGCACATTGAAAAATAAATACAGTTTCCGAGCTCTGTTTTGAGTGTTTTGAAAGTGAAAGTGTTAGTCACTCAGTCATTTGTGTCCAATTCTTTGCAACCTCGTGGACTTGAGCCTGCCAGGCTCCTCTGTCCATGGAATTCTCCAGACAGTACTGGAGTGGGTTGCCATTTCCTCCTCCAGGGGATCTTCCCAACCCAGGGATTGAACCGCATTGCAGATTTCCTCACGTTGCAGGCAGAGTCTTTACCATCTAGGCCACCAGGGGAGTGTTTTGAATTTAGCCTAGTGCATATTTGTTGATAGTCAAGATGGTCATGCTTTATCTGAAATGTGGGTCATGCTAAGACTTTTAAAGGCTCTTAGCACTGAAGTTATGGAAGCAACTCCATCCCACATGTAATTTTTTTAAAAATACTAAACTGTAAATAAATACAATTTTATCAGTTATGACTTTTTCCATGATGATTATTTTCATGCTTTTAATTTATCTTTTTTACTATCTTAAGTGTGTGCTTAATTTACCTTTTGAGAAATTGAGCACTGATTTTTGGCATAGCAAGGCTATTCAGACTCTACCAAGAACTTGGCACAAGAAGATTGTTATTAATTTCTGGACTTTAGAAGTAGCTTTTTCTTTTGTATAAGTCTATGATGGAAGAGATTCAGTGAACTTGTCTATACCTCCTCCTGCATAGGTAGGTGCATAGACGTCTGTCAAATTTATCTGTAGAGAGAGATTGCCCTGAATCTCTCCTCACACTTCATTTTATCAAATGAGCAAATGAAAGATGTGTTTGAGAGAATGAATTAGTTTTTATTTTACTTCAACAAATGACAGGATTTTCACCAAAGTTTATATTATTAATACTATAACAAATATATCAAGCTGAGCAAATTGTTTTAAGACAATTACTGCTGAAGACATCAATAAGGATTATGGTTCTTCATTTATGTTGATTGCTGTTTGAGGATATTCTTACTGTAGAAACACTTATCAACTGTTTGCTTACATAATAAAATTTGTTTTCATAATAAAGCTCTGTTTCCTAAGTTTAAAATATTTTCTAAACTAGGGCACTGGAGTCCTATAGTAATATTGGCTTTGGAGTTCATGTGTCCATGTCCCTATATAACTGCAGTAAATTAATCTTTCTCATTCATTAAGTAAATCTACCAGACTTTATCTTTTTTGTTATTAAAATGTTTCTCTGGTACCAGTTAGTTGGACACATTCATGTGTATCTCTATTGTAATATATTAAATCTTTCAGAGGTCATCATACTCAGGTAATCATAACAGGGATAATTAGTAACGGCAACTTTTTTGTTTTTAATGTTTGATTTGGCTTTGCTACATTGTGTCCTTTAAGGGCCACATGTGATCACTAGTCAGCCATCTCCACTATGGAGCTGTGGCAAGATTTCAGCATTCTTTAATGTTTTCATGGTAGAAAACCGTGAATTTGTATGTATGTTCAACAGCACCTTCATCTTTATGTTTTCATTTTCTCCTGTTGAATTAATCTTCTGTTCAGTTAAAATTGTGTCATTCCTTATTTTGCATTTATATAAGAATTCATTGTCCGAAAATATATCTAAATAGATAATAAGCTTATGGTGAAAGATTAATTAG
Organism: Bos javanicus; assembly: GCF_032452875.1. Lineage (NCBI taxonomy): Eukaryota > Metazoa > Chordata > Mammalia > Artiodactyla > Bovidae > Bos > Bos javanicus. Next base: position 61,402,103 of record NC_083878.1, read on the forward strand.
GAAAGATTAACTAGTAGACAGTTTTATAAATATAATTCATAATTTTAAGGCTTTACTATCATTTTCCTTTTGTTCATTTTAAAATTTACATTGAAAATGCTGCTTTTGAAAAAGCAAATGAGAACTATATACACATTCCTGGGTGAAGGAATGAATTTTTAAGTGGAATTAATCATTTTGGGAGGGAGGAGATGGAATATAAAGGTAGATGTTAACTAACATTTTATTAAGTATTTGTACTACATGTAGTGCTGTATTATTCTGCTTTGTATTAAGTAGGTTTTGTTAACTATGTGATAGGAAGAATTATTTGAAGTCATATTTACGTGTGACTTTTCCTACTATTATTATGCTTCATTATTTAGTAATTTTTATAAATCATACTCTGGCTATCATAATTAAAAAGAGAAAACTGACAATAAGAGATTGTGATGTCAGAAAGATGTTACATTCCAGGAGGCAGAATATAAACCAGAATTCTTTAAGGAAATAAAGGAGAAAAAAATTACCAGAGACAGTATTAATTAGTCAATACTTTAAAAGGTTAAGGTGATATTTTATTGATAGTATATTTATAATACATATGAGGCACTCTGCTTTAAAATATAGTATAACAACCCAGCCATGCTTTCACATTTTAGTAACTGTGTACTGAACTATAGAATTTTGTCATTTTTTAAGTTTCAAAATGGTCTTCAGTAGTATAGATCTTGAATTTTTCAGTTCATGAAACTGAAAAAAATACTTAAATTTCAGCTTTGGCTCTAAGGTGATAAAAATGTAGTTGTGATTACAAATTAAAGATAATTTTGAAAGCAAGATAATTAACTTGGTGAGTTTAAACAAGATAAAATGATTTATGGCCATTTTATAAAATAATGACAATCTTCATTTTAAGCTACAATGTAAAGTGCTTTATTCTGAGATTATGTATTGTGGCAGAAGCTAAAACTGCCTTTTTTCTAACAGTGCCAGAATACAACCTCTTTTTCTTTTTGCACTAACAAGACTGCTTTACCACCACAGCCCACTCTAAGTAATTAAATCAATCCTTTGTACTTACCGTATTCTCCTCTAGTGACGGTACTAGATCTGATTATATGCTTCATGCATATTCAAAGTACCGCACTGACAGCTCTTTAATGAGCTCTTACTTAATCAGTATGAACAATGTTCATCTTGTTCTTTTTTTTCCTCATGCATTAGAGCTAGGAACAGTTGGGAAAAATGAAACATCCAGCATTCATTTGAAAAATATATTGTACTTTGAAAAGTGTCTAAGCTGAGGAAGTTGCATTCTGCCCTTTAAAAGTCTGATGGACAAATTGGATTACTAGTATTGGATTAAATAACAAATGGTTGGAGGAGAAATGAGAAAAGCTCACTGTGATCACAGGCTTTAATATTTTTTGTTACTTATAAAGCTAAAGGGGTCTTTAACCAGTTATTAAAGTCAGGATTAATTTGTAATGGTTCAACTTACTGGCTTTTAAAAGCTTTTTAAATTTAAAAAATTTCAAATCCCTAAAAACAATAGTATGATGATGTATTAGAAGAAAATTTAATTTTTTTATTACTAGGCTAAGTATAGATTTCCATCATTGTGTACTATCTCAGATAAGGAGTTAGTGATGATTTAATCTCAAATATGTTTTTCAGTTAATTTATATAATCTAGGTAGCACTGAATAATATATCTTTAAATATGTGTTATTGTTTGGCTTATTCCCTTTTGAAACATGACACTCTGCTCACTTCCTAATAATTAGGGAAGGTGCATCTTTTATTCTTATCTAGAAATCATAGGCATGAGTTAAACTGAAAATAACACAGTAGTACCACATCAATATTGTTGTTCTCAAGGAAGCAGTCTTCCATTGAAGAAAATGATGCTAATTTAAGAGAAGGCTAGATGCTTCTAGTATTATTGCCTGAAAGCCTGAATTACAGGTTTAGGTTAAATTCAAAACAAAGTTTTAATATGTGTATATTTTTAGAAACCACTGAGGTTATGAACACAAAAATTAAGTCTTTAATCAGAAAACAAAATATCATAAAAACAGCACCTATTAATATTGCACACATGTGTCATTTCACTGATCAAAAAGGCCTTCACCAGGGTACAATTGGCCTTTTTCCAAATTGCAAGCTTTTTCTCAGCTTTTTCTTTTTACTCTTTCTTCTTTTGTTGCTACCCAGGGATTTGTGCCTATCGCAGCCTATATCACATGACCAGTGTCAAGACATCACATGGTCCAAAGTGAATACAAAACCAGTTACCCTAAAAGAGAGATTAAAAATGCTGTAAAACAATAAAGACTTTTGTTCATACTCTAAAAGAATCTATCCCCGGTCTGCTTCATATCATAAAGTTTAATGGACTTTAATTTAATGAAAGTACCTATCTCTAACTCTTTTATAGACATCTGTTTTATAGGGATGCTCTGAAATACATGTTTAATCTTGCACACAGATCAGCTCTTTATATTCTATTTTCATTCTAAAACTTTCTTCAAATTTTTATTAATGTGGAAATAGTTAATTATGTCACATCCATAATGTATGCAAGTATTACAAAAATGAAGTAGATCTTTGAACAACATGACAACAACAAATCAAGGGCCCTTATGTTAAAGAAAAAAACCCTGTATGTGTCTAGACATGGTATATACCTGTGTGTTAGACATAGCTACCTATGTGGTCTGGAAGAAGATATGCTAAACTGTAATAGTACTTCTGGAGAAGGGAGGTAGATAGGCAAATTAGAGAGGGTGAGGTTGGTGAAAGAGGACTTAACTTTTACCTCAATTATGTCTCTGTATTGCTTGAATGTTTTTTAATGGACTGTGTAGTATGTTTGAAAGTTAAAAGAAAATATCTAAAGAAGAAAATAAAACTTAGGAAATTGACTAGGATATTTAGTCTTAGCCTGGGATATTTAATTTTTTTGTTAGATATTTAAGTTAACCCTATGAATCTATCTAGAAGTTGGACTGAAGTATTAAACAATGGCCTAGCAAAACAATAAACCAATCATGGATGAAATTCAGAAGAAAACGAAGTCAAAGAATTATAAATTTGACTGGATGCAATTTGAAGGCAGTTTAAAGGAAGAAGGTGGGGTATTAATATTTTTCTCAAGTATGATTGTGGCCTACTTCTATATGAATAATACCAAATATACGCTATATATTATAATCTTTTCGAGGGGAGAAGTAGTATAGATGATGGAATGACTATTAGGGAAAATGAATTTTAAATGTGTAATCAGTAAATTTATAACCTGACATTTAACGTCATCTCTCTGCTTAAATGTTTTCTCATTTACTGAAGATTATTATGTTCTTTTTTCACAGATAGATGTAAGTATTTTTGTAGCCTGGTCATTTACAATATATTTAAAATAATTTGCAAGTGTTCACTGTATTAGGGATGATGAGTTCTGGAAATGTATATGCATGTATATATCTTTAGTTTACTTTGGGGGAGGAAAATAAGAAAAAAAGCAAGTCATTACAGGTAGAAGCTCTCACAAAATCTCTTGACTTCTCTGATCTTTCTGCTAGTCTTGTAATTCTCATAATGATTTTTTAATGTGGTTTTTAATTAATTAATATATTTTTATCATAACCATATGTCTGTTAGCTTCATGAGTTCCTCATTGAAATATAATAACAAGTCAACCTCTGGGGAGGATTTAAAAGTTGGAACACTTTTTTTTTTTAATGTACATTAGTATAATCTGTATATATGTTCAGGGGACTGAAATATACATGCTGAATAATACCTCCTTTAGAGATTGGTTTATGAATTTTTAAATATTGATTCCTTTCTTCAGACCTTAATCTTACATATAAACTTATAAACAGTTTAATTTGCACTATTGGGTTAGCTAAAATATGTTTCATGTTAAAAAAAAAAAAACAAGACTTATGCTGAACTATTATTTGGCTTGAAAAATAGAAAAAACAGTAATTCTTCTTAAATTATAGGAAGGAACACAGAAGAAGAAGAAGCTATGATGCAGGAGTGGTTTATGTTAGTTAATAAGAAAAATGCCTTAATAAGAAGAATGAACCAGCTCTCTCTCCTGTAAGTACTTATCACTGCTTGTTTTTCCTACAACATTGAGGAGTCTTAGACTTTCTATCATTGTCTTTCTTGGGATTTCATATTTATTAGGCTTAATTTTTTTCTTTCTTTAGAAATTATATTTTATATAAAAAAATATAAAATACTGTATAACCAGTTTTTATTTGAAGAGTAAGAATTTTAAAAGAGTATTAGATACTGAAAAAATGTATGTATTATACTGAAAATCAAGTAATGTAAATAATTTTGGGGTTTAAGAAATCACTTGTGTACAAAAAAGGATGTTTGGTTTATATTAAGGAGAAAAAGAAATAAAACTCAAGTTTATTTAACATCAGATTTTCAGTTAAAAATTAAATAATTCTTAATAAGGACAAAAGTACCTTTGTACTCTGCAGATAATGTTACCCTAAATTTTGGGATAAAAGATTTAATAATTTACACAGAAGTGACCTTTTATGACTCCAAGAATTACAGTAAAATGGAGACTAAACCAAATGTAAGCATTCTCAAGTCTTTAGCATTTAGTTCACATAGGACTTAATGCTTGTCCCTTTTTCTCACTAGCAGTATTCTTATATTATGCCACCTAGTGTGGGAAGAAATACGTTTACGTTTTTTTAGTGAAAACCTCTATTTTTGTCATTTCTACAGTGCCTTAATAAAAGAATTATGAAGTGCAGAATTAATTTATCCTGATTTTTTTTACTGTCTCTATATTAAATTTGCACTGCTAGTACTTTCATGTTTCTCGTACTCTTTTCACATGGAGTTCTAGACAAAAAGGTGTTTATTGACAGTTATGAAAAATATTTTATGAAATAGCTTTATACCTGGCACTTAAGACAAAAAGCATTGAAGAATGAGATTACTTATCCACAGATTAAAATATACTTTTGTACAACTCAAAATTGAAGGAGAAAAATAATACCACTAGTAAGTATTCAACCTGAGGAAGGTTTTAGGTTTGTGTATCATTTGTTTTGAGTAGCTTAAAGTTAAAGAGAAAAGTCAGTTATGAGTCCTAAAATCAATGTAACCTAAAGGTTTTTTTTAAGTGTTTAATGATTTAGTAATTAGCATATTGATGAACTTTTGCAACTTGCCTAGGGAAAAAGAACACGATTTAGAACGAAGGTATGAGCTGCTGAATCGGGAATTGCGGGCAATGCTAGCCATTGAAGGTAAGAGACGCCATGGCCCAGTGAGGTGTGTAAAGTGTCAGTTGTCAAAGAGATTTAAAGAGTGTAATATACTTCGGTCTCACTAGGTGTGGTCTGACTAGGAACTACAGGAGTTCCAAATAAATGTCTTAGATTCAGAAACCATTAGTCATGTAAAACCTTAGGACCCTAATTCAGATCATCATTTTGTTTACTATTAAACATAAAATTGTAAGCTTAAAAGTCCATTAAATAGGAAATATAAGTAGTTAAATGATTTCATTTTATGTGTAAGTTCAAGTTGCTTCCACTGCAGAGGTTTGAGAAAGATTTATCATTTTGATTTTTCACATTCAGATTCTAAATTTTACCTTAATATTTAACTGATGTCCATATAAATATGTCACTGTCCAGTCTGCTATAGTTCTTAAGATTCCAACTCTTATTAATAGGCAAGCAAAGATTCAGGCATATGAGATAAATTCAACACTTTCACACATTATATAAACTTTTAAATGAGTAACATATATAGTAATCCTAAGGATGGTTCATAATATCAATAAACATCAGCTGGCTTAACTATGGCATTTATTATATATGGTTATTTTTTTTAATTCTTTGGTATTTTAGAATTCTGTTCTCCTTATACCTCTTAGTTGAAAATGTCTTATAGTTCAAAGATGTCTGCTTAAGAGCTAATCCTTTGGGCTCTGTAAAATGGACCTTTTGTCTAATCAATGCAAATTGATTTTCCTATTCTATATTGACCTCTTAACCCACTGACTGTCCATGGTAATTTCTTTCTTCACCTGATAAGGTACCTGATCTATAAGAAGTCAATTATAATTAGTTCGGAAACTAGAAATTTAAGTTTGTAAGAGAAAGTCAAATGAAACCATATATTTTTAAAATAGTTTAATTAATATTGTTATTAAATAAAACACATACTGTTTATCTAAATACTATCTTCTACATTTATAGAAGCTTTATTTTTATTTTTATATTCCTAATACCATTTGATAAATAAGACATCTGTATATCCTAATTTAGAAATTAGATTTACTTTATGCAAAAGGCTTCAGATAACTAATTTTCTTCAAGTGGCTGTCAAATTACACCACTAATGACTATAAAATTTGTCAAAATTATTTAAGAAGTTCCGTGAAACTTACCATTGAAATAAAATGCACAAATATACTAAATGGTATTTTTCCTCTTGATATAATTTTTGTTGTGGTGGTATAGTCTTTAAAAGAGATTGGAAAGCTTAACAGTCATTTGAAAAGTAGGTATAGCAAATTCTATTTATATGTTATTTATATGTATAATATAAAATATATGTGTATATAGTATGTATAATGTATGTATAACTCTTATAGTTTATTCTTTATAGATTCATTATGCTCAATACAGAATATTACAATTTTTTAAAATTTACTCTCTCATGTATAGTAAGTTAAGTCATCCCTAAGATGCAGCTTGATACAATACAGTTGACTTTTAAGGCAGATCCTGCTTCTATCCCAAAACCACTATTATTACCATATAGTACCATCTTTAAGGAGGGCCATGATACATATAAAACATCCCAGTTTCATTGGCAACCTATCCCTATGTAGTAGACCTTCAGTCTTAATTAAATAATCTAAAATTTTTCTGCCTGATCCTCTTGTACACATGGAAGAACAGTAGAAAGTATTTTTGAAGAAGAGGGAAAAAAAGAATGTTTTTCTTTCAGACACCTTTAATGCAATTGTTACTTTTTTGAGGATTTGTTCTGTTTTATTTTTTAATTAATGCTATTGTCCCATATCTGATTGTGCCTTAAATCTCTCAGCCAGTTTCTGTTGTTGGTTGACAGGAAAAAGAGGCTTGAGGAAAGAAACAGCCTGTTGATTACAAATAAAGACACTTTCTCAGAGAAAGGCCTGCCCCACTAGCCTGGGCAATATGTGACTTGGGCTGTCCTAGAGAAATACTGGTTATCATGATTATCAGTTCTTTGAAGCCAGTGTCCTCTGAGCCAGCCCTTAGAATGGACACACATGCAGTTCAGTAGTCTTTTGGAGCATTAAATCACTGCAGAAAAACACATGAACAGGCTACACTGATTGGTTTTGTTTTGCTTTCCTTTGTTTTAAAGTTCCTTTCTCTTTTCTTTCCCATCTCTTCTTCTTAGTAGCCATGAGATATTTTTCATAATAAATAAACTAAAATATTTCCAAATAAATCTGCTAGTGAAACCATTCACCAGGAGAAAGCACAGAATATTAATAGCCATAGCACAATGAAAGAAATATTAACAGCTTGGTTTGAGAGCAAAATAATAATAATAACATTCAATATATCCATTCTTCTGAGAATCTGTAATCACTTTGGCCTTTTTTTACCTTTTTCTTTTCCCCTGAGGTGTTTTCATTGCAGGAGTTTCACTCTACTGAGCTAAGTTGCAGGATCCTTTAAGCTAACAAACATCTTTCAGATACTTTCCTATAGTTTTTTTGTTCCAGATTATTTAATGCCCCCTCAGGAAAGATAAATTCATTTCTGCACACATTGGGGTGGGCTTTTGGAAAGTGGTGTGTTCATTTTCTGCACAAGAAATGGATCTTCTCTAGGATTTTGTACATCTTGATTTATTCTTGGCTTAGAGTTTGAAGTGGGTGCTCTTCTAAAGGGATTTATGCATAGGTTCACTATTTTTGTAGTTATGGCTTATATGATAAGCTTTTTATATTTAAAATCAATATGTAATCCTGTGGAGGAGCTTATCCCCTAAAACCCCATTTGTAAATCTATTTTAGCTTTGTTACACAGCACAGCCACAGTCTTCCATAGATTGATTAGGTACAGCGGTAGAATCCTATCAAATGGCCTGCTCTGATGATGATGCAAACTCTTTCAGGATTGCTAGTTGACTGGAACTAAAGATAAGACTTGACTGCAATCCCCCAATGTGCTCTTTACAAAACTAGTGTTAATTTTCATCAAAGTGCCAGGCTTATTTATAGTGGCAAGGTTGAAGGTTTACTACAAGAACTTTAGGTCCTTTCTATTAAAGTGTTTATAGGTATTTCTTTGCCTTTTTTCCAAGGTAATTATCAACTTCAGCAAATAAACTGAATCAGGGAATGAATAATTGGCCCTATATATAAAAAAAGAGTTTTTTGAATTAACGAAACAGCTCAGTGCAGATAGACATAAACAGAATCTCTTTATTTCAACACTTTGGCTCAAATGCAGCATCAAAACTTAATCCTATTTGTTGTGAGAGGATATGGCTTTTGTAGCAAAAGTACACTGGAATCTTTAAATTAATCAGAACCCACATTGTAGTCTGTCCAAGCCAAAGTCAGTGCATCTGGCTAGCTGTTATAGGTAAGTAATCCTTTCTTAAAATGTATAACAGGTAACACATAAACTTACATTCAGGCTTTAAAAACATGACATTATGTCTAGGTGAAGCTATTTAAAGGGGGATTTAAATTTTTTTAAATTTAGGCCTTGAATATACAAATGTGAATCTTGATCAGTTTGAAAGGTGTTATTAAATTTTTTTAATTCATCAAAATTTAACTTCCCAAATTACCATTGTGTATAAATTTACTCCTGTGAGAAAGCAAACCCAAAGTAAAAGTAGTTTTGCTGGTGTAAAATCTACTCACTGCACATAGCTTTTTCCCCCCACAATTTGACTAATTATTTGTAGATAGATATTAATGTGGTAATGACAGATTTAATATGGAAAACCCAAAAATTTATGCTGAAATATTTAAAATTTAATGTCAGTTAAATTTGTAAGATGATGAAAATTACCTAAATATTCAAAACTTAAAAAAATGTTTTTGTTACAGTTTTGGGAAATGTCATTATTGAGCTAGGAGAAGATTAAGATTTTTTAAACTATTCAATACTTAAGGGACTAAAAATACAAAATTTTCTCTCTTATCCATATTGTTAAAACCTTATTTTTAAAAAAAATTAATTTTTGATATTTCTAATTATTAATTAAAACCTTAAAAGTGGCTGGCCAAGTATAGAGAAGGAATAAGTTAATTAAGATTATGTGTCATTAAAATTATTTTCTTAGTTTAAAAAATTTTATAATTATCAACTTAATTATATGTCTTGAGTTTATGGTGGAGAAATTTTATTTCCCAGTATTAAAGCTCATCAAAATGTTTTGGAAGTAAAGAATTATAAATTAAACTTAGAATGATTTCTTGAGGTCAGAAATGGAAAAATTAATATTTATCAAAGTTGGTAATCTTAATAATTATAAAATTTAGTTACAAATCTTTTTCAAATTTAGCAGGTTTTTCTCAGAATTAATACTTCTAGAACTATAGTTAACCTGAAATCAGACCAGATGACCTTTAAGATCTTTCCAACCTGGAGAGTCTATTAATTTATCTCCTGTAGTAGAATGAAACTGATTAAGAACAAGAACCAGATTAGAAAATTGTCCAGCATTCCTGACCTCAGTTGCATTTAAATCTAAGGAATAAAATTGTGATAGATATGGCTTTTCTTCAGTTTTGGTGTTTCGTTATTATTTTTTAAATTCTTACATTCAGAAAAAAGCTTTCCGTAGAAATAGTTTCTTTATTTCTCTCTATGCAATTGAACACTTCTTTTTAAAATAAGAATGTAATGTGACCAATTATTTAATGTACCTATTTGTGTGATGTTTTGTATCAAATGAGGATAATTAATATATAGCATGTTTAATATATGTGTGTGTATGTATTTGAGATTATAGTGATAGAAATAGTGATAAAATAGAATATTCTAGTTTTTTGCTGCTATTCTAACCTTTATTGCACGATGATGCATCTAATTTTTAATTTGTAAATACGAGATAGAATTCCCTCTAGCTCCATTTGCTTTCATAAAGCTGCTGAGCAGTTTGCTGTCTTGAATAAATTTTGCTTTGGAGGGGGTCGGGGGGATTTGAACCAGCACATTCTTGTGCGGTTTGTGAAGATTCACATGGTAACCAGCGGTGTGCATTGTTAGGTTTATCTGAATAAGCACCAGCCATGTGAGTTTTAACACGATTGCCCAGGGCAATGGAGAGAGAAGACAGAAACCAGAAAGGATTGCACTTCTCTGTTTTTTGGAAAGTGCATTTGCTGGGGGAGGGAGCTACAGGAGTCAGTGGCCAGGGTATTTTTTTTTTCCCCCTCCCCAAGCTGGTGTCCTGTTTCCCTTTAGGTCCTCATTTGTTCGGCTATCTGCCTCATCATCTACTTCTTCTTTTCATTGTTTACCTTCCTAATGAGGGAGGCGGGGTAGACTGGAGGTTGATTGACAGCTACAAGCCCTTGCAGTCTGGCCAGAGAGCAGTTGGCTTTGGTTTCAAAAGTGCTTTAAATGTTCGATTTGGTCCTGTTTTTATTAAACGAAACTGCTGCTCATCTTAAGGAAATTATCAGACCAGCAAAGATTAGGAAATATATTATTGGGGCCTAAAATCTTCAAAAAACTGCCCCTACACATGGAAAGAGCACGGCCCATCGGATTTTCCAACCTTAACATGGGGTTTCAAAAAGAAGTATGTAATTTTTCCTTTGCAAAAGTGCTTTGATTTGAAGCCACGCAGCAAACCTCTCCAAAAGAAAACTGGCTGTGATGCGATCGAGAGCTGCAGTGTAATATTGCAGAGCAAATTTATTTTTTACTTCAAAGAAAAATGCTAATTAGCCGATTCACTACTTTTAAAGTTATTGTGAAGCATATGGCGCCCAGTGTGAGATACATCCAACTGCTAAAATAGAGCGGAGAGGAAATTAGCGAAGAATGGGCTGTATGGAGTGAGCTTCGGGGTGGGGGAGGAGGATAGGTTCTCAGGCAGATTCTCTAGCCTTTTCAGGAGGATTTTATCGCCCATCTCTGCTTCCCGCCTCCTCATTTACCCACATCCCCCACCACCAACCCTCCGGCTGACCTCTTCTGGGCCTCCAGCTCTCCCTCCCCCACTTTGGCTGAAATCAGGTGCGCACCTCCGGCTGGCCACCGGCGCACACCTGGTCTCGTGAAGGCTTCAACCCGGCCATAGCCGTCTCTTATCTACGGAAAATACTTAGAAAGTAGGGTTTTAGGGGTGAAATCCTCACCACGACGGCCAAACTCCCCGTGAAACACTACTAGCTAGTGGCTCTGTGATATGTTTTGCAGAGAAATAAAAGGAAACTGGAAAAGGCGGGAAGGGGAGGGTAAGGTGGGTAAGGAGCCTCTTGTCCTCTGCAGACTGGCAGAAGACCGAGGCCCAGAAGCGACGCGAGCAACTCCTCCTGGATGAACTGGTGGCCCTAGTGGACAAGCGCGACGCGCTCGTCAGGGACTTGGACGCGCAGGAGAAGCAGTAAGTGGGTGGTGGGGTCGGGGATTTCTATCCAGAGGTCTCCAGTGGACCCGGGCAGCCTCTCCCTGGCCCCGCAGTACCCAGTTCCCTCTGGGGCTTGGAATTCGGAGCGAGAGGGGAGTGCCGCTCTGCCTTCCACGAAGAAAAATAATTTGGTTTCCTGTTTGATTTCCAGGGCCGAAGAAGAAGATGAACATTTGGAGCGAACTCTGGAGCAAAACAAAGGCAAGATGGCCAAGAAAGAAGAGAAATGTGTCCTTCAGTAGAAACCGGACCAGAATCCTGACCAACATTTTATTAGCCTTGGGTTCCCCAGACCATAAAAAAAAAATCATTCTCGTTGATTTAAAACTTTTTAACATTTTGTTTGACCGGATTGTACTTCTTTACCACCACCACCCCTTTTCCTCCCTCCTTTCCAGATTTTGTACAGAACTCCAAAATAGCTTTGTTTAAGGGGTTTTTGGTGTGAATTAATCATTTCCTTGAAATCATGTGAAGTAGATTTGCACAGACATCTTGTGAGTGATTGGTATTGGGAGTGTTCAAGAAACTGTTCAAAGAAAGAAAACTCTTCCCTCATTATTTTCCCTCATTTTTTGATGGAGGAACATTTTAAAACATTTTTGTTGTTGTTGTTGTTGATGTTGTTGTTAATAGCATAATGAGGGGTGGGAGGGGGCTTAAGAGGGAGGGATAAAGAAAATGTCATGAATGATTTTTTTCCAGTCCTGCCATATGTAACACTGAGTCTGTTACCTAAATTTTATAGTTAGATCATATTCAATTTACTTATTAAACTGTGTTCTGTTTACCAGTGGGATTTTCTGCAGTTGTTTTACATTTCACTGTAAAGATAATAAGAGTACTTCTCCTCTGCTTTCTTCAGAGGGTGGCCTTTTAACGTAGCCTGAGACAAGTCCTGTGATTTGAAGGTGAGCAGTAAGAATGGGACTAATTGACATGCATCAGTTTACAAAGACAGTCTTATCATCTGAGAATGCACCATCTTTTTCTCTGGATAATTATTTATTACATCTAGCTTGGTTCCCACATTTTGTTGGGTCTCAAAATTGGCTCAAGAATGCTGTTATTATTTATTCTGTATTGATAAAATCTGTCTTGCCATTATTGAGTAAATCCAATTAATATTTTCTTCTCTAGCATAGCACTGTCATTTTTTGTGAAAATGGTTATCTGTTTATTTATTACAATACTGAGTCATATATAAATTTTCAATAAAAGCAGAAACTTTCTTACCTTAAACACTGCTGCTGCTTCTTTGTAATGAAAACTTGACATTGGTTTGAGAGAAGTTTTTGTATTCATAAGACTTTTCATGTGGAAAAAAAAAATGGTCCTCTTGAATGCAGGGCAGAATACTGGGTTGTATTTGGATCTGAATAAGTTTACACCACCCCCAAAGGGGCCCTGCTGACACACCAATGTGAATTGAAAAGCAGTTGGTCACATTTTCTTAAGCTGTGTAAACTAGCATGTTTTAAAGGGTCATCTCTGTTAAGGATTTGAGGAAATTTGTGAATCCACAGCACTGAAAAAAAAAAAAAAGCTAATATGTTGTAATTTGCAGTTGTTATAATTTTGTACTCATATGAGGAATAACTATGACTTCTGATAACCCTCCAGACTGTAGGTGCTGAAATGAAAGGAAGAGGGGTTATTGTTGGAGGGGAGGAGGAGGGTGTGTGCAGGTTTGTGTGTATGAGATGAGGGAAAGGGAACTTTCAACAAGAAGTTCTAAGCTACAGAAAAAAACCTGGCGATTTTATGGTAGTTTCCATTACTCTACCAGGGTGACTGAAACAAAGCTCGTTCAACAAGTCTGGAGACAGAGAAAACAGTCCACTAGCATTTATACGGTAGCCTCGATCATAATGCGTACATATACATACAAATATTTATACCAGTACACACAAATTCCTTTCAAAAAGTACGCCGCCGCCAGTCTCAAAATGATAAAAACCACCCTAAGGTAGAATTTCATGACAAGAATTTAAGGAAGTTACTGCAAAGTTACCAGAACTAAAAGAAATCGGGTATTTGCCCTCTTCATTTGAGCAGAACAGAGAAAGCTACGCTCCCTGAGGGAAGAAGCTCTCAGAGCCCGGCTCTAACCCTAGGGAAACCGGCAGACGGAAACCTCAGCCCGGAGGAGCCTGGGACTTGGGCGACCGGCGTCACCCACTCCATTTACACAGGATTCGAATTCCGGGAACCTTCCCTCCCCGCGGAGCCTCGCCGAGAGGGGGCTCCCCTAAACCGCTCCCGACCTGCCACGGGACAAACCTTCGCTAGCCCCAGACTTGCTGCCCCTCTCCCTGCCCCTCCTGCCTCAGCCCCGAGCTTCGCGGGGTTTCCATTCGGGCTGCTTTGTGGTGCCCGCACGCCCCGCAGCGGCCCCCGGGGAGCGGCACGGTCGGGCCCGTGGCGAAGGCGCCGCGTCCGGATTTCGTCGCGTGGTGCCCAAAGTCTTGCTTCCCGGGCGCAGGCGCGAGCCCAGCACGCCCAGAGGCCGTGGACCCGAAAGCCTGCGCGGCTGCAAAAGAAGCTGTGGGCCCGGGGATCGCCGAGGTGGAGGAGGAGGAGTGTTGGCAGCGGGCTGGCTTGGGCACAGCCCCGCGGGCCGGTGCAGAACTTCCGCCCCTGGCCGGGATCCCACGGCCCCGGAGCCAAACCCCTCCCCCGTCCCAAGTGTCCTCCGGAGTCTGGCCCAGCCTCGAGGTCACCTGGATGCTAAAGCCAGGGCCCAGCTCCCACGCCCCCTCCTCGGCCCGGGGGCCTTGAGCTGAATCCACCGGCTCTCCCCAGACAAGGGCCCCCTCTTCCCCTCCCCGAGCTGCGGCCGTTGCTGGAACGGTCGAGGCTTCAGGCCCAGCGTCTCCCACCTGGATATTTGCCTAGCGACGTGCTGCCTGAGTCCTTTCCGCCGCATACAAGAAACTTTCATCTCAATCTCCCCCTTTTCACTCTTCTCCCTCTCCCTTCTCCTCTCTCTCTTTTTCTTCTCTTAATCCCGGGGTTTTACGGGTTGAGCATTAAGAAAATTCGCCTGCAATTTGGGATTAGATAAATACTCTCATTAGGGGGTGGGGGGGGGAATTGTGCTACTTGATACCTCCCAACTTCCCCGAGATCGCGGCCGCATCTGGAACCGAGAGAGCCTGGCTCCCGCGTGGAGGGCCCTGGGGACCGCCAGAGCACATTCCAGCGCGCACAGCAGCCCCACCTTGCCGGACCTCGGCCCAGCGCCGCCGCTGCAGGCGAAAAGGGGCCGGGAGGAGGCGGGAGGACGAGGGTTTGGGAGACCCGGCACGCACCGAAGCCTGAGAGGACTAACTCAGGCACACAGCGCGCAGGCCCCGGCCGGGATAGCGCCGGGATAGAGGCGCGGAGCCGCAGAAGCTCAGGGGAGTGTGCCCAGCGCGCCGGCCAACTCTCCCCGGCAAACTAGTGCGCTCCAGTCAGCGCTTTTCCCCAGAACCGAAGGCGGGGGCTATATTTCGTTTCTTGCTTTAAATCTGCGCATCTCGGGGGCTCGGAGCCCAGGGCCTTGAGAACTATTCCCCCGCGGGGGCCTGCGCGAGCCTAAGGTGTGTCCCCACTCGAGTCAGCGCTGCGCTCTGCGCAGTTTCTTTTCCTGTTAAGGCTTTATCTTGTTCGTGTTTTTCCTTTTCCCTCGTTCTTTTATTGTTTTTGCTCTCTCTTTCTCTTGCTTTTGTGAATGGGTCGCGGTGTCTTTGTTCTGGAGAGAAGCGCCCGTGTCGCTGACTTTTGTGAACCAGAGAAGGATCTTGTAAAACCTTTTCTCCTTCATACTCCCCCCTCGCCCCACACCCCTCCTCTTTTGCCCCTTTGATTAGATGTTCCCTCATCGTCAAAAAAAAAAAAAAAATGTAATTTCGTTAGTCTGGCGGCCACTTTCTTTGAACATTAGCTCGCTTTCAGCTCCAACTTCAATTAGAAGGAGTTGATTTTGAGAGATCAACAAAAGAACCGACCAAAGCCTTATTAAAGGTCCTAAGAAGATCTCCCGGGTTCTTTGAGAAGCAGTTAAGGAAACACTGTGCCCTCCATCATATTCTGTTACCGTATTTTATTCGGACTCCAAAGGAAAGTGTCGCTTGGGGGAGGGGAAGCACTTTGATGAGCGGCGGCCGCGGCCCCTTTTCACTCAGCGGGCTCCCCCGTCCTTCTCCGCCACCTCCTCGCCCCGCGCCTGGTGCGCTCTCGGTGCCCTACCCCGCGGCCCCGCAGCGCCGGCGCTCCCCACCGCGAAGCGCCCGGCGGCTCCTAGACTCGCCCTCACACTTACTCCGGTTCAAACTTTTCACTCCGCCTGTTGAGGTGGAGGGGAGGGGGCGGGGGGAGATTAAGAAGAAGCGATAGGAATTCCTCGAAAGGGGGTAAGTAAAGTCGGCCTAATATTCAGGAGGAGGTGCCATTTAAAAGAATTGCCTTACTCAGTGTTGGGGCGCAGACACTTTTTTTGCGCTTTGAAAAGTCCACCCAGGTAGACGTGTTTTGAGAAGTTTGTTCGACTGGGAAATGGGCTTCGCCAGTACGAACTATCCGGGGAAATCGCTCAAGGAGGCTCCGGCGGCATGAAGAAAGGAAATTGAGGGCAGGGTCTGTGGCCACGTTTTCCACCAGATTGTCCCTAGTAAAAGGAGCCAGTGTGAAAGACAAAGTTTTCTATCCAAACCTTTCGATTCAGAAGTACAGTGTATGTGTAAAGGGGTGGGGACGCTGGGAGCCGACATTTCAAAAGAAGCTTTCAGGATTTGCAAACACCTATCGTGGGGACTGGGAACTCCAGGAGACGTCGAAGAGCAGGTAAGTGGCCGTGCCTCCCCTGCGGGTGCCGCTTAAGAGCACTGGAGTCCTGAGGCGCCGAGGCGGGATCTGCGCACTCGGGACTGCTCCCGCGCTCAGCAAAGTAGCCCAGACAGCACGAGTCGCCCGCCGCGTGGGTCTGCGGGTGGTGGCCCGGTGCATGAAGACTCCGGGGCCCGCGGCGTCGGGAGAGGGGCCGGAGGCCCGTTCCCCTCCAGCCCGCAGCTCCCGGCTCCTCGCGCCCATCGGGTGGCGTGCCAGAGAGCGAGGGAACCGGTTCTCCAGCACCTCGCCTCCTCTCTGCCACTCCCTCCAGGGCGCCAAAAGGGCGAGAGAAGGGCGGGGAGCCCCGCGGCGGCCTCAGGGCCAGCGTTTCCCTCCGCAGCCCGGGCTCCCGCGCGGCGCTCGCCTTGCCGGTCTTGCTCTGCGCTGCGTTTGCCAGTCTAGCCCCGGAGTTAGCGCGCGACCGGGGCGGGGCGGGCGGGCGGGCGGTGAGGGCGGGGTGCAGGGGGCGGGGGAGGGCGGGGGAGCGCGGAGGTAACCCCCGGCTCGTGCTGCCATTGCCCGGCTCCCTGTCACTCAGCCCGCGCGGGGCCGGGGATTGGCAGCCTAGCCCCGTTACGCACTCACCTCGCGTTCACATACCCGGGGAGGGCAGTAGAAAGGTGATCAATCTTCATCAGGCTACATTTCCAATCACCTAAACACCCCGGCGAGACAAGCCACTCCGACAAGGTAACTCGCTTGATTTATTTAGTTTGCAAAGTGCCTCTGCAGGACTTCCCCAGCCCCCACCGCCTCCACGCTGCACGGAGTGCCACGGCAACCTCGAGCCACCTCCCAGCTCTGCCCCTCTCACCCCCACCTTCTCCTTGCGGCCCCCTCGGTGCGGTCCCGGGCGAGGCACTGTGTCGGGAGCGTGTGGGGCTTTGCAAACAAAGTGTCTGTGCAATAAAGTGAAACCTGGAGAGACACGCACAAAGCCACTAGAAAGAAAGAGAAAGGGAGGAGGGAAGTTGGAGAAAGAAAGAAATCCGGCGAGTCCCTGACCCACCGCCCGGCCCCGCGGGTAATTCCTGTGCCGCTCTGTTTTGCAGGTTGGCCGCCCAGAGGGTCTGTGTGAGGGCGTGAGGTAGATGGTGAGCGGCCCCGGCAGCTGAGGGCAGGTAAGGAGAAAGCCGCTGGTCGCCCGGGACTCTGGGAACGCTTCGGTGGCTCTTGCCTCCCCCTCCTCAAACTGGTCCCCGCTTCCCCGGTCCCTGGCATTGGGGGGTGGGGGGAGGGGCTGGGAAGCCACCTGGCTCCCCTCTTGCTGAGCCGAGGACCCCGGAGCTCCGCTGCGGCCCCGCACCCCTCCCCCGCCTCCTCCGAAGTAACCCAGCTGAAGTGCTAAGTTTGAAGAAAGTCTTTGAAAACTCACATTGCAGTCTAGCAGAGTCGCCACAGCTGAGTCCCATTCTCCCTTGGGCCCGGCTCTTTCCCTTTTGTCGCCTTCCCTGCAAACCGAGTTCTCCCGGCCCAGGCCGTGGGTCCCTGGGGAGAGGAGCGGGAGACTTCTCTAGCTCTTAACTTCTTTCTTTCCCTGAACTCTTCTAGCCCGGGTCCCAGGTCTGCTTTAAGTTCCTGTGAAGCGGGCTAAAGGCGACAGGTCCTCTGGGGTCTCCGTCCCACTCTTCCAGCGCTACTTCCTGATTCCTGATTGTAGCACCTCGGTTTTGGGGGCAACTTGGGGAAGCCAGGTGTCGACCTTCCTGCCCGGGGCAGCGCGAGCTATGCCGCAGAGGCCTAGTTCTCTAGTCTGGATCGGGTCCTGGGGCGCAGGTTCAGCTAGTAGGATAAGCGGGAAGCGCACCAGACCTACTGCACTGAGGCTTCCCAAATCCGCCAGACCCTTGGGGCGCTGGTCAGGTCACCTTTCGACCCCGGCCAGGACCCCATTGTCCGCAGCCAGGACCGGCTTGTTCTGGGGAAGCATGGCCTGCGGCTGTGGCGAGGTGCGGGTGATCTCGGGCGGCCTGTTTGAACTGCCACCTGTACGGTGGCGCCTTATGGTCGGCTCGGCCGGACCTGGGCTCGAATCGGTGGTCGAAGTGTGGGTGGGATTCCGGGTAAGCAATCTCTCAGCGGCCAGGCACCGAGAGGTAAACCTGAAGAGCGGCTGTGGTCTCTAGGGCCTGGACCCAACCCCGGAGACTCTGGAAGGAGGTACTCTACTCAGTGGGCAATGCGTCCCGGAGAGGCCCAGGTGCCGCGAGCCCTCCGCAGTGCCTTACCTTGGCTCTCTAGAGTCTACCTGTCCGTTCCACTTTCAAAAACATTTGAAACAAAATGAAACAACCCCTCATGCTCTGGGTCTCCTGCCGCCTTGAGGTCGAGGGGATGTTTGCTTGTGTGGTGTGATGCCTTCTCCCACCCGAACAGATTTTTGCCTAGTCTTGGGACCTAGCACACTCTGCGGTTTGGGCTCTGACCTCCCAAGTTTGCCCCTGATTTTAACCTCTCCTCACTCCTAGCGTCGCCCTACGAGTGTCTGGCCCATTCCAAGCCCGAAAAGAGGTGATAATGATCCAGAAATTTTACTTTTCAAAGAAGCTGTGGTCTTTGGGCTAAGGCCTTATAGAGCCGAGTTTTGCACAGATCCATAGCCTGCGTCACCTCCCCAATCCTGTACTCCTTCCTCCGGCAAGTCCAGGAAGCCGGGATGTCTTGGAATGACGGTTTCGGTGTGTCTTATGTTTCCATAGGCCGGGCCCCCAGACGCTACAGAGATTGAAGGACTGCGCAGTGGGAGCCCCGCACTGCGCCTGGCCCCCAGCCCCCTGGATCCGTCGGGGCGCCTCCACCCAGCTGTTAGCATGATGTCTTACCTCAAACAACCCCCATATGGTATGAATGGGCTCGGTCTAGCCGGGCCAGCCATGGACCTCCTACACCCCTCCGTGGGCTATCCGGGTGAGCATCGACCCCCACACCCTCCTCCCTTAGAAATCTGGGGAATCCCCAGCCTCTGGGTTTGAGCACAAATTTTGTCCCAGATTAGGCCCAGGGAACCGGTTGCCTAGTCTCTTACATTGCAGGGCGCGCTGACTCGAAGGGCAGATCGTGGTCGGGAAGTGGGGCCGGGGTGGCTAAGACGTGAGACGTGAGCCCTCCAGCCCGGCCACACTGGCAGCTTCTCTCCAGTTGTCATCCCACCGCCAGCACAGGGCGCATTTACCCACGGATTCGTTTTCCATGGGTGGGGTGTGTGTGAGAGAGAGAGATCGAAAGAATCTATGCCTTTCCCCCTCAACACTGAACGAGGAGTATGGACACTCGCTTGGCCCTGACAGGAAAGGCCGAGCTTGCCTTATGCAAAGCGACTGGCTGAGGTAAGGCAGAGGGATTCTCCCTCCATAATTAAATTGTCCTCTAGATGGGTGGCCTGCACCAACTTCTGCACTGTTGATGTGGACGACTTGAGCCAAATCCTGGCCTTCTTGTCTAGGTTCCTTTTCTTCACCTCCATTTATTACCTCGGAAAGTGTTTTCCAGGACATGTTTCGGCACACCCCTTCCCCACCCTCCAGTCAGGGAGAGTGTTGGCAGGGCGGGGGGGGGGGGGGGGGGGCAGCGAAGGAAGAAAGATTGTATAACTTCTCTTCCTTTCTTATCCTCTGAGAGGCAGGGAAGGGGGCAGCCCTGGAGTGTCGGAGACAATCAGGAGTGTCGGTGTGCCGTTCAGGCACACCTGCAGTTTCTCCCACCTGTGGCCTGTTAAGCTCGCCTCCCTGGGGAGTTCTTTTTTTTTTTGCTCGGAGCCCGGCTTTCTTTTGCAACGACCTGGTCCAGGGCCTGCCAGAGTCCTGTCCATATACTCTAGCGCGAGTCCGCTTGGCCACCACTGACCCGACACTCCCCCGCGTTTCCCTTCAGCCACCCCGCGGAAGCAGCGACGCGAGCGCACCACCTTCACGCGCTCTCAACTGGACGTGCTCGAGGCGCTCTTTGCCAAGACTCGCTACCCAGACATCTTTATGCGCGAGGAGGTGGCGCTCAAGATCAACCTGCCAGAGTCCAGAGTTCAGGTGCGCGCGCGGGGGGTTTCCAGGGTCCGGGGAGGGGTGCTGGGGCTGGCTAGAGGGGGCCTGGTTGGGAAGTGGTCTGGTGTGGGGGCGGGCTTACAGGCTGGGCAGCCCCTCTCAGACTCCCCCTAGCGCTGGGCCCGGGCCTGGCAGAGAGGCCAAAATTAAAGGAACTAGCTTAGAGCCCTGAATTGGGCCGTTGGCCCCGGGGCGCCTCTCCGAAGTCTCTTTTAGGATTGCAGGAGGCCAAGCCCGACACTTGTCCCCTGCCTCTTCGGCCACCCCAGGGCTTGGCAGTTTCCTACCGGGTCTTGAATTCTGCCTCCGCCCTGGCCTTGCTTCCCGGGAATCCTGGAAATGAAAGAGTGGGGCTTGGCCAAAGCCTGGTCCCCTGTCTGGAACTGTGCCCCACGGGTGGCGGCAGTGTGATTAGACCTTTTTCTTTGCTCTGAGAGGATGCTGAACGCAAAATCTGGCTACCAGCTTTGCTGTTTCTGGGTTTGTGTGTGTGTGTGTATGTGTGTGTGATGAAAGGGCCCGGAAAATACTGATCGGATCATAACTCAGAACTCTTCTCAAAGGCCTTTTATCTTGCCTTTTTCCTCCCAGAGGCTCGAGAGAACAGGAATGCCATGTCTTGTACCCGGGCCTTCCAAGAGGAGTGAGAACTTTATGACTGTCTTATTTGGTTCCCCACTTGGAGCCAAGAAGTTCAACGAAATTCTGTTCAGGCTTCCTTCCGTAGTCCCCCTCTAATTCAGCTTCCTGCTCCCACCCAAATTCTCTGCCGGCCCAGCACCAGGGCTCCGTGGGGCAGAGTGGCTCCGGCTTAGACCTGGTGACTGTCCCCCATTCCGCGGCGTGCTCTGTGCCTCGCCGCAGTTTCCCGAGCTCTATTCACATAAGACAGGGCCTCCATGCACTCACAGGTCTGTTGGGAAGCGGCCAACAGCAGCAGTTTAGAGATGGCTGAACTTTTGGCTGGACAGACACAAATGTTCCGCCCTCCGACAGAGTTGAGCTGGGGGTGGGGGTGGGGAGGTGCACATCCCTACTTTGCCAGAGGAGGGTCTTTGAGCAGAAGGATGGGGGAGGGTGGAGCAGCGAATGCAGGATCTGGCCGGGCCGGAGATGGGGAAGGGTGGAGGCGTCGATCGGAGAGGGATGCGGTTCCTAGGCCAGAGTCGGTCCAAGAGGCAGGGGAGTGGCAAGTTCTACTCGGCCCCTCACACGCTCTTCCCCACTCGGCCTGCCGCAGGTCTGGTTCAAGAACCGCCGCGCCAAATGCCGCCAGCAGCAGCAGAGCGGGAGTGGGACCAAGAGCCGCCCAGCAAAGAAAAAGTCGTCCCCGGTGCGGGAGAGCTCGGGCTCCGAAAGCAGCGGCCAGTTCACGCCGCCTGCTGTGTCCAGTTCCGCCTCGTCCTCCAGCTCCGCATCCAGCGCCTCAGCCAACCCCGCGGCGGCCGCGGCTGCAGGCCTGGGCGGGAACCCGGCGGTGGCGGTCCCGTCGTCGTTGAGTACGCCTGCTGCTTCGTCCATCTGGAGTCCGGCCTCCATCTCGCCCGGCTCAGCGCCGGCTTCAGTGTCGATGCCCGAGCCTTTGGCTGCACCCAGCAACGCATCGTGTATGCAGCGCTCGGTAGCCGCAGGAGCCGCCTCGGCCGCAGCCTCCTATCCCATGTCCTACGGTCAGGGCGGCAGCTATGGCCAGGGCTACCCCGCGCCCTCCTCTTCCTACTTTGGCGGCGTGGACTGCAGCTCGTATTTAGCGCCCATGCACTCGCACCACCACCCGCACCAGCTCAGCCCTATGGCACCCTCCTCCATGGCGAGCCACCATCACCACCATCCCCACGCACACCACCCGCTGAGCCAGTCCTCAGGCCACCACCACCACCACCATCACCACCACCACCAGGGCTACGGCGGCTCGGGGCTCGCCTTCAACTCTGCCGACTGCTTGGATTATAAGGAGCCTGGCGCTGCCGCCGCATCCTCTGCTTGGAAACTCAACTTCAACTCGCCTGACTGTCTGGACTATAAGGACCAAGCCTCATGGAGGTTTCAGGTCTTGTGAGCCCAGGAGTGGGAGGAAGAGGAGAAGAAATGCAACTACCTGCGCCCTCCGTGATCCCCGTCCTGTTGTTGCTGCTGCTGCATCGCCCGCCTTTGCCTCGGCTTCCCCAGACCCGAAATTTCATGCCCCCAAAAGATGCCCATTGCTGCACTGCCGCCCTCATCTTTGTGCCACTTGCTTGGGGGATGTGCAAACCCTACCCACCCCTTGGATGGGGGGACCGGTGCTTCGGCTTGGCCAACAAGTTCTATCCGGGAGAGCTGTGTGCTCCCCTCCTCAGCCCCCACCGAACTCCCAAGTCGCCCACTTCTAGTCTTTCTGGGCAGTTACTATGTATGCACTTGCAGCCTTCGGAGGCTCTTCGCTCTGTCTTGCTGTTTGAGCCCTACACTTTAATTTATTCTTTCTGGACACTGGAGTCACTAACTGGCATGTGTCTGCCTGTTGGGAGTGTACCCACACTCTACTCCAAATCAAAACAACCACTAAGCGTTTCTCGCCTGCAGACTGCCACCCCTTCAGCTGCCCTCAGCCCAGCTCCCCGCCTGCAGGCCAGAGCCTGCTGGCGTTTCCTCCTCTCCTGCGTGACGCGCTCGTGGGAGACCCAGGGGAGGAACGCGTCCTTAGCCTCTTGCGCACAGCCCCGCCCTGCGTAGAACTGGCCCAGGCTTCCGCCTCAGCGGGAATGCTGTATATAGTCAGGTCCGTTCCAGGGACCACTTAAACTTTTTAGTTGCTGTTGGTTGAACTGAGCATATCTTGTCTTAGAGCCCAAGAAATAGAACTTTAAGATATATACAGCATATATATATATATATATATATATACACACACATATATATAAAACAAAAGCAAAAAATATTTTCCCTCTGTCCCCTTTCCTCTCTTTCTCAAACGATGGCGCTTTTTACTTTTTCAGTTGTTGCAAAATTTCCCTGCCGTCTCACACCTTCTCCCTCTGTGTATTTATTACAGAAAATCGTTTGGTTTTAGGAAGCTGCGCGCGGAGAATCGGGAGGGTCCTGGAGTCTGAAGGAAAGAGTCAAGTCAGGGCACAGGGGAGGGGTTTAGGTTGGGAGGGGGCACAGGACTGAGCCCTTCACCGGGTCTAAGCACATGGTCGCAGTTCTGGTTTAGAGACCAAAACCAAAAGAAAGCAAAAAGACAAAAATATAGTATTATGGGGGGTGGGGGTGGGGAATCCAGGCCCCAAACCCAGGTTCAATTCCTCCGTCGGCTTCTCTCTCTTTAAACAACCCTGTTTTGTCTAGTGAGTTTTTAGTGCACCTTCATTCTCCGAAATCTACGGAGAGCCCATGCCTGTATATCAATTTTGGCTTTGGCCGTTTCGTCCAGTAGGTGGGAAAGTAATTTGTAAATTTGATTTGTCCGATGTGAAGATCGCAAATTACTTGTTGAAATGTAAGGCAGCCCTTTTCTTCCCCCCTTTATCTACATTATTTCCCGAAAATAAATGCAAATTAATGAACGATTTGTCAGTGTTGCTCTTCTGCTTCCAGCCCAGGTCCTGGTCTTGGGTGGGTGGAGGGAACTAAAAAGAGGAAACCTCCGTGTTAATAACCCGCGTGTTAATAACCTATGTGAAGCTGCAGGCCAAAGAAACGCTCTCCTAGAGAGGGTCCCCCCTCCCACCCCCCGCGTCGGTCAGCCCGGCCTCTTTCCCCAGGCGTTTTGACCCCGTATCCCCTCTCGCCATCGCGGACAGAGACAGGTGTCAGGACTCAATTCCCGAAGCAATTCCTTTCTCTTTAGAGGCAGGAGCCTGGCACTGATTTCTTCACCCTAATTGCCGCCTGCACCAGAAAGAAGAGGGGGAGGGGAAGAGGGTCGGGAGGCGGGAAGGGATAGCTCTGTAATGCTCTCAGAGCTGAGCCAAAAAGGAAAAGAAAACAAAACGACAAAAAACCCGATCCGTGTCTTGCATGTTGGCAACAGACAACCTTCCTTTCTGCTGAGCTGTCCCGAGTGGCTTCATGGCGGCTGGGGGAATCCGAGTCATCCCTTCCACGTGCTAAGATGTCCCTTTAAACCCTCAGGCCCTGCCAGAAGTAGCCAAACTATCTTTGTTCGTATTAAAACGCAAAAACAAAAATCTAGAAGAGTCGATAGGGACGCGTTTCACTTTGTCAGGGGAAGCAGACTTCTGGATTGCAGCAGGGGGTCGGAAGGAGGGTTCCACCTTCCCTGAGGAAGACAGGGGTAGAGGTGGGGGTGGGTTGGAATGATGCTCCAGAAGACCCAGAGTCCCGATCCTTTTTGGTCTGAAACCTCCTGGGCGTAAGGCCCAGAAGCTGCTCAACTTGTCCACAGGAGGGAAGGAAATAAGGAAACAACGAAAAGTTTCCTGCGAAGTGACCGACACACCCTATTCTTTTTATTCCGTGTGAGAACTGAGAGCACAACTTGAGGCCGGGTTTGAAGAACGACCCCTCCTCCGGGGTTCCATGCCGAGCTGTCTCATGGCTGCGAGACCCGGCTGGAGTGAAGCTTTCTCGGCCGCGTCCTCCCTCCGGACTCCGTAGGTTCCGGCTCGGGCGCACCACGCCTTCCTAGTCTGTAAATAAGCCCAGCAGCCCCCTACTCCGCAAAAGTCCGCAGGTGGGCGCAGCCGCGGCCTCGCTGAGCGTCACCCTGCGGCGCCGCCGGCGGACGGAGATCCGGCGCGGAAGCCCGCTATGCGCTGTGGCCCCTGGGGTGCGCGGCCCGCACGTGCCGGGGAGTCTGGGCCGGTGGCCGGAGCAAAGAGGCTTTTCGCTCTCGCTGCATGGGCTTGGGCGCCCGGGGGCAGGGTCTCCTTGCTCGACCGACCTGCCTGGCCTGCCCCAGTGCCGCCCTGGCTCACGCAGCCGCCACTAGGGCCGCTCCAGGCCTATGTTCTGGGCTGCCTGCGCCCGCAGCAACTTGAGGCGGGTTCTGTGCGTCCCAGCAGTCCTCCTGACTTCGCGGTGGAATGAAACCACGAGACGCGGCTCTGCACTCGCTTGGACAACTGTGTGACCTCCGGAACAAGGTACCCAACCCCCAGGGCCTCATTTTCGTCGCATTTATTATTTGGCCCCACTTTGTCGGGGACGGTTCAGAACCTCACACTTCGGGCCGAGGCTGCGGGCAGGCAGGTGAAACGCATCACAGTGGCCCCGGCCACTCGGCGGCATCTAGAAGCTTCGGCGCCTGCGTACTTAGGTAGACTGGGGACCAGCGGCAGGGCTCGTGGAGACCCGGCAGGAGTTCCCGCCCGGGTGACGAGGCCTCGAGAAGAGGCACGTGCTTCTCCCAGGGCTTCCCAGCCTGTGCCGACGCCCGCGGCGCTGAGCGGAAACTAGGAGCGGGAAGGTGGTGGGGCACTTCAGGCCGCCGCAACGCGGAAGCTTGGGGGAGCAGGGAGGGTGCGTGGCCGCCGGAGGGTGTGTGGGTGGCTGGAAGGACTTGGGGAGCCCACGCGGCCCCGAGTCCAGGCGTCGGCGGAGGGAATGCTGCAGGTTCCTCCCGGCCACCTGTTACTGGCAGGTTCTGTGAGAACCGCCCTCGGCTCGCCCTTCTGAGGGAAGAGGTGTGTACCGTTTGCGTTTTGGTGTTCGTGACACAATAGAAGCAACTAGAATTGAAGCAATGGAAGACGGTTAAGCAACTTCAGAACATTTAGTAACTTTAAGTGTTAAGACGTCAACAGTTTTGTTCCTTTGAGTGCTCAACGAAATCTTCGTGTTTTTTACTCATGGCTTATGTTCTCTGGTCAAATTTCGAAGGCAGAAAAGTCCGCCTTTCAGTGAACTTGTGTGAAGTGTTTTATGACTAACGGATAGGTCATATTTGTGATTTTTAAATAAGTTTAAAAAATTTTTGAAACCTCAGGAGCACCGCGTTAATTTCCTGAAGCTTTGAAAAAATTCAGTGAAGTAACATCGTCTGTTGTAGAGCTTTTTATTATTTTATAGCTACTCAGTAGCTACTGAGGGCATATGGAGACATTTCTCAACATTGTAAAAAAAAATTTTTTTTAATTCTTAGAGCTATGGGGTATTAAACGTGAGAGGAAAAACAGGTAAAAAGGCGCCGAGTGTCAGCAAATTTATGTCTGGCACATTACAGAGACCAAAAAACCGAAAGGTTTCAATTTTTTTGTGTCAAAATCAGTAGTTTTTACATACATTTTGATCAAAATAGTTCTTAGATAAATTTTTTTTTTTCCAGTTGTGAGAATGGTAAGTTCATTACTTTGGCAGAATAAATGAATGTTATTGATGTCATTAGGCACTGACAGGCACCGAGGTTTTCTTTAGAGATACAGAAATAAAATGTATCTGATTAAATGTAGTTAATATATACATTATTGGTAAAGAAAATCTGTATCATTACTATTCAAGACCAAAAAAAAAAAAAAAAACACTTGGCTGCTGTTGCAGAATTAATTTAAGAACAGCATCAAGATAGATTTATAAAATTCCTTAATTGAAAACCTAACAAGTTCTCAACGAATTATTCTGTTTTCCGTACTATCTCTCCCTTCCCCCATGCATTTTAATGTCGAAAATGAGAATGAAAAAAGCTCATTAGCTCATTAATTTTTAAAATTTTATTTTTAATTGGAGTAGCTCATTAACTTTAAGGAATATTTATATTCAATAGTACCTAAAATAAAAACCACCAACTAAAAAGTGAATGCTCAATAATAACAATGCATTGCTTATTCTGACAAGGAGAAAACATCTCTATTTAAGAAAGAATCTGTTTAATTAAATGTGTGAGTGTCTAGAATACACTTATTTGAAAAAGGTTTTTTTTTTTTTTGGTTGGGGGTGGGGCTGTGTGTTGTAGATAGTTCCTGAAAAATCAATTTTACCTTAGTCATTCTATTGGTATTTATTGATACATGAAAAACGAATTGGATATTTTTGGTGGGAGAGGGAAACATGCGATTTTGACTTAGTAATTCTTTAATCATGCTTTTAATGAGTTGGATTTTTACCTTACTTTAGGTGCAGTCTTTCAAAAGTTTTTAAAAATCAAAAATATTTCCTGAAAAACTTGTTGTTTAGGTGAAATGGCAGTTATGAAAAATAGTAAAAGTTGAAACTGCTGTTAAATATATCCAGTTTTTTCTTAGAAAAAAAAATAAAGCGAACAAATGTATGGTGTGCTCACAAATGTATCACCTAATTATGAAACTTACACATTCATATTTCTGTAACCGTTACTTCAAAGATGGAGATAAGATTTAAAATATTTTTGGAGTTTTTCTAATCAAATAGTACAATTAAATGACAACTTTCAAAATTTAAACATTGAAAATCTATTATGTTTCTAAAAATTATACCCCTCTTACTGGCTTTGAATAATTTGGTGACTAATGAAATAAAAGACACAAAGTTCCATTCCACTCCAACTGTCATAAATACTTCGTTTTTCGAAGGTTAATCTTATTAAACATCTTATAAATACTGTTTCAGGAAATTTTAAAAGTACTTTTAAAGTAGATTGGGAAATTATGATTTAAAGGATGAATCACAATTTTTCCGGGATGGAAGTGGAGTGTAAATAAGTCATAAGTAATTTTGACACTTGGGGTAAAGTTAACTAAAATGTAGGAATAAATGGTCTTTGATTCAACAACTTGGTGTCTAAAGAGCTTATAAAATATTTTAGTACACAAATATTCTTATGTCTCTTCAAAACTTGAAATGCTTATAAAGATATACCATCATCTGTCATAGCTATTTAAATGCAGGAATCATACTTTCTTTTTAAAGTTTATTTTAAAAACTATTGTGAATTATACATACAAAAGAAAGTATAAAATGGGTTTATACAATTTAAAGAGGAAAATTTAAAAGGAACAAGAAGTTCTCAAATACTTTAAAAAGTAGATTTGAGATAAATTCTAATATCAGTGTTTAAATTTGATATAACATAGATTATGTCTGTTTATGTCCCAGGGATATTTCTAAATCCTTTAGTATAGTGACTATTAATATATAAGGACACTTTTTAAGGCAGAAAAACAGTTAAAATCATAGGATGTAAAAGTTCTATAGGCCTTCAAAAAATCCATAGTGTTTCTTTATTCATTGAAAAATTGTGTTTTATATCGCCTTATATTTTATGACAAAGAGGCACCCAAAGAATATCTTCTTTTTGTTCAACAATGCGTATTTGACCTCATCCAAAGCTGTGGCTACAACTCTTGATTTCATTACTGGTGACCCTCAAATCCTTATCTGTACCTCAGACCTCTCTGTTGGACTTCATATACCTGTACATACACTGAAAAGGGGCCATAATATGATGTCTGGGTCTTGCTTCATAATAATAGAGGAAGAGAGGGAATGGTTGGAATATAAATTAAAAAAGATTATTATGAGTTTTTAATTATTGAAGCTGAGTGAGAATACATATAATTTCATTACACTCTATTTTTGTCTGTTTAATTTTTTCCATAATGAGAGATGAGTGAAAGTATTCATTTGTGGAAAGTAGTTTTTGCAGTATATTGAGGAAATTGAGTTCCCCATCTTTGGAGTCCCTACAGTATTGTTCACATATATTATTTTCTTTATCTGCTTTGAAGTCTTATAAGGTTGGTTGGTGTGAAGCTTAGGGTGGTTTGATTATTTACTCAAGAACACATAGTTGGTAAGTGGCAGAACTTGGCAGAACTCAGTCTTCAGATTCCATGTTTGACTATAGGAGCTACCTAAAAATTTCAGTATGTTAACAATTAATTAAGAAAAAAACCACACACCATATTACTTACAAATCAGATTGCCAGACTGATGTCAACGAAACGTGCTTTATCTAAGTTCAAGTTGTAAAATTTGAGTTTTGGTAACAAATTTATTTTCTAGGACATTGTTACATTTATCTTTCTGGGCATCTCTTCAATATCATTTAATGAGTGTTCAGAAATATATTAACAGAGCATTAAATGAAAAGACTAGTCATACCAGGTCTATCTCACCTTTTAATTTCTTACTAATACTTAATTTCTAAGTAATTTAAAAATTCTTTTACTGTTTGTTTCATGTTTATGAGTAGTGTTTTTTATTCTTCGCTGAGCCTTTCTTGCTCCTCAGAAGGTTGCTTTGCTATGTTACAGGGGGGTCTAATAAAGGGAAAGTTGTGTAAACCAGATATGGAATTGGGACTAGATTAATGACTCTGTAAATGAGGCTTCATTTGTTTGTAAACAGGTATTTGGAATCTTTTTTCTAACTATGCTAACGTCCGGTTTTTAAGTTTGTAGTTTAATTTTTTAAATCTCACTAAGCAAATCCTGTATTTTTAGGGTAAAATTTATTTTTTCAGAGCTAACTCCACAAATTAAAAAATGCTTAACAAGTTGGGGAATATAGGTAGGATTACTTTACAGATATTGGTTTCCTTTTGTTGAAAAAACAAACAAACAAGTCTTATTTAAACAGTATCATTATTTCTTCAGGTTTTAAAAACCATTCATCTCATGCTTCTATTCCTGCTACTGACCTCTTCAGTTTTCCTCTTATTTGATGTAGAAAAGGAAAGCTTGTCTGTTTGTGCTTATTAATGTTTGGAGAAGAAAAAGCTAGCATCTCTTTTCTCCCTGTATTTCTTCGTGTGAGGCATGAACCATCATATACTCAGATCAGCACCTGATAATTCCTGCATGCCTTTTTATTTGTATATTTTGGAATTGAGAGTCTCCCCCTGCCCTGAGATTGTATTCCACTCAATAATAGCTAAATCTTTTATTCCAAAAGGGATTAGAAGTCAGTGGGAGTCCGAGAGAGAGAGAGAGAGAGAGAGAGAGAGGGAGAGGGGGAGAGAGAGAGAGAGAGAAAAAGGTATAAGAGATAGGACTAAGTTTTCCTTTACTTGAAGTGCTTGCCGCTGCTGAAGATACATGGTAGGTCTGTTTGTTGAGTGAATGAAAGAATGAAATCCAGTCATCAGACTTGTAATAGATTTAAGTGTTGTTTATCTAAGATACAGAGTTGCTTTTTATGTGGCATTCAGTTTAAGTGGATTCCATAGCATGTTTTCTTAATCTCCTTAATCATCTTTAGAATCAAGATCTTTTTGGTTACTTATCACTCTTACATCCTTTGTTAGATGTAAAACCATTTCAAATTCAGTTCATTAAATTTTAAGTTACGAAATATACTTTAAAGTCCACAAAATGTATATGTATCTTTTATCATCAGTTGTCAACTTATTATGAAATCACCACACTAAGGTCAAGGAGTAGAGCATTATTGTGTGCATGCTCAGTTGTGGCCGACTCTGTGACCAAGTGGACTGTAGCATGCCAGGCTCCTCTGTCCATGGGATTTCCCAGGCAAGAATACTGGAATGGGTTGCTGTTTCCTTTTCCAAGGGATATTTCTGACCCAGTGATATAATGTGCATCTCCTGCATTGGCAGGTGAATTCTTTACCAGTGAGCCACCTGGGAAGCCCACAAAGCATTATTGGGACCATAGAAATCCCTGAGTATTCCTTGCCCATTACAATCACTTCAGTCTCTTCAGAGGTAACTGCTGTCTTATCATTTATAGTAATGGTTTTCTTGCATTTATTTCTCTTTTAAAAAATTGATCACCTGTACGTGCATTCCTAACCGGTGTGTATTTGTTTTGAATTTTATATGAATAGAATTACTTTCTTAACTTGCTTTTTTCACTTAACCTTATGTTTATAAGGTTCATCCATGTCATTGTGTGTTTCTATAGATTGTTCACTTTTATTGCTTTATGCTGTATAGTAGTCCATTGTATGAATATACTATAATTTATTTAAACTTTTTACTTTGTATTTGAGTATAGTTGATTAACAATGTTTCAGTTGTACAGAAAAGTGATTCAGTTATACATACAGATGACTTATTCTGTTGGTAGGTATTTGGGTTATTTCTAGTTTGGGAAAGTTACAAGGATGCTGCTCTGAACATTCTTTTATGTGATCCTGGTGCACATAAAGATGCAAATCTGTCAAGTACATCCTAGGAGGGAAATTTCCGAGCCATAAGGGATGCATATTTTCAACTTGACTTGATACTGGCACAGTTTTCCAAATTGGTTGTGTAAATTTTTATATTCCCAATAGTGTACGAAAATTGTGGTTACTCCATATCTTTGCCAAAGCTTAGTATTATTAGCATTTTAAAATTTTGTCAATTTGTTGGATGTGTAGTAATACACGTAATGGTTTTAATTTGTATTTTCTTGATTAGTGGTGAGATTGAGCCCCTGTTTTTATATTTGTTGTTTATTTGGATATTTTCCTTTGTGAAGTGCCTGTTCTTAAATTTCCTTCTTTTTCATTTAGATTGTCTATCTTTTCTCTTTGATTTGTAAGAGCTCTTTACATATTCTGCATTCTGGTCCTTTGTCACTTATATGTATTGCGTATATTTTTCCCATTATGTGGATTGTCCTTTCTTTCTTAAGGTGTTTTTAAGTAGCTGAATGTATTCATCTTTTCCTTTATGATTGGTGCTTTTTGTGTGTCATGTTTAGGTAATCCTTTCTTACCTCATGATCATGAAAATATTCTTCCATATTTTTTTATAAATTATTTCTTTTAAAAGTTTTGTCATAGATATTTATCATCTTTTTTGTAGTATGCAGTATTTGGCAATAGTTCCTCTTCTTCCTTCTTGAAACTTCATCTGCTCACATGACTGCAAATGTCATTTTTATGTTGCTAATTCCAAAAATCTGTATTTTTGGTATTGACTATACTCATTAGCTGAGATCTTTATTTCCAACTGCCTTCTGGATCTTTCCACTTGAATGTCTTGCACATATCTGCAAATGTATCAGTTCAGAGCTCATTTAAAAATCTTTATTGTTTTCTGTTTAATCATCATACAAGCCAAAATACATGGTGGAATCTTTGATTCTTCTTTTCTTACCTTCTCTCATCCCAGTATCCATCATGTCCAAGTGATTCTGCTTCTGAAATGCATGTAAAATCTATTCATTCCCTTTTCTCCAGTTCCACAGTTACTGCTCAGAGTTCCACCTAGTCTGGTATAATACCTTTCTAATTGGTTTTCCTGCCTTCCTTCTATCCCCCTTTTCTAGTCAGTCATTCACACTGCTGCAGAGTTTCTTTCTAAGACACAAATCACATCTCTTTCCTGCATTTGTGGCTCTTCGTTGCCTTAATTATAACAAAAAGTTCGAATTCCTTCACATGATTTCTACCATTACTATGCAGGACTCTCATGTTTTAGCCACTCCAGGCTACTTATTGTTTCCCAAAGAAGCTATGTACTTTCATTGTGCTTTTTTTCATGTTGTTCCTTCCCTCTGCTTGGAATAGTCTTCCTTCCACCCATTCCCACTGGGAAAATCCTATTCCTTCCACCACCATTCCCAGAAAGAATTAATCCTTCCTGTCTCTGGGCTTCCCATAGCATTTTGTTTATACCATTATTGCAGTACTTATTGCTTTATACTTATTACCTTATATATCTGTCTCCTATGCTAGACTATGAAGTTTTTGAAAACAGAGTACATTTTATTATATTAGAATCTAGCAGTGCCTGGTACAAAATAGTACTCAATAAATACTTGAGTTAAAGAATTTTGCTAACCTTAAAAAAGAAAATAGAAGCCTATGTACTGAATAAGAGTTGTGAGCAGGGGGAAGTGTTCGTGAAAGAGTACAATGGACTGTTTTATTTGAGTGGGTTCCAGCTGAAAATATTAGAATGTGTTGCTCTGGCTCAGTACTAACTGATGGGGCAAAAATAATCTTGAACAAATAAAATTGAGTTTTCCTCATCTTTAAAAGGCTGACTTATGTTTCAAATGGACTTAGAATATGAAGTTAAATTTATTTTTAAGAAGTAAGAAATTCACATTACTGCTGAAGAAATTTATCTATTTCAGAGACCACATTAATGACATAGTTTATTACTACAAGTTTTTGTAATACCAAATACATCTGTCTTGAAAATGCTTGCTTTTTACTCTGTAAGGTGCTGGTAAATCAGGACAGTGACAGGTTAACAGTTCTTGCCTGTACTAGTTCTGTAGACTCCCATAAAAATTAGAACTTCTGATGACTAGAGAACAAATATTTACCTAAGGTTTGCAGAGCATAAGCATAACACAATTGAGTTGAGGCTAGGTAGTTTTTTACAGTTCATCTGGAGGAAGCAGAGTTAGTGTTCAATAACATTATATTTCTTTTCATGTTAACTAATTAGTCATATGAACACGATTATTTCAAATACAGAATGTTCTTAGTAGATAAGTTATAAGAGCGAACTGATTTTTCATTAAAATATTTTATATTATTTATATCTGGAATTTTTATTAGAGTAAATCCTTAAGGAAGCATTGAAAAGTTTGTCTATTTGCAGGTAAGTTATCTTTTGATGATGAATTTATGGATTTTAAAATAAATCAGCTCCTAATCAAAAAAGCAACTTCCAGATAAATATGGTCAATTGAATACATGTGTTTATTTTCATGCTCTTGAAAACATATTAAAATGAAAATTATGGAGTAAAGAAATGCATGAATGCCCAAAGGACAAACAGAACTTGAGAGGAGATGTCAGGAGAATCTTGGAACCTGGGATATAAGTAGGTGAGTGGTAGCTAACTTAGTAAAGAAAGCTGAAGCCTTAGTCTGTGCAGCTGCCTTCCATCTGCCACACCTGAATAGCCTAGATAGCAAACGATGGATACCAATGGTTTCCAGACAGGTGGCCAGCATGAACTTGGTAGGGAACTAAAGCTCTGTCTTGGATGATCTGTTTTCAGTACATGTGTCTAAATTCTGAATCTAGGAATAACAGAACATTTGTAGCTGAAGTATGCTGCTGCTGCTGCTAAGTTGCTTCAGTCGTGTCTGACTCTGTGGGACCCCATAGATGGCAGCGCACCAGGCTCCGCCGTCCCTGGGATTCTCCAGGCAAGAACACTGGAGTGGGTTGCCATTTCCTTCTCCAGTGCATGAAAGTGAAAAGTGAAAGTGAAGTTGCTCAGTCTCTGTAAGCATATATTATGAATGACTGCAGGAGTAGGATGATGGCATTTAAGAAGGACCTTCATTGGCTCTGTTAATTCAACAAGGATGCCATAATTCTAGATATTATACAACTATAATATCTAGAGCTACACAGTCCAGTATGGTACCCACTAGCCACATGTAGCCTTTGAACTATTGGAATACAACTGATGTGGATGGAGATAGAATGTAAGTATGGGCGTCCCAAGTGGTGCTACTGGTAAAGAACCCCCCTGCCAATGTAGGAGATGTAAGAGATGCCGATTTGATCCCACGTCTGAAAGATCCCCTGGAGGAGGGCACAGCAACCCACTCCAGCATTCTTACCAGGAGCATCCCTGTGGACAGAGGAGCCTGGTGGGCTACAGCCCGTAGGGTTGCATAGAGTGGGATATGACTGAAGCAACTTAGCACGCATGTATGCAAGTGCATGATGTAAGTATTAGATTCACCCTGAGTTTCAAGACTCAGTATTTTAAACTATCTCATTAATAATTTGTATTTTGTAGTTCGTAGAAATGTGTAAAATATATTGTGTTAAATCTATCCATAAAACATTTCACCTGTTTTCTGTGTGAATGCTAAACAATTTTAAATTACGTTTGTGCTCCTATTATTTTTCATTCTTAGAGCTCTGAATAGAGGCACTGATTCAAGGGTGGCTAGTATTGTTTTCTGATCTGTTTACAGGGGACTTAGGCAATGCTGTGCAGCATCTTTCAGTAGCACCTGAAGTACTGCAGTGGATACCTTTGCCAAATAAAACAGAATAGTTTAAACCTATCAGTATATATGTTGGTACAATTTGTAATTTTCTTGTTAATACCATTTACCTCTTCAGTACAATTCAATCCCTATAAATTCTCTGTGCCTGATTACTAAGTATGGCAAGAGACAACATGCAGGTAAGCCAACTGAAAAATACCATAGTCTTGATTACCAATCGAGCCTTTGGTTCTCAAGATTTCTAGTTATATTTTCATGTTTTCCTAATCAACTCTTAACTTAGTCCTGATAGTGGCCATTTAAAATGTCTTTCATTCTTCTCAAACCTCCTATCCTTTTTCCTAGATGACCTTACTTCTTGCTTCACTGAGAAAATGCTGTAGAAGGCATCGAAGAGACTGAGTTTCATATATATCTATATATTTGCCATGCCTACAGCCTGAGTGCACTCATAGCACTGTCCAGTGCTAGGCACAGTGGTTCTTGCCTCCTGTCTCAAGAAAATCTGTTTCTGTGTTGTGTATTGTATACCCTTCTGCTTCCTCAGAAGCCCCTGTTTTGGCTTCTTCAGTTTTTTCTCCTTCACTATTGGTTTCATCCCAATAGTACTTAAACATGCTTTAACCTCTGCCATCTTAAAAACAAAATCCTCTCTTGAACTCTTGTCCTCCCATACCTACCACTAGATGGTCTTCTCTTTACCTGTTGAGCTTCTTGAAAAAATTTTCTATTTGTTATTTCCACTTTTCCACCTTCTATTCATCACTACAATGGAGCTTCTGCTCCAGAGACTGCTTTTGCCAGAGTCACTAATAACTTATATGTTTGTGATCTGAGGGAACAGTTTTCGGTCTTAATCATAGTTAATCTTTCTGCAGCATTTGACAGTAGTAGTAATTTTCTCTTCTATGAAATACTTTTTCCTCTTGTTTTTTGTGATCCTCTATTCTGGTTTTTATTCTAATGTCCCTTCTTCATAGTCTCCTTTAGGACTCCATCTTTCTGTATGGAGAGAATGTGCCTGAAGGTACATGAAAAAAAAGGAAGGCCTGGACATCCCAGCGTAAATGTGAACCCAGATTTCTAGAAGTTCCTACCAAGATGACAGACCTGTGAGAGAGCCATCTTATATACTCCATGCCCTGGAAACTTCCAGATAATTTTAGCCTCAGTGACATCACATGAAGCTGTAGAACTGCCTAACTGAGCCCAATCCATCCACAGAATAATGAGATAAAACAAAATGGTTGCTGTTTTAAACCCTAAACTTGTGGTTGTTTATCCCACAGTGGATAAAACCAAACCAGACCTTCTCTCTGTCCTGTTTACTACTCCAATCTCATCTCTGATAATTCACCTTTGGCACTCTAAGGTCCACTTTCAGTATGCTGCTTGAAGTTTTCTGAATGAACTCTGTTTCTAGACTTTTTGCGTCCACTGTTAGCAATATTTTCTTTTTCAACTTACACCCTCCCCCTATCAAATTTCTAATCAGCTTTCAAGTTTTTAGTCAGATATCCATAAAACCCTGGGTGAATAAGTTAATTGCCTTGCTATGTCCTCTCATAGTATCAAATACTCTTACTGGCAGTATGATGGTTGAGAATATGTCAAGCAGTGTAATATTTTGCAAGTTATTTAGTCTTTTTAAGCTTCAGTTTATTCATCAGTAAAATGAGGATTATAATAATAGCGGTTACCTAGTTTGTTGGGTTCATGTAAGAGTACTCAAAAATTTTAGTAATTATTAATGTTACTAATGCATATTATCAGTGCCTTTTCATCAAAATCACTACAGATGGTGACTGCAGCCATGAAATTAAAAGACGCTTACTCCTTGGAAGGAAAGTTATGACCAACCTAGATAGCATATTCAAAAGCAGAGACGTTACTTTGCCAACAAAGGTTCGTCTAGTCAAGGCTGTGGTTTTTCCTCTGGTCATGTATGGATGTGAGAGTTGGATGGTGAAGAAGGCTGAGCGCTGAAGAATTGATGCTTTCGAACTGTGGTGTTGGAGAAGACTCTTGAGAGTCCCTTGGACTGCAAGGAGATCCAACCAGTCCATTCTGAAGGAGATCAGCCCTGGGATTTCTTTGGAAGGAATGATGCTAAAGCTGAAACTCCAGTACTTTGGCCACCTCATGTGAAGAGTTGACTCATTGGAAAAGACTCTGATGCTGGGAGGGATTGGGGGCAAGAGGAGAAGGGGACGACAGAGGATGAGATGGCTGGATGGCATCACTGACTCGATGGACATGAGTGTGGGTGAACTCCGGGAGTTGGTGATGGACAGGGAGGCCTGGCATGCTGCGATTCATGGGGTCGCAAAGAGTCGGACATGACTGAGCGACTGATCTGATCTGATCTGAACCTAACCAAGTGCTTAGCACATAATATGTGCTATATAAAATGTCAGTGACTGACTGAATGGATGAATGAATTCACATTCAATTTCAAGCTTAATTTTTGTTCTTTTTTGTTGTGGCAAAATGTCTATAAC
This sequence comes from Bos javanicus, assembly GCF_032452875.1. NCBI lineage: Eukaryota > Metazoa > Chordata > Mammalia > Artiodactyla > Bovidae > Bos > Bos javanicus. The sequence continues at coordinate 61,439,968 of NC_083878.1, forward strand.
ATAAATTTTCCAGGTTAACTGTTTTTAACCATAGAATTTGTGGCATTAGTCACATTCACAATGCTATGCATCAGTCACCACCCAGATAGAAACTATGTATCATTAAACAAGGGCTTCCTGTTAACTCCTTCCTCCAGAGTCTGGTAACCTCTAGTATACTTTCTTTCTGTATGAATTTGCTTATTTAGGTATCTTATATAAGTAAAAATGTATGTCATTTTGTGACAGGCTTGTTTCACTTAGTATAATTCTTCAAGGTTCTTTCATATTGTAGCGTGTGCCAGAATTTTCTTCTTTTTTAAGGATGAATATTCCATTGAATGTAGCCCATGTAATGGGTATCAGGAGTATTTTGTTATTTTTGATACTGTTATGAATGAAATTGCTTTCTTAATTTCTTTTTCAGATTGTTCATTGCTAGTGTGTAGAGATACAGCTGATTTTTATCTGTTGATTTTGCATCTTAAAATTTTGTTGCATTTGTTTCTTAGCTCTTAACAGTTTTGTGGCTTCTTTAGAATTTTCTACCTAGAAGATCATTTAAATTACAAACAGACGTAGTTTTATTTCTTCCTTTTAAATATGAAAGCCTTTTATTTTTCTTGCCTAATTGCTCTGGCTAGAGTTTCTAGCACTGTGTTGAACAGAAGTGGCAAAACGGGGCATCCTTGTCTTATTCTTGATTTTAAAGGAAACCAAGCATTTTTTTTTTTGTAAAGGAAAATCTTCCACATATAGAGAGCGGTCTTTCACATTTGGGAGATAATACCCATTAACTTGATTTGAATGAGGAAATACAACTGATTTTTAAGAACAAGAGGAAAAATGTGTGGGATGGAAAGAGTTGGGACAAAGCTAGGCTGAAGTTGGGATGATAGTAGGTATGGGAGAACATTACAAGGCATGACAAGATGTTCAAACAGAGGTGGAATCAGGGACATCCAAGAATCATCCCACCACTAAGAGGCAGGTCCCTAGCTGCCTTAGGGCTAGATCTGACCAAATGGACAGAACTCTAGGAGTTATTAGCAATTATAGTGGATGTTCATAAAATATAACAAATATTTTTATAAGTGAGGAATGAATGGGAAGTGAAAAATAGATGTAGTTTATAAAAGTTCCCTGTATGTTTGGCTTCATTGGTATAGAGTCCATGTAATTATTCTCTGTAAGAGTGAAAAAAGGGCGCTACTAATGATCTTCTCTGAAAAGCAGGTGTGAATCGATTGTCCCAGGTAGGCTGGAACATTTGTAGAGATCTTCTTATTCATAGATTACAGCAGTACTTCGCACTTAATCTTAGGAATGCTTAGCCATGATGGCATATTGATTAATGTTTGTAAAGAAAAAAACACAACTGACTGCTAAAACAATCTAGAGGTGTGTTCATAAGGTTGAAAAAGTTAATGGAAATGGCTTCAGATTACAAATGAACATAGATAATAAAGGATAATTTACAAAGAATCTAGAGATTTTTGCTGCTGTTCCTGTATTATTACATATAACTAAACCTAGGCTCTAAGCTGGACTGCCCTTTAGGCAACATTTTTGTCTGTTACACTGAGTCAGAGTAATTCTTAGAATGATGTAACTTTCTGTGATGATTGATGATGGGTTTATAGCTCATTTATGCTTACTCTTATTTTCTGAAAGTTTATAATAGCATCTATGAGTCAGTTGCCTCACCTGTATATGACAGAACCTGTTTTCTGTAAGTAGTATGTCTTCCTTTTGAAAAAACCTCCTTCATGAAAGGATGTATATGTTACGTAGGGACAGGGCTATAATCTTTGATATCAACTTAAAACTTTAGGAATTTATATCATAAATTAGTAAACTGTCGTGACTCTGTGTCTATAGCCTTTCTTAAATCTTAAAAATAATTAGTTTATAATTTTAGTTATAGTACATTAAATATTTTAAACTATATACTAGATGTAGTTTTCTTAGTTTATATTTTCACATATGTTCAGACAGTAACTGGCATTTAGTTCTTTAACTATTTTAACTATTGCTTTGTTTCCTTCCTACCCTGTAAGTTCCATGAAAGCATATAGACCTGTGCCGCACCTCTTTTTACTTCAGTCTTATCAAGTACTAGGCATATAGTAAAAATTTATTGATAAATTATTATATCTTAAACATAGCATATTTTCCAAAATTTACCTTAACCACACTGCATTTGTGGTTTTGTTTAATCATAGTTTTGCCTGGTCATAGGTTGTCTTAATTTAAATTCTCGTCTTTAGGGAACTAAAGCTAATAGATCAATGGTTCTCAATCTCATAAGAAACATCCTTCTTTTAAAAATTAATTCTTTGTAGCATCCACTGTATTATCCTGAAATAAAATTTATAGACAATACAACCTATTTACACATCTAATATTGAAAGTATAATGTTTAAAACCATATTAAGGAGCAATAAAGAAAATGGATTTATAATATATTAGATTTCAATATATAAGTGCTCAGGCATTAGTACACTGGAAATCGTGGGACAGTAATCAGATGCTTGTATCAAAATGACTATGAATTAGATAGCTATCCATGAAAACTGATAGAAGTGTATTATATTGATGTTTAAAATACCACAAGTGGTGTTTCTTTTAGTATTGATTTCCTGCAATGGTAAACTGCTCTTGAAAAAATTCCAAACTTGGTATTCTTGAAACATTCAGCACATGTCAGTACCATGCAAGAATGTATTATATTTCGTTAGCCAAAATTTTGTTCTATAACAAGATATTTGAACCCACATCCCCTGCATTGCAAGGCAGATTCTCAACCACTGGACCACCCTGGCTCAAGTAATTATAAGTAAGTTTTTCCCTTATATAGCTATCAGGAGTTTGGAAGTTCTGGGAAAGTTCTTTGTTCTATAGAACTGTCGCATTCGGGAATGTGAAGTCAAGTGGGCCTTGGAAAGCATCACTACAAACAAGGCTAGTGGAGGTGATGGAATTCCAGTTGAGCTATTTCAAATCCTAAAAGATGATGTTGTGAAAGTGCTGCACTCAGTATGCCAGCACATTTGGAAAACTCAGCAGTGGCCACAGGACTGGAAAAGGTCAGTTTTCATATTAATCCCAAAGAAAGGCAATGCCAAAGAATGCTCAAACTATTGCACAATTGCACTCATCTCACACGTTAGCAAAGTAATGCTCAAAATTCCCCAAGCCAGGCTTGAGCAGTACGTGAACCGTGAATTTCCAGATGTTCAAGCTGGATTTAGAAAAGGCAGAGGAACGAGAGATCAAATTGCCAACATCCACTGGATCATCGAAAAAGCAAGAGAGTTCTAGAAAAACATCTATTTCTGCTTTACTGACTATGTCAAAGCCTTTGACTGTGTGGATTACAAAAAACTGGAAAATTCTTAGAGAATTTTTCTCTTCTCTTCAGGATTCAGAAAAAGAATCCTGACCTGCCTCTTGAGAAACCTGTATGCAGGTCAGGAAGCAACAGTTAGAACTGGACATGGAACAACAGACTGGTTCCAAATAGGAAAAGGAGTACGTCAAGGCTGTATATTGTCACCCTGCTTATTTAACTTATATGCAGAGTACATCATGAGAAACGCTGGACTGGAAGAAACACAAGCTGGAATCAAGATTGCTGGGAGAAATATCAATAACCTCAGATATGCAGATGACACCACCCTTATGGCAGAAAGCAAAGAAGAACTAAAGAGCCTCTTGATGAAAGTGAAAGAGGAGAGTGAAAAAGTTGGCTTAAAGCTCAACATTCAGAAAACTAAGATCATGGCATCTGGTCTCATCACTTCATGGCAAATAGATGGGGAAATAGTGGAAACAGTGGCTAACTTTATTTTAGGGGGCTCCAAAATCACTGCAGATGGTGATTGCAGCCATGAAATTAAAAGACACTTACTTCTTGGAAGAAAAGTTATGACCAACCTAGAGAGCATATTAAAAAGCAGAGACATTACTTTGCCAACAAAGGTCCATTTAGTCAAGGCTATGGTTTTTCCAGTAATCATCTATGGATGTGAGAGTTGGACTATTAAGAAAGCTGAGCACTGAAGAACTGATGCTTTTGAACTGTGGTATTGGAGAAGACTCTTGAGAGTCCCTTGGACTGCAAGGAGATCCAGCTAGTCCATACTAAAGATCAGTCCTGAATATTCATCGGAAGGACTGATGCTGAAGCTGAAGCTCCAATACTTTGGCCACCTGATGGAAGAACTGATTCATTGGAATAAACCCTGATGCTGGGAAAGATTGAAGGTGGGAGGAGAAGGGGACGACAGAGGATGGGATGGTTGGATGGTATCACCAACTCAATGGACATAAGTTTGAGTAAGCTCCAGGAGTTGGTGATGGACGGGGAGGCCTGGCATGCTGCAGTCCATGGGGTCGCAAAGAGTTGCACACAACTGAGCGATTGAACTGAGCTGTCCTACTTCTGCCCACTTGCTTGTTGCAATACCTCACCCATACCAATAATTAAAATAACCAAAAATTGCCTCCCCCCAAAATTTTCAAAAATACTTTAAAATATTTTAATTTCCTTCAGTTAAAAAATACCCTTTCCTTAGAGGATTCTGCCCATGAAGAATAATGTTGAAAATAATTTTGGTTTTCAAATAAAATCAGCCTCCTCTAATAGTGTTTTGTGATAGACTAGTTTTAGGCATGTTGATACCCGTGAGGGAAAAAATATTCTATGGTCAAGGCAAATAGTTTTCTTTTTCTCAGAGCTATATGAATTTTAATAGCCTTTAATGTGCTAATAGGTATTGTCAGTCTACCAGAGAAAGAGACAGTGTTCCCTTAACTGCTCTATTTTGGAGTCCTTTTGAAATTGCAGAAATAGATTACTTAAAAAGTAGCCCCTTTAGGCGTATTAGGTCCTGTGGGTTGCACTTTGAAGATGAATGTCTGCAAAATGCTCTATTTATAGTGGGATGTAGGCAATCCTTGTTCACTTGGAGAACTTTAAGAGTTGCATACATCTTCCCAGTGAGCCCTTCTGTTCTACCACAATATTATGGAACAATTCTATCTTGGATTGTGAAATTTAATAAGCCTAGGAAAAGTTATGAAAAATTCAGAAAAACTGTTAATGCACAGTTGAATTTGATATCAACCTAAAAGTGGCAGGAAGATGAAATGGCCAAAATTGGTCAAATAGGTGTTGAACTATTTAACCAAACTTGTCTCAGATCTGGCTACAAATTTCCTTTTGTTGGTAGTTTTTTAAAATTTATAAAGAGATTATGTGCAATTCGGAAAAGACAGGAAAAGACTATTTCAAACTGCCTTGCTGTCAAGGAATGTGTAGTAATGATACCAAAGTACCAGAGAAAATAAGTGAATATGATAGAAGAAATAAAGACTCCAGTCTTTATCCCAATATCTGGAACACATCGACTTTGATCATTAATAGAAAAAACATGACTGGATCAGAAACACTGCACAGTTGAGTTCACTTTACCTCTCCATCTCAACAACCTCCACATCCTTAGCTAGAGCACATACATAGACTAATATGTTTAGCAGCACATCAGTAGTTCCAGAGAGTGGAGAAAGAATGAGTAATCAGCAAATACTTCAGATGATCCAAGTTAACTGGTTTCTTTTGTAATTGAACTGAACATGCTGAGAAACATGAATTAAAAAATATTTTTCCACATACTATTATTGACTGCAGCCATGAAATTAAAAGACGCTTACTCCTTGGAAGGAAAATTATGACCAACCTAGATAGCATATTCAAAAGCAGAGACATTACTTTGCCAACAAAGGTCCATCTAGTCAAGGCTATGGTTTTTCCTGTGGTCATGTATGGATGTGAGAGTTGGACTGTGAAGAAGGCTGAGCACCAAAGAATTTATGCTTTTGAACTGTGGTGTTGGAGAAGACTCTTGAGGGTCCCTTGGACTGCAAGGAGATCCAACCAGTCCATTCTGAAGGAGATCAGCCCTGGGATTTCTTTGGAGGAAATGATGCTAAAGCTGAAACTCCAGTACTTTGGCCACCTCATGCGAAGAGTTGACTCATTGGAAAAGACTCTGATGCTGGGAGGGATTGGGGGCAGGAGGAGAAGGGGACGACAGAGAATGAGATGGCTGGATGGCATCACTGCCTTGATGGACACGAGTCTGAGTGAACTCTGGGAGTTGGTGATGGACAGGGAGGCCTGACATGCTGCGATTCATGGGGTCGCAAAGAGTTGGACACGACTGAGCGACTGATGTGATCTGATCTGATTATTGATAAGACCTTACTTAGCTTGTTACAGGGAGATGCTAATCTTTGAGGGAAAAGGTGGCTGACTTTATGGTGGAGAACTTTCATACTAAAGGAAGGGGTTGGTTATCATGATCATAAACAAATTTTCAGGGAGAAAAGGAAACAGTATGGCAACTCCATGCCCTCCATTCAGAAGCAGCATTACCTGGTGAATTTGACAAAAGTAGTGTTATCATTTTCCACACTAAATTGTTTGGAATTTTTGTCAATTAAATATAGCTGCAGATAAGATAGTAGGTACTTCCAAAAGTGCTTTTACTTTTAAAGCATCAGTATCTAAACTAGAAATCATATTTCCTAATGTTGTAAGTGTAGCAAAAGCTGCCTTTTCTAAGTACAGAAAACTCCTTGCTACTGTGAAACTCTGACCATCGGTGAGTAATGATCACAACACCAGTAAGATGATTTAAAAAACCCTTGAAGTTTACCAAAATCAAATGCTGGTAAACCAGTGCATGAGGGCTTCAGGCTGATAGTCTCAGGCTCCATCCTGATGGGTTCAGACAAGTCATGAATTGTCTCTCTTAGTATAGCAAAGTAGGCAACTCTATCGAATGTTAATGACACAGGACCCTGATTTGCTATTCTGGGAGTTTTCCTAAAGGCAGTTGTCAGGGAGTGCCACCTGTGCAACCAGGAAAGAAAATGAAAGCACATTTCATTAAGTAACTCATTGCTTCTCTCACCAAAAAGAGTTGGGGCATCTTAGTTTTCTTAAGGCAACACAGGAGAGGAGTCCAAAGAGAAACAAGATGATCAACAAGAAGATGCTCAGGTGGTTGAAGGAATATTCTGAAACCTCAGTTCTGTTTTGTTAGAACTAGCAGTGGGGATGAAGACCTGGCATAATGTCCCATCAGGCCAGATGACCCAGAATCCTCTCTCCTAAACCACTGCAGTAATTTCCTTACTCCTCCCTGTGCAAAAGGGGACAATTAAGTGGTCAGTCAGAGTGGACTTCCCTAGTGGCTCAGTGGGTAAAGCGTCTGCCTACAATGTGGGAGACCCGGGTTCAATCCCTTGGTCAGGAAGATCCCCTGGAGAAGGAAATGGCAACCCACTCCAGTACACTTGCCTGGAAAATCCCATGGACTGAGAAGCCTGGTAGGCTACAGTCCATGGGGTCTCAAAGAGTCGGACATGACTGAGCGACCTTCCCTTCCCAGAGTGGACAAACTATTTATGATTACACAGAGAGGTACCTGGCAATTTATAATGAAACATTGCCTGAATTACAGAATATTGTCTAGATATTCACAGATGTCACTTTCTCTCTTCCTGCAAGTCTTTGCTCAAAATGTCATCTCATTGAAGCCCACCCTGATCACCCTTCTTAAAATTGCCATATCCCCTACCTTAATACTCTTATCTTGCTCTATTTTTTCGTTAGCACTTATCATCCAATCTACTATATAATTTACTTGTAACATATATTATCTCCCCTTTCCCTCCCAATTAGAATGTATCCATAGATATTTTAATATGTTTTATTAATTGATGCAACCTCAGAACAAGGTCTGGTATAGAATAAGTACTTAGTAAATATTTCTTGAGTGAATAATTGAATGAATGGACTCCTCTTCATTTCTTCAGAGGTTTTCTGACACCTGCAGCAAGTGGTTTTGAAGAATCTTAGTGTGTTGTCGTCAGACAGTGGCCCTAAGTAAGTAGTGGATAGATCCTGGTTTATCTGAGTGACAGTAAAATCAGTCCATTTTTGACTGAGTGACTTCACTGTGGTAATTCCTGAATTCATATATATGTAATTCAAGATTTGATTTTTTTGGTTTAGCTTCTTCTTAGATTTTTGTGGTAAACTTTTTCTTTCCTTTTGGAAAACTTTGGATATAAACTAAAATGGAGAAATATAGTGAACCCTTATGCACCCTCTTAAAAAGTAAAAGTTTTTTTTTAGGTTAGTGGGATTATGGTTAATACTTAGTTTTCTCTCCTTAACAAGAGTGTCTTTACAATTACTATTAAGAGAGAAACGTGTTTTGTAATTGAGGGTTTCCTACTTGTCTGAGGCATATAAGATGACCAAGTAAGTCAGTGATGCATGAGAAGGATAAATTTTGTTGTACAAATGGCTGAATAAGAACTGGATAAAACACTTTGTTCACAGCAAATGAGTATGATTTTTATCTGAAAGCTTATTTTTTGAAGCACAAATTCTCTCTTTGCCATGGGGTTACTTCATACAATCTCAAAAAGCATGACTAAAGTCAGAATGTTTCATTTGCTGTAAATTATTACAGTCCCTAAAATCTGTGGAATTTTTTTAGACTGGGAGCAGAAGGGAAAGCAAATGATTTGTGTAACTATCAAAATTTGTGCATTATTAAGGCAAATTATTTTAAAGTTAATTAGAATTTCCTATTAATATTTCTCATACATGAAATTTTAATGTTAGTCTATTAAATGTAATTATAATAATTTTTATATCTTGCCAGTTATGAAGGCATAATAAAAACATTAGCCATTTGCTGTTACTAAATTATAGTCCATGTTAAGGAACACATTCTGCCTAGAAACATTTGAAAGTTTTTAAGTGCTGACTAGGAAATTTTAAAATGTTATATATTATTTTAAAAAGATTTTCTTGACAGACAAATCAGCATCTCTGCCAGTTTTTGCATCATTATTTTTGGCAGGATAATAAGCTGTAATGCCAGGATTCAGATATATGGTAGTTGGAACTATAGATGATCCAAAAATTCATTCCCAAACTGTGATATATCTCACACCCATAGGAAGTTGGGTGTGGATTACAAATAATTAGGTATATACATGATTTTAAAACTACCCAAATAAAGATAAGTGGTTTCTAGTAAGTTGATGAGAACTTTTGAACTATTATGACTTTGATTATGTATTTTGATTTAATAGATTTTCAGAGCCTTATCATTCCTAGGCTTTGGCAGTACATAGTGGTAAATACACAATGATGCTCAGTATTTCTTCCGAGGAAAGGCAGAACTTTAAACAGTTTCTGATGTGTCTTTTGCTTGAGGGAGCAGTGGAAATTACTGAAGGAGGGGTTAACGGATGGAGTATAATGTATGGGGAGCTTTTGCTTTAGGATTCTGAGTGAAGAGGTGAGGAAGGTGAAATCTTGTGTATTGCCTGCTAAATGTATTCCCTGGAGCATGGATTGTGTAGCTAAAGGATACAGTTTTTCTCTTACAGTGTGTACATGAAGCTATCAGAGACTGGTAAGTAGAGATGAGCTCTAGAACTCAGAAGAGATTTCTATTCCCTAATGACTGTAGGAAGTGAAGTTGCTCAGTCGTATCCGACTCTTTGCGACCCCATGGACTGTAGCCTACCAGGTTCCACCATCCATGGGATTTTCCAGGCAAGAGTACTGGAGTGGGTTGCCATTTCCTTCTCCAGGAGATCTTCCCGACCCAGGGATTGAACCCGGATCTCTCACATTGTAGGCAGACGCTTTACTGTCTGAGCCACCAGGGAAGTCGACTGTAGGAAAGTAGAAAGCAAAAATCTAAATAGACATCCCTTCAAATATTTGTTAAACATTTATTTTATTGAAAGTAGAAAGATACTCATGTTTTCATAAAAGAAAGCTACATCGTTTATTATGGTCATAAGAAAAGATTTACCACATGCAAAGAACATAGCTTAATATTTTTTTAAAAAGTCTGTTGTATTCCTGTCACAACTAGATAGCCTTATTCACACCCATTAAAGATTGAGTGACCCATAAAGCCCTACTTGATCTGACTTCTCCCTAACTTTCTACTATCATCTCCTATAATTTATTTCCTTGCTCATTATTTATTCCAGTCACAGAGAAGTATTTTTTCCTGTTCTTCAAAGACCAAGCTTGTTTCTACTTTGGAAGTTGCTGTTATTCCCTCTGCTTAGAATAGTCTGTTTCCTCCATACCCTATTTTTGCATGGTTGGATTTTTTTTTTTTTATTCTTTAGGTCTTTTGTACCTCAGTGTGGCCTTCTCTTACTTTCAGTCTGTGTTAGCAGCCTCTCTAGCCAAGTCTTCTCTATCATATCATCCTTTTAAAAAATGGCATTTATTATTATATGTTATGTTTTTAAAAATATTATTTACTATGATATATTATCTTTGTTTATTTGTTTATTATCTGCTTCTGCTAAAATTTAAATCCCCAAGAGCAGGGACGTTGTTTGTCTTGTTTCCCAGAACAGTACCTGGCACATAATTGGTGCTCAATAATATTCTTGAATAAACAATTAAAGTGGAAAAGTCTTCTCCAAAATATATTTTAAAGTTATTTTTCTGGTTTTCATGTTGACAGAACTCTTCTCATTTTTCTATATTTTGGTTCTTTATTCAGTTTTCTTATGCTGTTTTCTGAACAAGACAGCTTCCTGTGAGGCATATTAAAGGTTTCAAATTTGGTTAAAAAATAAATTAGTTGTTCCTGGCAAATAGCACTATTCAGTGCATGGTTTAATTTCAGTTTTTATGTAGGTTCTGTCAGTTTCAAGTGCCTGTTAGCCATCTGGATCAAGGGTTGGTAGTGTAATCTTCAGTAGCACTGTACAATCTAATAAATAGATACAATTTGCAAAACTATTTGGTGGAGGTAGATTGGTGCTGGAAAGAAGTATTTAATTTTTTTTTATCTCAAATGCTGTACAGGTTGGTAGGTTAGACACCAGTGCATATTTGCCTGGTTATAAGAAATTGTTCTGAATGGTCCCTTATTATCAGTTTCTTCCAGTGATTTGTATAGTGCTTCTTGTAGACTGGCACTCAGGCAACTGTTTGGTCAGTTCATTTCAGTTGCTCAGTCGTGTCCAACTCTTTGTGATCCCATGAACTGCAGCACACCAGGCTTCCCTGTCCATCACCAACTCTGAGAGTTTACCCAAACTCATATCCATTGAGTTGGTGATTACATCTAACCATCTCATCCTCTGTTGTCCCCTTCTCCTCCTGCCTTCAATTTTTCCCAACATCAGGGTCTTTTCAAATGAGTCAGCTCTTCGCATGAGGTGGCCAAAGTACTGGAGTTTCAGCTTCAACATCAGTCCTTCCAATGAACACCCAGGCCTGATCTCCTCTAGGATGGACTGGTTGGATCTCCTTGAAGTCCAAGGGACTCTCAAGAGTCTTCTCCAACACCACACTTCAAAAGCATTAATTTCTTTGGCACTCAGCTTTCTTCACAGTCCAACTCTCACATCCATACATGACCACTGGAAAAACCATAGCCTTGACTAGACAGAGTTCCAAAGAATACCAAGAAGAGATAAGAAAGCCTTCCTCAGTGATCAATGCAAAGAAATAGAGGAAAACAACAGAATGGGAAAGACTAGAAACCTCTTCAAGAAAATTAGAGATACCAAGGGAACATTTCATGCAAAGATGGGCTCGATAAAGGACAGAAATGGTATGGACCTAACAGAAGCAGAAGATATTAAGAAGAGGTGGCAAGAATACACAGAAGAACTGTACAAAAAAGATCTTCACGACCCAGATAATCACGATGGTATGATCACTGACCTAGAGCCAGACATTCTGGAATGTGAAGTCAAGTGGGCCTTAGAAAGCATCACTACAAACAAAGCTAATGGAGGTGATGGAATTCCAGTTGAGCTATTTCAAATCCTGAAAGATGATGCTGTGAAAGTGCTGCACTCAGTATGCCTGCAAATGTGGAAAACTCAGCAGTGGCCACAGGACTGGAAAAGGTCAGTTTTCATTCCAGTCCCAAAGAAAGGCAATGCCAAAGAATGCTCAAACTACCGCACAATTGCACTCACCTCACATGCTTTAGGTATAAGGTTAGGTTATTTGAGATTTTGCCTTGACTAGACGGACCTTTGTTGACAAAGTAATGTCTCTGCTTTTTAACATGCTGTGTAGGTTCGTCATAACTTTCCTTCCAAGGAGTAACTGTCTTTTAATTTCATGGCTGCAATCACCATCTGCAGTGATTTTGGAGCCCCCAAAAATAAAGTCAGCCACTATTTGGTCAGTCAGTCCTTTAATCAAGCCCCAGGATATGGGTAGTTTTGAGTACAGGTCAGTATGAATGTGATACCAAGAATTTGAGGAATTCTTGGCTGATGTTCCTTATCGATGAATTAGGTCACTTGCTCAGAATAAAGGGAGATAACAAGGTGGGAGGTTTCAAGAAAGCAGTGAGGAATGGGAAAGAATTAACCAGGAAAGTTAAGGTTTATTAGGTAGAGTTAAGGGCAAAATTGATATTGGTGTTGCTGAAATGTACTTACCTATCTGTTCATTTGTGTGAACAATTGGAATGGCAAATTGTTGAGTAATGTAATAGTTCTTATTTTTATGAGTTCTACAGTATATATTTGACAGTTGAAATAAAATTATCAGATGGAATTTTCAGCATATGTTAATGTACTATATGAGATAACTAAAGCATAAAAGTGGGCTTCCCTGGTGGCTTAGATAGTAAAGAATCTGCCTGCAATGCAGGAGACCTGGGTTTGATCCCTAGGTTGGGAAGATCCTCTGGAGAAGGGAATGGCTACTCACTCCAGTGTTCTTGCCTGGAGAATCCCATAGAGGTGCCTGGTGGGCTACAGCCCATGGGGTCACAAAGAGTTGGACACAACTGAGTGATTTTCACTTTCTTTTCAAAGCGTAAAGGGGGATATTATAGAGATCTATATGGTGGTAATGTTTCTCCTTTCCACTTGAATTGTCAAATTAGAGATTCTCAGAAGACTGAAAAGGTAAGCCAGTTTATTTTAATCTCTCAACAAACCACCAAAAAAACAAAACAGAAAAACCCATAGAATTAAAAGACAACCCTCAGAATAGGAGAAAATAATTCCAAACAAAACAACTGACAAGGATTAATCTCTGGAATATATAAGCAGCTCATACAGCTCAGTATCAGGAAAACAAACAGCCCAATCAAAAAATGAGCAGAAGACTTAAACAGACATTTCTCCAAAGAAGACATACAGATAACCAGTAAATACATGAAAAGATGCTTAATATCACTAATTATTAGAGAAATGCAAATGAAAACTACAGTGAGGCATCATCTCATACCATTCAGAATGGCCATCATCAAAAAATCTACAAATGGTAAATGCTGGAGAGGGTGTGAAGAAAAGGGAACCCTCTTACAGTGTTGGTAGGTATGTAAACTGATATACGCACTATGGAGAACAGTATGAAGATTCCTTAAAAAACTAGGACTAAAACTACCGTATGACCCAGCAATCCCACTGCTGGGAATATACCCTAAGGAAACCATAATTGAAAAAGATACATGTACCCCAGTGTTCATTGCAGCACTATTTACAACAGCTGAGCCTGGAGAATCCCAGGGATGGTGGAGCCTGGTGGGCTGCCATCTATGGGGTCACACAGAGTTGGACACGACTGAAGTGACTTAGCAGCAGCAGCAGGACATGGAAGCAACCTAGATATCCATTGACAGATGAATAGGTAAAGAAGTTGTGGTACCTATATACAGTGGACTATTCGGCCATAAAAAGGAATGCATATGAGTCAGTCTAATGAGGTGGATGAACCTAGAGCTTATCATATGAATGAAGTAAGTCAGAAAGAGAAAAAACAAGTATATTAATGCATGTAGATGGAGTCTAGAAAGATGATACTGATGGTACTGATTTAGGCCTCTCCCTTTTTTTATTGATGAGTCTGGCTATGTTGTTCAGTTGGTAAGTCATGTCTTATTCTTTGCAACCCAATGGACTACAGCACGCAAGGCTTCTGTGTCCTCTGCTGCTGCTAAGTCACTTCAGTCATGTCCAACTCTGTGTGACCCGATAGACAGCAGCCCACCAGGCTCCCCTGTCCCTGGGATTCTCAAGGCAAGAATACTGGAGTGGGTTGCCATTTCCCTCTCCAATGCACGAAGGTGAAAAGTGAAAGTGAAGTAGCTCAGTCCTGTCTGACTCTGAGCGACCCCATGGACGGCAGCCTATCGGGCTCCTCCGTCCACGGGATTTTCCAGGCAAGAGTGTCCTCTACCATCTCCCGAAGTTTGCTCAGGTTCATATCCATTGAGATGGTGATGCCATCTCATCCTCTGCCCTCTTCTTTTGCCTCCAATCTTTCCCATCAGGTGGCCAAAGTATTGGAGCTTCAGCTTTAGCATCAGTGCTTCCAATAATCAACCCTGACTTTTTATTGGAAGGACTGATGAGGTAAAGGTTGATCAATTTTATCTTTCCAGAGAACCAGTTTTCAGTTTCATTGATATTTTCTGTTGTTTCCTTAATCTCTGTTTCATTTGTTTATGCTCTGATCTTTATGATTTCTTTCTTTTTACTAACTTTGGGTTTTGTTCTTCTTTCTCTAGTTGCATTAGGTGTTTAGTTCAGTTCAGTTCAGTTCAGTCGCTCAGTCGTGTCCGACTCTTTGCGACCCCATGAATCACAGCACGCCAGGCCTCCCTGTCCATCGTCATCTCCCGGAGTTGACTCAAACTCACATCCATCGAGTCAGTGATGTCATCCAGCCATCTCATCCTCTGTCGTCCCCTTTTCCTCCTGCCCCCAATCCCTCCTAGCATCAGAGTCTTTTCCAATGAGTCAACTCTTCGCATGAGGTGGCCAAAGTACTGGAGTTTCAGCTTTAGCATCATTCCTTCCAAGGAACACCCAGGGCTGATCTCCTTTAGAATGGACTGGTTGGATCTCCTTGAAGTCCAAGGGACTCTCAAGAGTCTTCTCCAACACCACACTTCAAAAGCATCAATTCTTTGGCACTCAGCTTTCTTCACAGTCCAACTCTCACATCCATACATGACCACTGGAAAAACCATAGCCTTGACTAGATGGAGTTCCAAAGAATACCAAGAAGAGATAAGAAAGCCTTCCTCAGTGATCAATGCAAAGAAATAGAGGAAAACAACAGAATGGGAAAGACTAGAAACCTCTTCAAGAAAATTAGAGATACCAAGGGAACATTTCATGCAAAGATGGGCTCGATAAAGGACAGAAATGGTATGGACCTAACAGAAGCAGAAGATATTAAGAAGAGGTGGCAAGAATACACAGAAGAACTGTACAAAAAAGATCTTCACGACCCAGATAATCACGATGGTATGATCACTGACCTAGAGCCAGACATCCTGGAATGTGAAGTCAAGTGGGCCTTAGAAAGCATCACTACAAACAAAGCTAATGGAGGTGATGGAATTCCAGTGGAGCTATTTCAAATCCTGAAAGATGATGCTGTGAAAGTGTTACAGTCAATATGCCTGCAATTGTGGGAAACTCAGCAGTGGCTACAGGACTGGAAAAGTTCAGTTTTCATTCCAGTCCCAAAGAAAGACAATGCCAAAGAATGCTCAAACTACCGCACAATTGCACTCACCTCACACGCTTTAGGTGTAAGGTTAGGTTATTTGAGATTTTTCTTTTTTCCTGAGATAAGATTGTATTGCTATAAACTTCCTTCTTAGAACTGGTTTTACTGCATCCCATAGATTTTGGATTATTTTGCTTTCATTTTGTCTTTAGGTATTTTTTGATTTCCTCTTTGATTTCTTCTGTGATCCATTGGTTATTTTTTTTAATTTATTTTAATTGGAGGCTAATTACTTTACAATATTGTGATGGTTTTTGCCATACATTCACATGAATCAGCCATGGGTGTACATGTGTTCCCCATCCTGACCCTCCCTCCTTGTCCCATCCCTCAAGGTCATCCCTGTGCACCAGCCCTGAGCACCCTGTTTCATGCATCGAACCTGGACTGGTGATCTGTTTCACATATGATATTATACATGTTTCAGTGCTATTCTTTCAAATCATCCCACGCTCGCCTTCTCCCACAGAGTTCAAAAGTCTGTTCTTTACATCTGTGTCTGTTTTGCTGTCTTGCATATAGGGTCATCGTTATCATCTTTCTAAATTTCATATATATGCATTAATATACTGTATTGGTGTTTTTCTTTCTGACTTAACTTTGCTCTGTATAATACGATCCAGTTTCATCCACCTCATTAGAACTGATTCAAATGCATTCTCTGTAATAGCTGAGTAATATTCCATGTGTTTACGTACCACTGCTTTCTTATCCATTTGTCTGCCGATGGACAGAAAATAATAGCAAATGAAGCAAATGACAAAGAACTAATCTCAAAAATATACAAGCAACTCCTGCAGCTCAATTCCAGAAAAATAAGCGACCTAATCCATTGGTTATTTAGTAGCATATTGTTTAGCCTCCATGTGTTTCTGTTTTTATAGTTTTCTTTTCATAGCATTGTGATCTGAAAAGATGTCTGATATGATTTCAGCTTTCTTAAATCTACCAATGCTCACCTTGTGGCCCAGCATGTCGATCCTGGACACTATTCTGTGTGCACTTGAGAAGAATGTGTTTTCTGCTGCTTTTGGTTGGAATGTTCTTTAAATATGAGTCTGGTCTAGTGTGTCTAATGCTTTTTAAATAACAATTTGGTTGAAGTCCTTTTGGTCTAATGTGTCATTTAAGACCTGTGTTTCCTTATAGATTTTCTATCTGGATGATCTGTCCATTGATAGAAGTGGAGTGGTAAAGTTCCCCACAATTTTTGTGTTACCATTGATTTCTCCTTTTATGGCTGTTTGCATTTGTCTAATACATTGAGATGCTCTTGTGTTTGGTATGTATATATTTACAATTATATTTTCTTCTTGGATTGATCCTTTGATCATTGTATAGTATTCTTCTTTGTCTCTTATAACAGTCTTTCTTTGAAAGTCTGTTTTGCCAGATATGAATGTTACTACTTCAGCTTTCTTTTGATTTCATTTGCATGGGCTACCTTCTACAGCCTCTCATTTTCAGTCTGTATGTGTCCCTGGGTCTGAGGTGGGTATCTTGTAGACAGCATATATATATATACGTGTGTGTATATGCATTATATATATATGTGTGTGTGTGTGTATACGTGTGTATATGTGTATATATATATGTGTGTGTGTGTATATATATATGTGTATGTATATATATATATTTATGTATATATATAAAATATGCGTGGTGCTGCAGCGGTGAGTGGCCCAGAGGATATACCCCATGTCCAAGGTAAGAGAAATCCCAGTAAGACAGTAGGTGATGAGAGAGGGCATCAGAGGGCAGAGAGACTAAAACCACAATCACAGAAAACTAGCCAATATGATCACATGGAGCACAGCCTTCTCTAACTCAGTGAAACTAAGCCATGCCATGTAGGGCCACCCAAGACAGACGGGTCATGATGGAGAGTTCTGACAAAATGTGGCCCACTGGAGAAGGGAATGGCAAACCAATTCACTATTCTTGCCTTGACCACCCCATGAGCAGTATGAAAAGGCAAAAAGATAGGACACTGAAAGATGAACTACCCAGGTCAGTAGGTGCCCAATATGCTACTGGAGATCAGTGGAGAAATAACTCCAGAAGGAATGAAGGGATGGCGCCAAAGCAAAAACAGTACCCAGTTGTGTATGTGACTGGTGATAGAAGCAAGGTCTGATGCTGTAAAGAGCAATACTGCATAGGAACCTGGAATGTTAGGTCCATGAATCAAGGCAAATTGGAAGTGGTCAAACAGGAGACAGCAAGAGTGAACATCGACATTCTAGGAATCAGTGAACTAAAATGGGCTTGAATGGGTGAATTTAATTCAGATGACCATTATATCTACTACTGTGGGCAGGAATCCCTTAGAAGAAATGGAGTGGCCATCATGGTCAACAAAAGGTCCAAAATGCAGTACTTGGATGCAATCTCAAAAACGACAGAATGATCTCTGTTTGTTTCCAAGGCAAATCATTTAATATCATGGTAATCCAAGTCTGTGCCCTGACCAGTAACACTGAAGAAACTCAACTTGAACAGTTCTGTGAAGACCTACAAGACCTTTCAGAACTAACAGCCAAAAAATGATGTTTTTTTCATTCTAGGGGACTGAAATGCAAAAGTAGGAAGTCAAGAAACACCTGGAATAACACAGAAAATTTGGCCTTGGAGTACAGAATGAACCAGGGCAAAGGCTAATAGAGTTTTGGCAAGAAAATGCACTGGTCATAGCAAACACCCTGTTACAACAAAAGAGAAGACTCTACACATGGACATCACCAGATGGCCAACACTGAAATCAGATTGATTATATACTTTGCAGCCAAAGATGGAAAAGCTCTATACAGTCAGCAAAAATAAGACCTGGGGCTGACTGTGACTCAGATCATGAATTCCTTATTGCCAAATTCAAACTTAAATTGAAGAAAATGGGGGAAATCACTAGACCATTCAGGTATGACCTAAATCAAATCCCTTATGATTATACAGTGGAAGTGAGAAATAGATTTAAGGGCCTAGATCTGATACATAGAGTGCCTGGTGAACTATGGATGAAGATTCGTGACCTTGTATAGGAGGGTCATTGTATAGGAGACAGAGATCAATACCATCCCCAAGAAAAAGAAATGAAAAAAGCAAAATGGCTGTGTGAGGAGGCCTTGAAATAGCCATGAAAAGAGGAGAAGTGAAAAGCAAAGGAGAAAAGGAAAGATATACCCATTTGAATGCAGAGTTCCAAAGAATAGCAAGGAGAGATAATAAAGCCTTCTTCAGTGATCAGTGCAAAGAAATAGAGGAAAACAATAAAATGGGAAAGATTAGAGATCTCTTCAAGAAAATAGAGATACCAAGGGAACATTTCATGGGAAGATGGGCTCAATAAAGGATAGAAATGGTATGTACCTAACAGAAGCAGAAGATATTAAGAAGAAGTGGCAAGAATACACAGAAGTAACTGTACAAAAAATATCTTTATGACCCAGATAATCACGATGGTGTGACCACTCACCTAAAGACGACATCCTGGAATGTGAAGTCAAGTGGGCCTTAGGAAAAATCACTATGAACTATGAACAAAGCTAGTGGAGATGATGGAATCCAGTTGAGCTATTTCAAATCCTAAAAGAAGATGCTGTGAAAGTGGTGTACTCAATATGCCAGCAAATTTGGAAAACTCAGCAGTGGCCACAGGACTGGAAAAGGTCAGTTTGCTTTCCAGTCCCAAAGAAAGGCAATGCGAAAGAATGCTCAAACTACTGCACAACGCACTCATCTCACACACTAGTAAAGTAATGCTCAAAATTCTCCAAGCCAGGCTTCAGCAATATGTGAACTGTGAACTTCCAGATGTTCAAGCTGGTTTTAGAAAAGGCAGAGGAACCAGAGATCAAATTTCCCAACATCCGCTGGATCATCGAAAAAGCAAATGAGTTCCCGAATAAAATCTATTTCTGCTTTATTGACTATGCCAAAGCCTTTGGCTGTGTGGATCACACTAAACTGTGGAAAATTCTGAAAGAGATGGGAATACCAGACCACCTGACTTGCCTCCTGAGACATCTGTATGCAGGTCAGGAAGCAACAGTTAGAACTGGACATGGAACAACAGACTGATTCCAAATAGGAAAAGGGGTACATCATGGCTGTATATTGTCATCTTGCTTATTTAACTTATATGCAGAGTACATCATGAGAAACGTTGGGCTGGAAGAAGCACAAGCTGGAATCAAGATTGCCGGGAGAAATATCAATAACCTCAGATATGCAGATGACACCACCCTTATGGTAGAAAGTGAAGAGGAACTGAAGAGCCTCTTGATGAAAGTGAAAGAGGAGAGTGAAAAAGTTGGCTTAAAGCTCAATATTCAGAAAACTAAGATCATGGCATCTGGTCTCATCACTTCATGGCAAATAGGTGGGGAAACATTGGAAACAGTGTCAGACACTATTTTTTTGGGCTCCAAAATCACTGCAGATGGTGACTGCAGCCATGAAATAAAAAGACACTTACTCCTTGGAAGGAAAGTTATGACCAACCTACACAGCATGTTAAAAAGCAGAAGCATTACTTTGCCAACAAAGGTCTGTCTAGTCAAGGCCATTGTTTGTCCAGTAGTCATGTATGGATGTGAGAGTTGGACTATAAAGAAAGCTGAGTGCTAAAGAATTGATGCTTTTGAACTGTGGTGTTGGAGAAGACTCTTGAGAGTCCCTTGGACTGCAAGGAGATCCAACCAGTTCATCCTAAAGGAGATCAGTCCTGGGTATTCATTGGAAGGGCTCAGGTTGAAGCTGAAACTCCAATACTTTGTCTACCTCATGGGAAGAGCTAACTCATTTGAAAAGACCCTGATGCTGGGAAGGATTGAGGGCCGAAGGAGAAAGGGACGACAGAGGATGAGATGGTTGGATGGCATCACCGACTCAACGGACATGAGTTTGGGTAAACTCTGTAAGTTGGTGATGGACAGGAAGTTCTGGCATGCTGCAGTCCGTGGGGTCGCAGAGTTGGCCAGACTGAGAGACTGAACTGAACTGGTGTGTGTGTGTGTGTGTGTGTGTGTGTAGTTTTTGTATCCATCCAGCTAGTCTATATTTTTTCATTGGTGCATTTAAGCTATTTGCATTTTAGGTAATTACCGATATATATATATATTCCTATTGCTATTTTTTTTTTAACTCTTTTGGGTTTGTTTTTGTAGGTCTTTTGTCTTCTCTTCCTCCTTTGTTCTCTTGTGGTTTGCCAGTCATCTTTAGTGTTGTATTTGGATTGCTTTTGTGTGTGTGTGTGTGTGTGCGTGTGCGTGCGTTATCTATTGTAGTTTTTTGGGTTTGCTATTCCCTTAAATTTTGGTACAACAACATGTTATATATGTACAAGGTTTTTTGTGGTGTTTTTTTTTTTTTTTTTTTTTAAGTTGCTGATCTCTTTCCCACCTAAGGAGTTCCTTTAGCATTTGTTGTGAAGCTGGTCTGGTGGTATTGAATTCTCTTAGCTCTCTGAATGAGAGTCTTGCTAAGTAGAGTATTCTTGGTTATAGGTTCTTCTTCCCTTTCATCACTTTAGGTATATCGTGGCACTCCCTTCCGGCTTGGAGAGTTTCTGCTGGGAAATCAGATGATAACCTTATGGGAGTACCCTTATAGGTTGTTTGTCAGTTTTCCTTGTCCTTTTAATATTTTTTTCTTTGTCTTTAATTTTTGTAATTTTGATTGCTATGTATCTTGGTATGTTCCTCATTGGGTTTATCCTGCCTGGGACTCTGTGCTTCCTGGACTTGATTGACTGTTTCATTTCCCATGTTAGGGAAGTTTTCAGCTATTTCCTCTCTTTAAAGACCTTCTTGGGTCCTTATTGTCTCTCTTCTTCTCCTATAATATGAATGTTTGTGCATTTAATGTTGTTTCAGTGGTCTCTTAGACTGTCTTCATTTCATTTAATTCTTTTTTCTTTGTTCTGCAGCAGTGATTTCCACCATTCTGTATTCCAGGTCACTTATCCATTCTTCTGCCTCAGTTATTCTGGTATTGGTTTCTTCTAGTGTATTTTTCATTTCAGTTATTGTATTACTCGTCTATGTTCTTTGATTCCTCTATGTCTTTGTTAAACATTTCTTGCGTCTTCTCAATCTTTGCCTCCATTATTTTTCTGAGATCCTGATCATCTTCACTATCATCATTCTGAGTTCTTTTTCTGGAAGGTTGTCTATATCCACATGATTTACTTGTTATAGGGGGATTTTATTTTGGGCCTTCATCCAGGACATAATTCTCTACGTTTTCATTTTGTTTAACTTTCTGTAATTGTGGTTTTCATTCTGGATGTTGTGGAATTGTAGTTATTGCTTCTGCTGTCTGCATTCTGGTGAATGAGGCTATCTAAGAAGCTTGTAGAAGCCTGATGGAAGGGAGTGGTGGTGGGTAGAGTGAGCCTTGATCCGCTGAGCAGGGACATCCTCGTAAAACTTCAGTATTCTTTTCTGATAATGGGTGGGGCTGTGATCCTTCCCTGTTAGTTTTTGGCCTGAGTTGACCCAGCCCTGGAGCCTACAGGTTCTATGGTGGAGCTAATGGTAGTCTCCAGGAGGGCTCAAACCAATGGGTACTTCCTAGAACTGCTGCTTCTAGTGCCCTTATCCCTGCAGTGAGGCATAGAAGCCCCACGCCTCTGCAGGAGACCCTCCAACACCAGCAGTAGTTTTGTTTCAGTCTCCTGTGGGGTCACTGCTCCTTTCCCCTGGGTCCTTGTGGGTAGAAGATTTTGTGTGTGCTCTTCAAGAGTGGAATATGTTTCCCCCAGTCCTGTGAAAGTCCTACAGTCAAATGTGACTGGCCTTCAAAGTCAGATTCCTTTAGGATTGCTGGTCCTCTTGCCGGACCCCAAGGCTGGGAAGCCTGATGTGGGGCTAAGGACTTTCACAACAGTGGGAGAACTTCTGTGGTATAATTGTTCTCAAGTTTGTGGTTTGCCAACCTGGCAGGTATTGGGGGCAGGAGGAGAAGGGGATGACAGAGGATGAGATGGCTGGATGGCATCACTGCCTTGATGGACGTGAGTCTGAGATATGATTTTATCATGATTGCAGCCCTCCTACTGTCTCACTGAAACTTCTCCTTTGACTTTGGATATGGAATATCTTTTTTGGTGGGTTACAGCATCTTCCTATTATTGGCTGTTCAGCAGTTAGTTGTGATTTTGGTGCTCTCACAGGAGGAGGTGAGTGCATGTCCTTCTACTCCACCTTCTTGAATTAACTTTCTGTATCTATATTTTACCTTCAGTTCAGTTCAGTCCAGTCGCTCAGTCGTGTCTGACTCTTTGCGACCCCATGAACGCAGCACACCAGGCCTCCCTGTCCATCACCAACTCCCGGAGTTCATTCAGACTCACGTCCATCAAGGCAGTGATGCCATCCAGCCATCTCATCCTCTGTCATCCCCTTCTCCTCCTGCCCCCAATCCCTCCCAGCATCGGAGTCTTTTCCAATGAGTCAACTCTTCGCATGAGGTGGCCAAAGTACTGGAGTTTCAGCTTTAGCATCAGTCCTTCCAAAGAAATCCCAGGGCTGATCTCCTTCAGAATGGACTGGTTGGATCTCCTTGCAGTCCAAGGGACCCTCAAGAGTCTTCTCCAACACCACAGTTCAAAAGCATAAATTCTTTGGTGCTCAGCCTTCTTCACAGTCCAACTCTCACATCCATACATGACCACAGGAAAAGCCATAGCCTTGACTAGATGGACCTTTGTTGGCAAAGTAATGTCTCTGCTTTTGAATATGCTATCTAGGTTGGTCATAACTTTCCTTACAAGGAGTAAGTGTCTTTTAATTTCATGGCTGCAGTCACCATCTGCAGTGATTTTGGAGCCCAAAAAAATGAAGTCTGACACTGTTTCCACTGTTTCCCCATCTGTTTCCCATGAAGTGATGGGACCAGATGCCATGATCTTCATTTTCTGAATGTTTAGTCTTAAGCCAACTTTTTCACTCTCCTCTTTCACCTTCATCAAGAGGCTGTTTAGTTCCTCTTCACTTTCTTCCATAAGGGTGGTGTCATCTGCATATCTGAGGTTATTGATGTTTCTCCCGGCAATCTTGATTCCAGCTTGTGCTTCTTCCAGCCCAGCGTTTCTCATGATGTACTCTGCTTACCATTTAAATGTTTACATTTTAGCATAAACTGTGGTCTATTCACAGAGGACTTGAGAACAGTACTGAACTTTTCTACCAGTCTCTTATCTTGTTGTAGAAGACAGTGTCAAATGAACAGGAAGATACTGTAGATCAGAAATTTGTGTTTTGTATTTCTAGTTAATGATCATTAACTAGAAAATCTGGAGAAATTATTGCAATCTTGACAAAGCCATATTTTTCTCAATGTAATGTTTTCTTTAAAAAGTCAATTTTTGATTATTGTGGTAAAGATAGGAATAGTATAAGAAAATTTGCTGGTAATTTTACATCTCTTTTTATTATGAACCAATAATATGGTTCAGGTACTGCATATTAATAAAATTTTTCCAGAACATATTGAAAATCTAATTTGGGTTTCGCCTCCTTGCTTTATCATACTTTCTGGTAGTGGTACAGA
This sequence comes from Bos javanicus, assembly GCF_032452875.1. Lineage (NCBI taxonomy): Eukaryota > Metazoa > Chordata > Mammalia > Artiodactyla > Bovidae > Bos > Bos javanicus. Next base: position 61,464,137 of record NC_083878.1, read on the forward strand.
TGAAGAGGAATTAGAAAAAGTCTGAAGTATAAAAGCTTCAATCTAATTAGCTTTTAATGGGCTTCCCTCATTGCTCAGTTGGTAAAGAATCTGCCTGCAATGCAGGAGAGCCAGGTTCGATTCCTGGCTCTGGAAGATCCTCTAGAGATGGAAATGGCAACCCACCCAGTATTCTCTCCTGGAGAATCCCATGGAGAGAGGAGCCTGGCGGGCTACAGTCTGTGGGATTGCAAGAGTCAGATACAACTTAGTGACTAAAGTGAAGTATCCAACATGGTGTCCAACTTTTTGTGACACCATGGAGTGTAGCCCACTAGGCTCCTCCATCCATGGGATTTTCCAGGCAAGTGTTCTGAAGTGGGTTGCCATTTTCTTCTCCAGAGGATCTTCCCAACCCAGGGACTGAACCCGGGTGTCCCACATTACAGGCAGACGCTTTATCATCTGAGCCACCAGGGAAGGTGGTTTAGTTTAGTGACTAAACCACCATCAATTAACTTTTAACTCTAAGATTTAAGTACGTAACACATCTCATGTACAATATTTGAAAAATATGTTGATTAGTAATAGACATTTACAGTTGTGAAATATGTGCCATCTCCTAATGAATGGGGATCAACAGCTGTTAGGGGTCTCATATTTTTACCGTAGTTGCAAGCCAACAAGTTATCAAACTGCAGTTTCATGCTAGTAGAAAACATGAGACTCCTGGATCAGAGACTTTTAAAAGAGAGAATATTACTTACAGCAATAGTTGCTAGAGCATCAACATTTTTGTGTAGAGTGGGCATTTATTTCCTGAGTCCCATTCGTGCAAAGTGATGTTAAGAGGGGAATGTGACCGCTTGGATTCTCACCGGGCTTTGTAAAGGATAGTAACTCTGAGCTTAGAAACTCAAACCTTTTACAACAGAGTAAACATATTGCCCAGAGGAGATAGTATCTTGTTCCAAGAGGAGTCAGTGCCTGTGCCTCATTGCTGGTAATTCAAGAGACCTATGGAAAATTGTCTTCCACCAGTGTGTTTGTGCTGAACATTTTGCCTAATACTTTTATTAATCATGCAACTTGTTAATATAAACAGTATCATAAGAGGAAATATTTAAAACACCTGGGAGAGCCATGTTTAAATATTCTACTTCAAAGCACCTAATGTACAATTTAAGAAGCTTCAGAAATTTTACATTATTAAAAATATTTTACTTAGGATGACTTGCTGTTTTGCTGCATGTTTTTGAAATTAATGAAACTTTGAAAATACTTTGATTTTAAATGTTTTAACTAATTCATATCTCTCCTCTTTTTATCCATATAGTGAGATCTTAATCTGTATCATGCCATGAAAAAGTTTACATCTGAAAAATTTGGGTATTTTTAAAATAAAAAAACATTTATTATTTACACCAAACTGAAGTGAACCATTCTGTGAAAGCCACCATCTCCAATTTCCTGAAAGTAAACAAACAAAAAAAAAAATTAAAATCATATTTAATCAGAGTAAAAGATAATGGATAGCTATATAAATTATAATTAATATTTATATCTTTAATGTAAATCACATTTATGTTAATTAATATAGATATATTAATACAAACTATATAATGTATTCTTTAGCACTTAGTTTAAATATTTGCAAACAGTGAAACAAAATAAAGTTTAAAATGAATCATGTAACTGTATATTGATCTTACTTTTAAAATTTTGATACAGGGTTCATAAAAATCAGTAAAGAGAAGTAATATATGAAGCATAAAATGATAACGAAGGAAAGACAAATCATTAACTGAAATTTGGAAGCAACTGAAGGCTCCTAAAATGTTGCAGACTGTGGGTTTTCATTTGTGATTTCATCTATTTGATTTTACAATACTGTCTGTTCTAAAGGGTGTTCCATGTAGCATATGTTTGTTAATTTTGATGTTTATATGAGTATTTAATAGTCACTCTTGGGGTGATGATTCATAGAAAAGATCATGCATCTATAAGGCTTTATAAAATTGTATGAGGCTACACAGAGATACTAACAAGAATCTCATCCATTTCCTATTTCTTATTCTTACTTTCTTTCACATCTCCCCACTAAACCTATAAAGTACCAAAAAAAAAAAAAAAAAGGATTTTATGATAGGATTCTGAAATTGGAGGATGTTTGAATGTAAGACTAAATGTGAGTAATTTTATTTGAAAAAACAATATGGTGGAGACGTTTTTGAAAGTTTGGGAATAACCTCAGTTCGGTCGCTCATTCGTGTCCAACTCTTTGTGACCCCACAGACTGCAGCATGCCAGGCCTCTCTGTCCATCACCAACTCCCAGAGTTTACCCAAACTCATGTCCGTTGAGTCAGTGATGCCATCCAACCATCTCATCCTCTGTCGTCCCCTTCTCCTTCAGCCCTCAATCCTTCCCAGCATCAGGGTCTTTTCAAATGAGTTAGCTCTTCCCATGAGGTAGCCAAAGTATTGGAGTTTCAGCTTCAACCTGAGCCCTTCCAATGAATACCCAGGACTGATCTCCTTTAGGATGAACTGGTTGGATCTCCTTGCAGTCCAAGGGACTCTCAAGAGTCTTCTCCAACATCACAGTTCAAAAGCATCAATTCTTCAGCGCTCAGCTTTCTTTATAGTCCAACTCTCACATCCATACATGACTATTGAAAAAATCATAGCCTTGACTAGACAGACCTTTGTTGACAAAGTAATGTCTCTGCTTTTTAACATGCTGTGTAGGTTGGTCATAACATTCCTTCCAAGGAGTAAGTGTCTTTTTATTTCATGGCTGCAGTCACCATCTGCAGTGATTTTGGAGCCCCAAAAAAATAAAGTCAGCCGCTGTTTCCACTATTTCCCCACCTATTTGCCATGAAGTGATGAGACCAGATGCCATGATCTTAGTTTTCTGAATATTGAGCTTTAAGCCAACTTTTTCACTCTCCTCTTTCACTTTCATCAAGAGGCTCTTTAGTTCCTCTTCACTTTTGCCATAAGGGTGGTGTCATCTGCATATCTGAGGTTATTGATATTTCTCTTGGCAATCTTGATTCCAGCTTGTGCTTCATCCAGCCCAACGTTTCTCATGATGTACTCTGCATATAAGTTAAATAAGTAGGATGACAATATTCAGCCTTGACATACTCCTTTTCCTATTTGGAACCAGTCTGTTGTTCCATGTCCAGTTCTAACTGTTGCTTCCTGACCTGCATACAGATGTCTCAGGAGGCAGGTCAGGTGGTCTGGTATTCCCATCTCTTTCAGAATTTTCCACAGTTTAGTGTGATCCACACAGTCAAAGGCTTTGGCACAGTCAATAAAGCAGAAATAGATGTTTTTTGGGCACACTCTTGCTTTTTCGATGATCCAGTGGATGTTGGCAATTTGATCTCTGGTTCCTCTGCCTTTTCTAAAACCAGCTTGAACATCTGGAAGTTCTTGGTTCACATATTGCTGAAGCCTGGCTTGGAGAATTTTGAGCATCACTTTGCTAGTGTGTAAGATGAATGCGATTGTGTGGTAGTTTTGAGCATTCTTTGGCATTGCCTTTCTTTGCGATTGGAATTCAAACGGACCTTTTCCAGTCCCGTGGCCACTGCTGAGTTTTCCAAATTTGCTAGCATATTGAGTGGAGCACTTTCACATCATCATCTTTCAGGATTTGAAATAGCTCAACTGGAATTCCATCACCTCCACTAGCTTTGTCCGTAGTGATGCTTCCTAAGGACCACCTGACTTCACATTCCAGGATGTTTGGCTTTAGGTGAGTGATTGTGAATATCTATCTGGGTCGTGAAGATCTTTTTTGTACAGGGAATAAGCTAATCAGAGTAGAAATGATAAAGGGGTCATTATTGGAGACATTTGTCTTATTAAAAATTATTTAAAATTTGATTCCTTAAGCTATATCTTAAAAGTTCTTTTTACTAAGAGAAACCTTTCGGAAGGTCATTGCCTCATAGTATTTTAAGTAGTCGTACCTCAAAGAAAACAGGTGTAGTGCTGGAAATAAGGGAAACTTGTATCTGTGCATGTGTCTGTGGATCCTGATTTACACATGAACACACACAGATACAACCACACACACACACATACATATACATGTACCAACCTGGAAGAACAAGTAATAAGAAGAATGAGTAATTTAATATTGCCTAGGGCTTGTGTGTGTGCTGGCAAGTTTTGGGGTTTTAGGTAGCTTTAAATTAAAAAAATAACTATAAACACATTTTTTTAAAAAACATTAAACTCCATTTCCTGTTTTATAAGTTATCATTCAAAGTCTATCTTCTATACCATTAGAATGGTCAAGAAACCTGGATTTAGCTCTTAGTGTTGTTCACTAACTGGCTGAGATCCTAGGTAAATTATTTTATTTTCCTAATATATGGTTATAATTGTTGCTGGAAGGCAAGATTTTGCATACTCAAGAAGAATTATCTGGTTCAGCCATATTCTTGATTTTCTATGGTGCCTTTTATCTAAGCCTTAAAGCCTGTCTTATGTTAGTTAGATTACATCTGACTCTTTTGCAACCCCGTAGACTATAGCCTGCCAGTCCATAGGATTTGTCTGTGGGATTTCCAAGGCAGGAATACTGGCATTGGTTGCCATTTCTTTCTCCAGGGTATCTTCATGATCCAGGGATTGAACCCATGCTTCCTGTATTGCAGGCAGATTCTTTACCAACTGAGCCACCAGGAAAGCCTTTAAAAAGTAAAAATCATAGAATTAATTTCTCAGTGATCTCCCAGAATTTAATTTTTTTTTCCTTTGAATGAGTTCCTTTAAAATCCATCCTATTTTTAAAATACTGACTTCTGGACGTTTCCACGGTTTCCATGACTGTGTGTTATCATGTTAAATAACCTTGTCTTGTACTCTGTTTACATTAGAAGACTATTTCAATGAGTAATACAGTAATGTATTTTGTATCCTCATTATATAATCATTATTAAAGATAAAGTATATCCATTAAATAAAATTTGGAACACAGAAATGTACCAAAAATTACCCACATTTTTACCAGTCATATGAAACTATGGTTTAATATGTATTTGCTTCCCATCACTTTTTCCACATGTTTTATTTATATTTTTTAAACACAACTGAAAGCATATTGTTTGTGCAGTTCTATGTATGTTTGGTTTGCGGGCTTTGTGGCCTCACTTTGAACGCTTCTCAGTGCTCCCAGAAAGTCTGTATTTTCAGTGGCTAAATTTTATTCCATTAATAACTATAGTTAACCATTCCTTTTGTTTAAATTTGTATTGTTCCCAATTTCTTCTTTTTTATAAATAACCCTATGACTGACATTCTTAGGCATGAAATTTTTTCTCTTTAGGATTATTCGCTTGGTATAGAGCTGTAGAAAGGCTTCCCTAGTGGCTCAGCGGTCAAGAATCTACATGTAGTACAGGAGATGCGAGTTCAATTCCTGAGTTGGAAAGATTCCCCTAGAGAAGGAAATGTCAACCTAGTCCAGTATTCTTGCCTGGAAATCCCTTGGATAGAGAAGCCTGTTGGGCTACAGTTTATGAGGGTTGCAAAAGAGTCAGACATGACTTAGCGACTAAGCAACAACAACAATAGAGCTATAGAAATAGAATTTTTGTACTGAAGTTTATCAAATTTAGGCTTCTGGATAAGCACTTTAGAACTGGTAGTTTTGCTTTGTTTCTTTCCTAGTTTGAAGGGAAGTGATTTTGTTTGGTAACAGGAAGTCGTGGTTTCAGTGGACACTGATCTTCATTTATTTTGTGCTGAAATCGTGTTTAGCCTCGACTGAATGCTACATGTTAATTCTTGTAATAATTTATTTCAGCAACAGGGTTTTCCCCAGTTTCTCATTTGATTTCTTCATATTCTGAGCCACACCCTGTTGCTGTTACCTAATGTTGAGTTATACCCAATCACTTTCTTTAAAATGTACACAGACTTTTGTAAGCAAATTCTGTAGGCAACTTAAGGTTTGCTTTGCTACAAACTACATTTTGACATGTTGCTGATTTAACTAATACAAATAAATATCTTTTTTAAAAATATGCTAAGTGATCATCTCATTATTTTATGTTCAGTTTCCCATGTGTTACTAATGGTCTCTCATGAAATTTCTGATTTGGCTCAACAGTAATTAAATCCCAGAAGCATACTATTTTAGAGACAGAAGATACTTTGAAGTTTTCTAATCTGAAATTCTTTGATTTTACAGTTGAGAAAACTGAGATTCACATGGGATAGGTGTTTTGGCCAGAGTCATTCATTTAGTGGCAGAGTTGGGATTAGAATTAAGTCCTTATTTCTCTGTGAAATGCTGTACCCACTTCTTATGTACTAACAACATGTATTCCACAGGCTGCTTTATGACTGATTTTTATGGTTGCCTATTCCTGTCATTTAAGGGATGCCATAGTTCACCTTTGCACAACAGGAGACACTTTCCTGATAAAGTTGTCAAGCTATTCAAGTTTCACTGTTGAATATTAACTTTATTTTTTGCATATTTGGTATCATATAGCAATTTATTCTTAATCAGTATTCCAGAATTTTGGTGCTTGATGTCCTTTCTAGAAAATGAAATCTCGCTGACTACAGTCTAGCACTTGCCAAATGCTGGCTTGAGGCTTCTGGTACTTAGACAGGTTTGTAGATAAGCAAACTAACTTTCTAACCACCTCTGTGTTAAGTAAACCATCAGAAAGAAATGTACTTAGGACATGTCATCTCACATTTCCATAGAATTGCCTTCACTGAATAGTAATTCATTATAATTCCTTCAGCATTTATAGAAGATATAATAAAACATCATGTGAATAGGATTTTTGTCTTTTTCAAAACCCTACTTGAAAACATGCTTAGTTTGTTTTTCAGTTTTCTAACACAATTCTTGAGTATGAAATCCAGGGCTATAAAAATGTTTTATCCAGTTTGTGTAATTTAGAAAATTAAGTTGATAAAAACAATAATAATGAGCAGTGTTTAGGAGTTAATAAAATCCTTTCACATTACCCAATTTAACATAATCCTGTGATGTTATTAAGTACAACTATTTCCATTTTACAAATTTGGAAATAGGTGATAAAGAAATGTGTGACCAGACAAGATTGGCTAAGGTGGCAGAAGGGAAAGACTCTGAGCTCACTTCCTCTTATGGGCACACCAAGATTACAACTATTTACAGAAAAGCTATTGATGAAAAAGACTAGAACCTACTAGATCTTCTACAACTACAGATATAAAGAAAGCACCACCATGGAATGGACAGGAGAAATGGAGTCACAGTATACAGTGAGATTCTCTATTCCTGAGTGGATAACCCATGAACAGGAGAAAATTATAAATGCAGACATTTTTCTCAAAGGAGCAAGAGGTCTGATCCCCATATTGGACTCCTCTGCCCAAGAATTTTGTACCAAGAAGACAAGTCTCACAATGTTTGGCTTTGAAGGCCAGCAGGGCTTACTTTCAGGAGACCAAAACGCAGATAGACACTACTTTTAAAAGGTGCACATAAAATCTCACATGCTTTAGTACTCAAGGCAGAAGCAGTAATTTAAAAGGAACCTGGATCAGACCAACCTGGTGATCTTAAGAGAGTCTTCCACAGAGACCAGAAACAACTGGAGCTTATCCTGGGGACACAGAAACTGGTGGCAGCCATTTTGGGGATCTTATTCTACCACATGTGATTTCCCTGGTGGCTCAGCAGTGAAGATCTGCCTGCAAAGAGGAGATGAGGGTTTGATCCCTAGGTCTGGAAGGTCCCCTGGAAATGGCAACTCACTCCATTCTTGCCTGGGAAGTCCCATGGACAGAGGAGCCTGGAGCGCTACAGTCCATGGGGCACAAGAGTCAGACACAACTTAGCAACTAAACAACAGCAGCATTCTACCACATGGACACTGGTGCTGGCAAGCGCCATTTTGGAATCTTCCGTCTAGCTTATTAGTGCCAGGATCCAACCTGACCTCCGCCCAACAGCCTGAAGGACCAGTGATAATAGTGATGCTTCAGGCCAAGCAACTAAACTATAGGGACACAGTGCCACCCACCAGCAGACAGACCAACTTACGACCCCGGGGGCCCACAACTGCTCCTGGACATGGCTCTGTCCACCAGAAGGCCCAGGACTCAGCCCCATACAGCACTGTGTAGGCACTAGATCCAGGGCCCTGTAGCCAGAGATCTTGGGAACCAGCCTTATTTGCTAAGTCGCTTCAGTTGTATCCGACTCTGTGCGACTCCAGAGACAACAGCCTACCAGGCTCCCCCGTCCCTGGGATTCTCCAGGCAAGAACACTGGATCCCAAGAGATCTTGGGAACCAGCCTTATCTACCAGCATGCAAACACTAGCCCCAGAACAGTGACAGCCATGCAGCCTGTGGAACCAGTCTTCCCTCCAGCAGGGCAGCACCAGCCCCAGGCTCCACCCACTGCCAGGCCAACACAAGTTTTCAGACACCCTGGACACTGCAGCCAGCTGTTAGGAATAGGCCCCAGCCACCAGCAGCCTGACATCAACTCAGACTGCTGGGCTCTGCAGCCACTCTAGGATTTGGCTCAGCAAACTAGTGGGTGGGCCCACTAGCCAGGACATGGCTTCATCCACTACTGGGTGGGCACCGGACTCAGGATTTTCTGGACCCAGACTCCATCCTCCAGTGAGCTAGTACTAGTCCTGGGGCTTCCTAGGGTTTCATAACTAGCTGCTTTGTGATAGAACTGTGCCAACCAGTTGTTGGCAGGCTCCACACAAAGTAGGGTTTAGCAATCAACTGGACCAGGGATCAACCAACTGTACCAGACCACGCACATTAGTCAGCCCACTACGATGGGATGGAGCATACGAGAGAGAGAGGGGGCGGGGGGGAGGGAGGAGGGGGGGAGGGAGGGAGTGTGTATAGTATATATATCTCTGGTGAAAAGAGGAAAGTGCATTCTGGGATACATAGGACATCTACAAAAGGCCACTTCTTCAAGGAAAGGAAATGTAACCTATCAGAAACAGAAATAAAACAACAAATTAGGCAAAATGAGGCAACAGAGGAACATGTTTGAAAGGAAAAATAAGATAAAACCCCAAGAGGAACTAAGTGGAGATAGGCAATCTTTCAAAGAAAGATTTCAGTGTAATGATAAAAAAATTATCATATTTGTTATGATCAAATAACTTGAGAGAAAAATGGACACACAGAGTCAGAAGTCAGAGTTGGAAAATATGAAGAACAACCAAAAATGACAAATACAATAAATGATATGAAAAATGCACTAGAAGGAATCAACAGTAGACTAAATTATACAGAGCTACAAATCAGCAAGCTGAAAGACAGAATAGTGGAAACCAATGACACTGGACAGAAAAAGAGAAGAATGAAAAGAAATGAGGACAGTTTAAGAGACCTCTGAGCAACATCAAGCATACTAGTATTTGAATTATCAGAGTCCCAGAAGCAGAGAACTTATTCGAAGTCTGGAAAACCCATAGCTTTGACTATATGGACCTTTGTCAGCAAAGTGATATCTCTGCCTTTTAATATGCTGTCTAGGTTTGTCATAGCTTTCCCTCCACGGAGCAACTGTCTTAATTTCATAGCAGCAATCATCTGAAGTGATTTTGGAGCCCAAGAAAATAGTCAATCACTGCATCCATATTCTCCCCTTGTGTTTGCCATGGAGTGATAGGACCAGATGCCACAATCTTAGTTTTTTGAATGTTGAATTTCAAGCCAGCTTTTTCACTCTCCTTTTTGACTGTCATCAAGAGGCCCTTCAGTTCCTCTTTACTTTCTGCCATTAGAGTGGTGTCATCTGCATATCTGAGGTTGTTGATATTTCCCCCAACAATCTTGGTTCCAACTTGTGATTCATCCAACCTGGCATTTCTCATGATGTACTCTGCATTCAGTTTATTAATAAATAAACAGGGTGATGATATATAGTCTTGTCCTACTCCTTTCTTAATTTGGAACCTGTCATTTGTTTCACATATGGTTCTGACTTGCTTCTTGACCTGCATATACATTTCTCAGGAGACAGGTAAGGTGGTCTGGTCCTCTCATCTCTTTAAGGATATTTTGGCATTGCCCTTTTTTGGGATTGAAATGAAAACTGATCTTTTCCAGTCCTGTGGCCACTGTTGAGTTTTCCAAATTTGCTGACATACTGAATGTAGCACTTCAACAGCATCATCTTCTAGGATTTTAAATAGCTCAGCTGGAATTCTGTCACCTCCATTAGCTTTGTAGTAATGCTTCCTAAAGGTCCACTTGACTTCCCATTCCAGAATATTTGCCTCTAGTTGACTGACCACACCACTGTGATTATTAAGGCTTTTTTTATATAGTTCTGTATATTCTTGCCAATTTTTCTTAATCTCTTCTGCTTCTGTTAGGTCCTTACCATTTCTTTGCTTTTTCATGTCCATCCTTGCATGAAATGTTTCCTTGATATCTCCAGGTTTCTTGAGGAGATCTCTGCTCTTTTCCATTCTATTGTTTTCCTCTGCTTCTTTTTTTAAATTTTTTAAAAATTCTATTTTATATTATTTTTTATTCTTTGCATTGTTCTTTTAAGAAGGGCTTTTTATCTCTTGACCTCATGGACTATAGCTTTCCAGGCTCCTCTGAGAATTCTCCAGGCAAGTATACTGGAGTGGGTAGCATTCCCTTCTCCAGGGGATCTTCCAAACCCAGGGATCAAACCCAGGTCCCCTGCATTGCAGTCAGATTCTTTACCATTGAGCCACCAGGGAAGCCCTTTTTAATATCTCCTTGCTATTCTCTGGAACTCTGCATTTAGTTGGGTATATCTTTCCCTCTCTCCCTTGCCTTTCATTTCTCTCAGCTATTTATAAAGCCTCCTCAACCACTTTGCCTTCTTGCATTTCTTTTTCTTTGGGATGGTTTTGGTCACTGTCTCCTGTACAGTGTGTTATGAACTTATGTCCATAGTCTTCAGGCACTCTGTCTGCTAGGTCTAATCCCTTGAATACACCTCCACTGTATAATCATAAGGAATTTCATTTAGGTCATACCTGAATGGCTTAGCGTTTTTCCTTTCTTCAAATTAAGCCTGAATTTTGCATTTAGGAGCTCATGATCTGAGCCACAGACAGCTCCACATCTTGTTTTCGCTGACTGTATAGAACTTTTCTTTCTTTTGTTGCAAAGAATATTGTTGTTGCTCAGTCCCTAACTTGTGTCTGACTCTTTGTGACCCCATTCACTGCAGCACACCAGGTTTCCCTGTTCTTCACTATCTCCCAGAGTTGGCTCAAACTCATATATATTGAGGTGGTGATGCCATCCAACCATCTCATCCTCTGTTATCCCCTTTTCCTCCTGCCCTCAGTATTTCCCAGCATTTAGGGTCTTTTCCAATGAGTTGGCTCTTTGAAATCAAGTGGCCAAAGGATTAGCACTTCAACTTCAGTCCTTCCAGAGAACATACTCAACTTGATTTCAGTGTTGACCATCTGATGATGTTCATGTGTAGAATTCTCTCTTTTGTTGAAAGAGTGTTTGCCATGACCAGTGTGTTCTTTTGACAAAACTGTTAGCCTTTGCCCTGCTTCATTTTGTACTCCAAAGTCAAACTTGCCTGTTATTCTGAATACCTCTTGATTTCCTACTTTTGCATTCCAATCCTCTTTGATGAAAAGGACATCTTTTTTTGGTGTTAATTCTAGAAGGTTTTATAGCTCTTCACAGAACCAGTCAGCTTCATGATCTTCAGTATCAGTGGCTGGGGTACAGATTTGGATTACTATGGTGTTGAATGGTTTGCCTTGGAAACAAACTGAGATCTTTCTACCATTGTTGAGGTTGCATTTGAGACTGTTTTGTTGACTATGAGGGCTATTCCGTTTCTTTTAAGGGATTCTTGCCCACAGTAGCAGATACAATGGTCATCTAAAATTTGCCCATTCCCATCCATTTTAGTTCACTGATTCCTAAGATATAGATGTTCAGTCTTGCCATCTCTTGCTTGACTACATCCAATTTACTTTGATTCATGAACTTAACATTCCAGGTTCCTATGCAATATTGTTCTTTACAGCATCGGACTTGACTTCTACCCCACACACATCTGCAGTTGAGTGTTGTTTCTTCTTTTGCCTTGTCATTTCCTTCTTTCTGGAGCTATTAGTAATTTCTCTCTGCTCTTCCCTAGTGGCATATTGGACACCTTCAAACCTGGGAGGGGCTCATCTTCTGGTGTTATATCTTTTGCCTTTTCATACTGCTGATGGGTTTCTCCAGGCAAGAATATTGGAGTGGGTTGTCACTTTTTCTTCCAGTGGACTATGTTTTATCAGAACTCTTCACAGTGACCTGTCCATCTTGGGTGCCCCTACATGGCATGGTTCATAGATTAATTGAGTTACACCAGCCCCATTTTCCATGACCAGGCTGTAATCCTTGAACAAAACAGAATTAAATACCTGCTTTTAATAAGATAGTGAACAAAAAATGGACACGAATACTGAATTTAAGAAACAGTCTATAGAAGAGACAGTTAAACCAAAAGGGATAATAAAAAGTGATCTTTATGGTATATAGAAGAAGCAAAGGATTCTGTAGAACTACATAGAAGGAACAACTATCTAGTCTGTCAGTGGCTTGCAGGAGCAGGATGTATCGGTCTGAAGCTTGGGATGAAGCTTGTGCTGAGGATACCAATTAACATCTTTCTGCTGCTCATTCCTGAGAACTGATCAAAATGTCAAGAGATAATACATAGAATTTAAAGATGAAAAGGCTAGAGGCAAGTAAAAAGATTCACACAAGGAGATAAGATGAAATAAGGTAGAAAAACTAGTGGAGTGTGGTATGATGGAAGTTAAATATTTCAAGGTCAAGAGCAGAGTCAAGAGTGTTAACTAGTATAGAGATCTGTGATGAGTTAAATACTAAGTTTTTCTATTGGGTTTAGCAGTTTAAAGGTCATTGGTGATTAAGTAGAAGCAGTTTCAGTGAAGCGGTGTTTAGTTAAAACAACGTTAATCTTTAGGAGCTAAGATTTTTAAATTTTATTTTAATTGAAGGATAATTGCTTTACAAAATTTTGTTGTTTTCTGACAAGTATCTGCATGAATTAGCCATAGGTATACATATGTCCCCTCCCTCTTGAACCTCCCTCCCATTTCCCTCCCCATCCCACCCCTCTAGATTGTTACAGAGCCCCTATTTGAGTTCCCTGAGTCATTGGCTATCTATTTTACATATGGTATTGTAAGTTTCCATGTTACTCTCTCCATATGTCTTACTGTCTCCTTCCTCCCCTCCACTCTGTGTTCATAAGTCTGTTCTCTATGTCTGTTTCTCCATTGATGCCCTGCAAATAAGTTCATCAATACCATCTTTCTAGATGGCATATATATGTGTGTTACTATAAGATATTGGTATTTCTCTTTCTGACTTACTTCACTCTGTATAGTAGGCTCTAGGTTCATCCATATCATTAGAACTGATACAAATGTAGTCCTTTTTATAGCTGAGTAATATTCCATTTTATATATGTACCACAGCTTCTCTATCCATTCATCTTTTGATGGACATCTAGGTTGCTTCCATGTTCTAGCTATTGTAAACAGTGCTGCAGGGAGCATTTGGGTACATGTGTCTGTTTCAGTTTTGGTTTCCTCAGGGTATATGTATATACCTAGTAGTGGGATTGTTGGGTCATATGGTGGTTTTATTCCTAGTTTTTCAAGGAATCACCATACTGTCTTCCGCAGTGGCTGTATCAATTTACATTCCTGCCAATAGTGCAAGAGGGTTCCCTTTTCTCCACACCCTCTCCAGGATTCATTGTTTGTATAAGTTTTGGTGAATGCCATTCTGACTGGTGTGAGGTGGTACCTCGTTGCAGGTTTTTTAATTTGTCATTTTTTTTTGTCTTAAAAAATTTTATTTATTTTTAATTGAAGGATAAATGGTTTACAGTATTGCATTGATTTCAAGCAAACATCAACATGAAACAGCCATTGGTCTACCCATGTTCCCTCCTACTTGAAAGCTTTAGGAGCTAAGATTTTTAATATAAGAAAAAAAGAGCTACAAGGAAAAAAACAGAAATAAATGAATAAAACCATCTTCACCTTATTTTAAAATTGGAAATATTAATTAAAACTCATGTTTATGTCCTTTTAAAATACGTATTTATGGTCACTGAAAATTCTAAAAAGCTGTAAATCTAGAGAAATTGTAGAAATGGAGAAATGGTAGATTTCAAGTTTAAGGCAGGAAATATATGAGTCAGGTACATGTTGCACCATAAAAGTAAGACAGCTGCCAAAGCCTAATTGGGTATATCAAAAGGAGAAAGGAGATGACATGAGGGAAACAATTGGAGAAGTCACACTGATAATGACTACAGGAGATTGGAATATATCAAGCATCTAAAATTCATAGGTTCTTAAAGGTTTTTCACACACACATACACACACACAGTCTCTTTCTCTCATTGGATGTGTGCAGGTTGCTAGGGCATCAATTCATGACTCTACACAAGGGGATGGCAGGCTATAGCTATGTCCCCAGTGCACCTCTTTTTGTTTTAAGGCCTGTGAGGCAAGAATAGTTTTTACATTTTAAATAACTGGTAAAAAAATCAAAAGAATATTTCATAATATGAATATTACTTGAAATTCAGATTTTCAGTGTTCATAAAGTTTTATTGGCACGTAGACATCTTTATTCATTTAAGTATTGTCTGTGGTGGCTTAGTTTATGTAATTACAGAGTTGAATTGTTGTGACAGAGACCACATGGTCTGCAAAACCTAAAATATTTACTGTCTGGCCTGCTACATGGAAAAAGCTTGTTGATCTCTGCTCTGAACATTAGTAAATAAAAGGAAAGAATCAAGCATTTATGCTGGCTTTTGTAAACTTCCTTTCATGGAAACGAAACAGTTGATGAAGGACTTTTTTTTTTTTAACAGAAAAATTGCAAGTAATAAATACAGATGAAATGACAGACTTAGAAAATCCCTATTTTTGAAACATCCCATGAAAAAACTTTTAGGCGGTGTTCACCAGTGTATTTTAAAACCAAGTAAAAGTTTGATGGGGGATTTGTAAGTGGAGGAATTAGATACCATTTGAATCTACTGGTCAATCATAGTATCACTAAATGTTGAGGCAATCAAATACTCATGTACCTCATGATGTAAAAAGTTGGTTAGAAAGCTGCACTTCAATCAAGAAGATGAATCAAAAATACAGGAAATAATAGGGGAAAGAAGAACAATTTAAATGGATAATCTATCAACAAAACCCAAAATATGAGGCATTATGTAGAATAAATAACCTGGTTTTGCTAAGGAGTGAACTATGTAAATGGATTAGATATAATTGTAAAAGGCAAAACTTTAATAACAGAATATTTATAACATTAGGAGGAGGGATAGACATCTTAAATAAGACATTAAAAAATCTACCATAAAGTAAATGTTGGTATATTCTTATCTTTAATGTGTTTGATTTTCTTTTTAACAACCATAAAGACAGGGACAAGGCAAGAAACAAAAAGGGAGAAGTTACTTAACAAAGGATTAGTTGCAGAATATATAAAGAACTCCTCCAAATCAGTGAGAATAGGGCAAAAAACCCAATAAAAATGAGTGAAAGATAGGAATAGGCGTTTCTAGAAAGAAGGAACATAAATGACCAGAAACATATGAATGCATGTTTAACCTTATTATTAATTATATAAATGCAAATTAGAATTTCAACAAGAAACTATATCACAGATACTAGGAATGGCAAAAATTTTGAAATATGAATATTCAGTCTTAAGTGTTAGGTTGTAGAGCAGTGTATTCTTTTATACTTCACTAATGGAAATAAAAATTGGTAAAACTATTTTGGGAAAAATTTGGAATTATTTATTTTTTGAAAGTACTTAAAATTTATTTATCTATTTATTTTTAATTGGAGTCTACTTAAAATATTGTAGTGGGTTTTGCTATACATTGACATGAATCAGCCATGGGTGTACATGTGTTCCCCATCCTGAACCCCCCTCCCACCTCCCTCCTCATCCCATCCCTCAGGGTCATCCTGGTGCACCAGCCCTGAGCACCTTGTCTCAGGCATCGAACCTGGACTGGCTATCTGTCTCACATATGATAATATACATGTTTCAATGCTATTCTCTCAAATCATCCCACCCTTGCCCTCTCCCACAGAGTCCAAAAGACTGTTCTATACATCAGTGTCTCTTTTGCTGTCTCGCATATAGGGTCATTGTTACCATCTTTCTAAATTCCATATATATGCTTTAGTATACCGTGTTGGTGTTTTTCATTCTGACTTACTTCGTTCTGTATAATAGGCTCCAGTTTCATCCACCTCATTAGAACTGATTCAAATGTATTCTTTTTAATGGCTAAGTAATATTTCATTGTGTATATGTACCACAGCTTTCTTACCCATTTGTCTGCTGATGGACATCTAGGTTGCTTCCATGCCCTAGCTATTATAAACAGTGCTGCGATGAACACCGGGGTACACGTGTCTCTTTCAATTCTGGTTTCCTTGGTGTGTATGCCCAGTAGTGGGATTGCTAGGTCATATGGCAGTTCTATTTCCAGTTTTTTAAGGCATCTGCACACTGTTCTCCATAGTGGCTGTACTAGTTTGCATTCCCACCAACAGTGTAAGAGGGTTCCCTTTTCTCCACACCCTCTCCAGCATTTATTGCTTGTAGACTTTTGGATCGCAGCCATTCTGACCGGTGTGAGATGGTACCTCATCGTAGTTTTGATTTGCATTTCTCTGATAATGAGTGATGTTAAGCATCTTTTCATGTGTTTGTTAGCCATCTGTATGTCTTCTTTAAAGAAATTTCTGTTTAGTTCTTTGGCCCATTTTTTGATTGGGTCATTTATTTTTCTGGAATTGAGCTGCAGGAGTTGCTTGTATATATTTGAGATTAGTTGTTTGTCAGTTGCTTCATTTGCTATTATTTTCTCCCATTCTGAAGGCTATCTTTTCACCTTGCCTATAGTTTCCTTCGTTGTGCAAAAGCGTTTAAGTTTAATTAGGTCTCATTTGTTTAATTTTGCTTTTATTTCCATACTGGGGGAGGTGGGTCATAGAGGATCCTTCTGTGATTTATGTCAGTGTTTTGCCTATGTTTTCCTCTAGAAGTTTTATAGTTTCTGGTCTTACATTTAGATCTTCAATCCATTTTCAGTTTATTTTTGTGTATGGTGTTAGAAAGTGTTCTAGTTTCATTCTTTTACAAGTGGATGACCAGTTTTCCCAGCACCACTTGTTAAATAGATTGTCTTTTCTCCACTGTATATTCTTGCCTCCTTTGTCAAAGATAAGGTGTCCATAGGTGTGTGGGTTTATCTCTGGGCTTTCTATTTTGTTCCATTGATCTGTATTTCTGTCTTTGTGCCAGTACCATACCGTCTTGATGACTGTGGCTTTGTAGTAGAGCCTGAAGTCAGGCAGGTTGATTCCTCCAGTTCCATTCTTCTTTCCCAAGATTGCTTTGGCTATTTGAGTTTTTTTGTATTTCTATACAAATTGTGAAATTATTTGTTCTAGCTCTGTGAAAAATACCATTGGTAGTTTGATAGGGATTGCATTGAATCTATAGATTGCTTTGGGTAGTATACTCATTTTCACTATATTGATTCTTCCAATCCATGAACATGGTGTATTTTTCCATCTATTAATATCCTCTCTGATTTCTTTCATCAGTGTTTTATAGTTTTCTATATATAGGTCTTTTGTTCCTTTTAGTTCAGTTCAGTCGCTCAGTCGTGTCCAACTTTTTGCAACCCCATGAATCGCAGCACACCAGGCCTCCCTGTCCATCACCAACTCCCAGAGTTCACTCAGACTCACGTCCATCGAGTCAGTGATGCCATCCAGCCATCTCATCCTCTGTCGTCCCCTTCTCCTCCTGCCCCCAATCCATCCCAGCATCAAGTATTTTATTCTTTTTGTTGCAGTGGTGAATGGGATTGTTTCCTTAATTTCTCTTTCTGTTTTCTCATTGTTAGTGTATAGGAATGCAAGGGATTTTTGTGTATTAATTTTATATACTGCAACTTTACTATATTCATTGATTAGCTCTAGTAATTTTCTGGTGGTCTTTAAGGTTTTCTATGTAGAGGATCATGTCATCTGCAAACAGTGAGAGTTTTACTTCTTCTTTTCCAATCTGGATTCCTTTTATTTCTTTTTCTTCTCTGATTGCTGTGGCCAAAACTTGCAAAACTGTGTTGAATAGTAGTGGTGAGAGTGGGCACCCTTGTCTTGTTCCTGACTTTAGGGGAAATGCTTTCAGTTTTTCACCATTGAGAATAATGTTTGCTGTGGGTTCAACCAGTCCATCCTAAAGGAGATCAGTCCTGGGTGTTCATTGGAAGGACTGATGTTGAAGCTGAAACTCCAGTACTTTGGCCATCTGATGTGAAGAGCTGACTCATTGGAAAAGACCCTCATGCTAGGAAAGATTGAGGACAGGAGGAGAAGGGGATGACAGAG
The DNA here is from genome assembly GCF_032452875.1 of Bos javanicus. NCBI lineage: Eukaryota > Metazoa > Chordata > Mammalia > Artiodactyla > Bovidae > Bos > Bos javanicus. Next base: position 61,482,642 of record NC_083878.1, read on the forward strand.
GATGAGATGGTTGGATGCTTTCACCAACTCGATGGACATGGATTTGGGTGGACTCTGGGAGTTGGTGATGGACAGGGAGGCCTGGTGTGCTGCGGTTCATGGGGTCACAAAGAGTCGGACACGACTGAACGACTGAACTGAACTGTCATATATAGCTTTTATTATGTTATGTTCCTTCTATTCCTGATTTCTGGATGGTTTTCATCATAAATGGATGTTAAATTTTGTCAAAGGCTTTCTCTGCATCTGTTGAGATAATCATATGGTTTTTATCTTTCAATTTGTTAATGTGGTGTATTACATTGATTGATTTGCAGATATTAAAGAATCCTTGCATCCCTGGGATAAAGCCCACTTGGTCATGATGTGTATGATATTTTTAATATGTTGTTGGATTTTGTTTGCTAGGATTTTGTTAAGGATTTTTGCATCTATGTTCATCAGTGATATTGGCCTGTAGTTTTCTTTTTTTGTGGCATCTTTGTCTGGTTTTGGTATTAGGGTGATGGTGGCCTCATAGAATGAGTTTGGAAGTTTACCTTCCTCTGCAGTTTTCTGGAAGAGTTTGAGTAGGATAGGTGTTAGCTCTTCTCTGAATTTTTGGTAGAATTCAGCTGTGATGCCATCTGGTCCTGGGCTTTTGTTTGCTGGAAGACTTCTGATTACAATTTTGATTTCTGTGCTTGTGATGGGTCTGTTAAGATTTTCTATTTCTTCCTGGTTCAGTTTTGGAAAGTTATACTTTTCTAAGAATTTGTCCATTTCTTCCAAGTTTTCCATTTTATTGGCATATAGTTGCTGATAGTAGTCTCTTATGATCCTTTGTATTTCTGTTGTCTGTTGTGATTTCTCCATTTTCATTTCTAATTTTGTTGATTTGATTCTTCTCCCTTTGTTTCTTGATGAGTCTGGCTAATGGTTTGTCAATTTTATTTATCTTCTCAAAGAATCAGCTTTTAACTTTGTTGGTTTTTGCTATGGTCTCTTTTGTTTCTTTTGCATTTATTTCTGCCCTAATTTTTAAGATTTCTTTCCTTCTACTGACCCTGGGGTTCTTCATTTCTTCCTTTTCTACTTGCTTTAGGTGTAGAATTAGGTTATTTATTTGACTTTTTTCTTGTTTCTTGAGATAAGCCTGTATTGCTATGAACCTTCCCTTTAGCACTGCTTTTACAGTTTCCCATAGGTTTTGGGTTGTTGTGTTTTCATTTTCATTCATTTCTATGCATATTTTGATTTCTTTTTTGATTTCTGCTGTGATTTGTTGGTTAGTCAGAAGCATGTTGTTAGCCTCCATGTATTGGAATTTTTAATAGTTTTTTTTCCTGTACTTGACATCTAATCTTACTGCCTTGTGATCAGAAAAGATGCTTGGAATGATTTCAGTTTTTTTTTTGAATTTACCAGGGGTAGATTTATGGCCCAGGATGTGATCTATCCTGGAGAAGATTCTGTGTGCACTTGAGAAAAAGGTGGAATTCACTGTTTTGGGGTGAAATGTCCTATACATATGAAGTAGGTCTAACTGGTCCATTGTATCATTTAAAGTTTGTGTTTCCTTGCTAATTTTGTTTAGTTGATCTATCCATAGGTGTGAGTAGGGTATTAAAGTCTCCCCCTGCTTCTGGTGCTAAGTCACTTCAGTTGTGTCCAACTCTGTGCGACCCCATAGACGGGAGCCCACCAGGCTCTCTCGCCTCTGGGATTCTCCAGGCAAGAACACTGGAGTAGGTTGCCCTTTCCTTCTCCAATGCATGAAAGTGAAAAGTGAAAGTGAAGTCGCTCAGTCGTGTTTGACCCTCAGCGACCCCATGGACTGTAGCCTTCCCGGTTCCTCCATCCATGGGATTTTCCAGGCAAGAGTACTGGAGTGGGGTGCCATTGCCTTCTCCAAGTCTCCCGCTATTATTGTGTTATTTTTAATTTCCCCTTTCATACTTGTTAGCATTTGTCTTACATATTGCAGTGCTCCTATGTTGGGTGCATATATATTTATAATTGTTGTATCTTCTTCTTGGAGTGATCCTTTGATCATTATGTAGTGTCCTTCTTTGTCTCTTTTCACAGCCTTTATTTCAAAGTCTATTTTATCTGATATGAGTATTGCCACTCCTGCTTTCTTTTGGTCTCCATTTGCGTGAAATATCTTTTCCAGTCCTTCACTTTCAGTCGGTATGTGTCCCTTGTTTTGAAGTGAGTCTCTTGTAGACAGCATATATAGGGGTCTTGTTTTGGATCCATTTAGCCAGTCTTTGTCTTTTGGTTGAGGCATTCAACCCATTTACATTTAAGGTAATTATTGGTAAGTATGGTCCTGTTGCCATTTACTTTGTTGTTTTGGGTTCAAGTTTATACACCTTTTCTGTGTTTCCTGTCTAGAGAAGATCCTTTAGTGTTTGTTGGAGAGCTGGTTTGGTGGTGCTGAATTCTCTCAGCTTTTGCTTGTCTGTAAAACTTTTGATTTCTCCTATATATTTGAATGAGATCCTTGCTGGGTACAGTAATCTGGGTTGTAGGTTTTTCTCTTTCATCACTTTAAGTATGTCCTGCCATTCCCTTTTGGCCTGAAGAGGTTCTGTTGAAAGATCAGCTGTTACCCTTATGGGAATCCCCTTGTGTGTTACTTGTTTTTACATTGTTGCTTTTAATATTTGTTCTTTGTGTTTGATCTTTGTTAATTTGATTAATATGTGTCTTGGGGTGTTTCCCCTTGGGTTTATCCTGTTTGGGACTCTCTTGGTTTCTTTGACCTGGGTGACTATTTCCTTCCCCCTTTTAGGGAAGTTTTCAACTATTATCTCCTCAAGTATTTTCTCATGGTCTTTCTTTTTGTCTTCTTCTTTTGGGATTCCTATAATTCGAATGTTAGGGTGTTTAACATTGTCCCAGAGGTCTCTGAGGTTGTCCTCATTTCTTTTAATTCTTTTCTCCTCTCTGCTTCATTCATTGCCACCATTCTAGCTTCTACTTCACTTATCCTATCTTCTGCCTCAATTATTCTACTGTTGGTTCTCTCCAGAGTGTTTTTAATCTCATTTGTTGCATTATTCATTATTGATTGACTCCTTTTTATTTCTTCTAGGTCCTTGTTAAACATTTCTTGCATCTTCTCAATCCTTGTCTCCAGGCTTTTTATCTGTAACTCCATTTTGTTTTCAAGATTTTGGATCACTTTTTACTATCATTATTCTGAATTCTTTTTCAGGTAGACTCCCTATCTCCTCCTCTTTGGTTTGGTTTGGTGGGCATTTATCATGTTCCTTTACCTGTTGAATATTTCTCTGCCTTTTCATCTTGTTTAGATTGCTGTGTTTGGAGTGGCCTTTCTGTATTCTGGCACTTTGTGGTTCCTCTTTATTGTGGAGGTTCCTCCCTGTGGGTGGGGTTGGACAGTGGCTTGTCAAGGTTTCCTGGTTAGGGAAGCTTGCGTTGGTGTTCTGGTAGGTGGAGCTGGATTTCTTCTCTCTGGAGTGCAATAAAGTGTCCAGTAATGAGTTTTGGGATATCTGTGAGATTGTTGTAACTTTGGGAAGCCTATATATTAAAGCTCAGGGCTATGTTCCTGAGTTGCTGGAGAATTTACGTGGTATGTTTTGCTCTGGAGCTTGTTGGCCATTGGGTGGAGCTTTGTTTCAGTGTAGGTATGGAGGCTTTGGGATGAACTCTTATCGATTAACGTTCCCTGGAGTCAGGAGTTCTCTGGTGTTCTCAGGTTTTGAACTTAAGCCTCCTGCCTCTGGTTTTCAGCCTTATTCTTACAGTAGCCTCAAGACTTCTCCATCCATACAGCAAGCACTGATGATAAAACATCTAGGTTAATGGAGAAAAGATTCTCCACAATGAGAGACACGGAGAAAGGTTCACTGAGTTACATGGAGAAGAGAAGAGGGAGGAGGGAGATAGAAGTGAGTGGGAGGAGAAGAGGCGGGGTCAGAAGGAGAGAGACAGATATAGCCAGTAATCAGTTCCCTTAATGTTCTCCACCCAAAGAGATTCACAGAGTTGGCTAGAGAAGAGAAGTGGGGGAGGAGATAGAGGTGACCTAGGGGAGAAAAATGAGAGGCAAAAGAGGGAGAGGGCAATCAAGCCAGTAATCACACTCCTAAGTAAAAATGGGTACTGAAGATTGGTTTCTTAAAGGTACAAAATTGATAACAAGTACCAAAAAGCAAAGATTAAAAATCTAGAGTAGAGTTTAGACTCTCAAAAATACAGTATTAAAAACAAAACAAAACAAAACCACAATGATTATAAAAAATATATATGAAGTTTGCTTTAAAAATATGGTCTTTTTTTTTTACAAGGTAATTGTAGGTTATAAAAATGAAAATTAAAGGAGTAATGAGCTATTTCAAATCCTGAAAGATGATGCTGTGAAAGTGCTGCACTCAATATGCCAGCAAATTTGGAAAACTCAGCAGTGGCCACAGGACTGGAAAGTCAGTTTTCATTCCAATCCCAAAGAAAGGCAATGCCAAAGAATGCTCAAACTACCACACAATTGCACTCATTTCAGACGCTAGTAATGCTCAAAATTCTCCAAGCCAGGCTTTAGCAGTACATGTACCGTGAACTTCCAGATGTTCAAGCTGGTTTTAGAAAAGGCAGAGGAACCACAGATCAGATTGCCAACATCCACTGGATCATGGAAAAAGCAAGAGAGTTCAGGAAAAAACATCTATTTCTGCTTTATTGACTATGCCAAAGCCTTTGACTGTGTGGATCACAATAAACTGTGGAAAATTCTGAAAGAGATGGGAATACCAGACCACCTCATCTGCCTCTTGAGAAATCTGTATGCAGGTCAGGAAGCAACAGTTAGAACTGGACATGGAACAACAGACTGTTTCCAAATAGGAAAAGGGGTATATCACGGCTGTATACTGTCACCCTGCTTATTTAACTTATATGCAGAGTACATCATGAGAAATGCTGGGCTGGAAGAAACACAAGCTGGAATCAAGATTGCTGGGAGAAATATCAATAACCTCAGATATGCAGATGACACCACCCTTATGGCAGAAAGCAAAGAAGAACTAAAGAGCCTCTTAATGAAAGTGAAAGAGGAGAGTGAAAAAGTTGGCTTAAAGCTCAATATTCAGAAAACTAAGATCATGGCATCTGGTCTCATCACTTCATGGCAAATAGGTGGGGAAACATTGGAAACAGTGTCAGACACTATTTTTTTGGGCTCCATAATCACTGCAGATGGTGATTGCAGCCATGAAATTAAAAGACACTTACTCCTTGTAAGGAAAGTTATGACCAACCTAGATAGCATATTGAAAAGCAGAGATATTACTTTGCCAACAAAGGTCCATCTAGTCAAGGCTATGGTTTTTCCTGTGGTCATGTATGTATGTGAGAGTTGGACTGTGAAGAAAGCTGAGCACAGAAGAATTGATGCTTTTGAACTGTGGTGTTGGAGAAGACTCTTGAGAGTCCCTTGGACTACAAGGAGATCCATCCACCCAGTCCATCCTAAAGGAGATCAGTCCTGGGTGTTCATAAGGACTGATGCTGAAGCTGAAACTCCAGTACTTTGGCCACCTCATGCGAAGAGTTGACTCATTGGAAAAGACTCTGATGCTGGGAGGGATTGGGGGCAGGAGGAGAAGGGGACGACAGAGGATGAGATGGCTGGATGGCATCACTGACTCGATGGACATGAGTCTGAGTGAACTCCAGGAGTTGGTGATGGACAGGGAGGCCTAGTGTGCTGTGATTCATGGGGTCGCAAAAAGTCGGACATGACTGAGCGACTGAACTGAACTGAGAGGACTTAAAAATAAAGAAAAAAAGATTTTTTAATGATAATAGTAAAAACATATCTAGGAGTTTCTTTGGACCTTTGGCGGGCAGTGTGGTGTCAGTTCCGTTTCAGATAGTTCCTTGTTCCAGCTTACACTTCTCAAGGTCTATAGACCCATTCCAATGTAGTCGGTGCTAACCACAGGGTTTTAATCTGTTGTACCTGTCACTTCCAAAGTGGTTCCCTTTGTTTATTTTGACTTCTGTTTGCAAGTCTCTTCGGTGTCTAATTTCTGCTCTGACATAAGGGGCCGAAGGTGGTCACTTATTTAGGCTCATTTGTTCAGTTGTGCTATGGGGAGGGAGGAACACTGCAAACAAATATCACTGGTGTGTGTGGGGAGTGCTCGAAGTGTCTCAGCCACACTGGGTTTGCCCCTGCTCGCAGAGTATGTGCTTTCCCAATATACACTGCTCAGGCTCCAGGTTGCTCTTCAGGGGAGCTATCTAGAGTGGGCCCTGGGTTGCACGCACTTCCCAGGTCTAAGTTGGCCAGGTTCGGGTTCTCAGGTACTTGACAAAGGCGCAGACTCGGTTGGGCCTGCATTTTGTGCCCTTCCTTCCCAGGTCTGAGTAACTAAGGCGACCAGGTGCTTGGCCAGCGCACTCTCCTTAGGTGTGGTTCGTCTTATCACCTCCCCGGTCCCAGCTGCTGGGTTTCCTGCAGCGGGAATGCCGTCTCAGGTGTGCTGTGTGTCTGTTCTGGGGAACTGATCTCTTGGCTGACCCTCCTGGCGTTTGTCATCCATCCAGGATCCCAGGAAGACTTGGTTGGCAACTGGGAGCCTGCTCACAATTTGGTGAAGGATGCCATCTCTGGGGCTGAGTTTGCCCCTTTACAGCTCTGGCTGCAGCCCCCCCTCCTCCCTGGTTCCAGTGGGGGATGATGGGCCTGTCCGCTGCCGGCTCTCCTCTGGTATTCACTCAGTCCTTTGTTCTGTGAGTAGCCCAGCAGTGCCTTGCTGCTGCTGCTAAGTCACTTCAGTCGTGTCCAACTCTGTGGGACCCCATAGACGGCAGCCCACCAGGGTCCCCCGTTCCTGGGATTCTCCAGGCAAGAATACTGGAGTGGGTTGCCATTTCCTTCTCCAGTGCATGAAAGTGAAAAGTGAAAATGAAGTTGCTCAGTCATGTCCGACTCTTAGTGACCCCAGGGACTGTAGCCCACCAGGCTCCTCCATCCATGGGATTTTCCAGGTGAGAGTACTGGAGTGGGATGCCATTGCCTTCTCCAAGCAGTGCCTTAGGTTAGGGCCTTTCACCGGAAAGTTCTCTCTCTTTCTCTCTCTCTCTCTCTCTCTCTCTCTCTGGGTATCCCACAGTTTGGGTTGCTATCTCAGGTTAGCTCCCTCAGATTGCCCTCAGGGCATTCAGTCCTGATCCTTACCCTAAGCAATGCAGCCCGTACCTCCCTGTTCAGCCCTTCCTTGCTGGTGGATGCAAGAGTCTGGGCTGCTTCTCTGCTGGGAGTTACCATTAGGCACATAATCTGTGGGATTTATTTATTTATTTATGTATGTATTTTTCCTCCCAGTTGTGTTGCCTTCTGAGATTCCAAAACTCCCCACAGACATGCTGGTGAGAGGGTTTCCTGGTGTTTGGAAACTTCTCCTCTTTTATGACTCCCTCCCTGGGATGGATCTCTGTCCCTAACTCTTTTGTCTCTCTTTTTATCTTCTGTATTTTGTCCTACCTCCTTTCCAAGCCAACAGGCTGCCTTTCTGGGTGCCTGGTGTCCTCTGCCAGCGTTCAGAAGTTGTTGTGGAATTTGCTCAGCGTTCAAATGTTCTTTTGATGAATTTGTGGGGGAGAAAGTCGTTTCCCCATCCTATTCCTCTGCCATCTTAGGACTGCTCCTGGAATTATTTCTTAAAATTTTAGATGTGCATTGCCTGTGACCAGAAATTCTATTCTTTGGTATATACCCTAGAGGTATGTAGAAAAATGTTCATAGCAGCACTATTTGTAATAGAAAAAGCTTGAAACTAACTAGATGTCCATCAGTAGTAGAATAGATGAATAAATTATGATATTCACTCAGTGAAATACAATAGGCAGTGGAAATGAATAAAGTTACACATCAGCATGGATATTTTTCCAAAACATAGGATTTGAGTGAAAAAAGCATGTAACATGAGGAATGAACTATGTATTTGTTTATATGAAGTTTAAGAACAGGTAAGACTATGTTTTTTAGGGATGTAGCCACATACAGGAAAATCATAAAGACAAGCAAGAGGATGATTAACATAAAATTTAGGACTGTGAGACTAGGTAAAGGGATAGGAATGTATTTGGGGAGGAGCATCCAGGAAGCTTAAAAAGTTTGGGTAATATTAATGATTAACTCTGGATAGTGAAATTTTAGGTGATTTTCATTTTCTTAACTTGCTGACTTCTCATATTTCTGTATTGTGGTTTTTGCAGAGGCAGTGTTCTGTAGGGGTTTCTCTAGAGCAGTGGTTCTCAACTGGAGGTGATTTTGCCATTCTCCTCCATCAAGGAGGCACTTGGTTATATCTGGAAATGTTATTTGAATGTCATGACTGAGGTGGGGGAGCTAGCAGCATCTACTAAGTAAGGCTAGGGATGTTGCTAATGTTTAATCCTATAGTGCACTGGATAGCACCCTTAAAGCAATGAATTATTGGGCCCAACATATCAATAGCTCTAAGTTTGAGAAACCCTGGTCTAGAGCCAGACTTAAGAATTGAATTTCAAGCTGTACACCTCACAAGTTGTGTGACTGTGAAAGTTACTTAATCTCTCTGTTTTCTTGTCTGTAAAATAGGGCTAGTAATAGAATCTACCTTATAGGGTTGAGAGAATTAACTGCATTAGAACATTTAAAGTACTGAGACCAGTGCCAATCATGTACTAGACACTTGATAAACATTAGCATTAATTATTTGATTTAAAAATTTTATTTCTTATTGAATATATTCAATATTTTCTTATTGAATATATTCAATATTTTCTTATTGAATATATTCAATATTTTCTTATTGAATATATATAAGAATATATATAAGAATATATATTTCTTATTGAATATATTAAATATATTATTATTGAATATATATATTGAATATATTCAAATATAAAGTTGATAGTTGATAAATTATACAAAGAGAAACACACAAAATTATACAGAGACACACATCCTCCTTTAAAATGCAGCATATGAAAATTTTGAATGAAGGCCTTTGCAAGCAATAATGACAGGATACTAGCATCTGTGTTTTATCTGTACTTAATAATAATTCATAAATAAGAAACCACAGGGCTGACCATAAAATGTGTATGAGTTACCTGAACATAAACTATACTAATATCTGATGAATTCAAAGATGTGTGGCCTAACGATTTGGTTATGATAATCATCCTATACTTTAGTAAACAATCTGATGTTTCTATTATTCTATATAGCAGCCTTTCCAGAAAGATTCTTGGAAAGTCAGTTTCTTGGTTGGATCTCAGGATCTTATCTCATACAGACTTGTATATCAAGTGAATGTGTTTTAAAATTTTGATAGGTTGTAGCTTTTTGCTTTAAGAGTTAGTGTTCTAAAAAATATATTACTTAAAAATATATAAAATTTATGATTAAATTTCTTGAACTTTAGCAAACTAAGTTCAGATTATGATGCATGCACATTCAACAGTAATATGGACATTTCCCTCCAAGCAATTCTTATATTTTCAATATAGATATGTTCATAAAGTAGATTGAAATAATGATGTTACTAATGACTTATCATTAGTATAGTTCCATAAAATTAACAAAATCCTAACACATACATTGTCACAACAGAGCTTCACAAAAATCTTTTGGGGTATTTGGAATTATCTGTATTTTACAGATGAAGTAGTTGAGACTTAACAGAGATTTATTTTTCCAAAGTTATAATTGTAATAATTGTGAACGATCATTCAAACTCAAATCTTATAATGAATCAGTTACTATGATAATCCACTTTTGTGCTTTTAATAAAACTATGAAGCTTTCTCTGACGTATACATAACCTTTTTGGAATTGATATAGCAGGGCACTGATTTTTCCTCTCAAAATGACCTTAGTTGTGATATCGGCAACAGAAGATGGAGAGGGACCCCACATGCATTGCCTCTAAAAATTACCCATAAATGTGATAAAAATGAATTTGATAGTTTCATAATTATTATAAACCCTTTATTTTTAAAAGTTTAACTTTGGATAATTAAAAATACACACCAAACTAGAGAGAATGGTATATATAAACTACTATATTAAGCATCCGGAGAAGGCAATGGTACCCAACTCCAGTACTCTTGCTGGAAAATCCCATGGACAGAGGAGCCTGGTAGGCTGCAGTCCATGGGGTCACGTAGAGTCGGACACGACTGAACGACTTCCCTTTCACTTTTCACTTTCACGCATTGGAGAAGGAAATGGCAACCCACTCCAGTGTTCTTGCCTGGAGAATCCCAGGGACGGGGGAGCCTGGTGGGCTTCCATCTACGGGATTGCACAGAGTTGGACACGACTGAAGCGACTTAGCAGCAGTAGCAGCAGCAGCATATTAAGCATCACCCACCTTCATCAATCATCAGCTCATGACTTTAAGTCATGTATATCCCTATTATTTTCTCCACACTGGATTCAGTCAGTTCAGTTCAGTTCAGTTGCTCAGTTGTGTCCGACTCATTGCGACCCCATGAACTGCAGTACGCTAGGCCTCCCTGTCCACCACCAACTCCTGGGGTCCACCCAAACCCATGTCCATTGAGTCGGTGATGCCATCCAACCATCTCATCCTCTGTCGTCCCCTTCTCCTCCTGCCCTCTATCTTCCCCAGCATCAGGGTCTTTTCCAATGAGTCAGCTCTTCGCACCAGGTGGCCAAAGTATTGGAGTTTCAGCTTCAACATCAGTCCTTCCAATGAACACCCACACTGATCTCCTTTAGGATGAACTGGTTGGATCTCCTTGCAGTCCAAGGAACTCTCAAGAGGCTTCTCCAACACCACAGTTCAAATGCATCAATTCTTCAGCGCTCAGCTTTCTTTATAGTCCAACTCTCACATCCATACATGACCACTGGAAAACCATAGCCTTGACTAGACGGACCTTTGTTGACAAAGTAATGTCTCTGCTTTTTAATATGCTGTCTAGATTGGTCATAACTTCCCTTCCAAGGAGTAAGCGTCTTTTAATTTCATGGCTGCAATCACCATCTGCAGTGATTATGGAGCCCCCCAAAATAAAGTCAGCCACTGTTTCCACTGTTTCCCCATCTATTTGCCATGAAGTGATGGGACCAGATGCCATGATCTTAGTTTTCTGAATGTTGAACTTTAAGCCAACTTTTTCACTCTCCTCTTTCATTTTCATCAAGAGGCTCTTTAGTTCTTCTTTGCTTTCTGCCATAAGGGTGGTGTCATCTGCATATCTGAGGTTATTGATATTTCTCCCGGCAGTCTTGATTCCAGCTTGTGCTTTCTCCAGCCCAGAGTTTCTCATGATGTACTTTGCATATAAGTTACCACACTGGATTATTTTGAGGCAAATTTCAGACATATCATTTCTTTTGTACATAGTTCATTATGCAAATTTTGTTTTTCAAAAATTTTAATTTTGAAATACTGAAAATTTGAATCATTTTATACAAAGATGTTTCCAACTAATGTATTTCATGTATCTATTCATGGATTAAAATCATCACATATAGTATACTTTTCTTTTGGAATTTAGATATCTAAGAAACAGTAAGAGAAAGTTTTTTTTGCCTGTTCTATGCAATCTTCTCTTATTTCTCTTTTTAAAATAAAAGATCACAACATTATTTTAAAATCTAATAAAGACTTCAATAAAAATTAGAGAACCTTTTAATATCCTCATTAAAAAGAGAAATACTTAAAATAATAATAACTTAAAACAGTTAAATAGCCATGACATAAAACTAGAGAAAGCAGTAAACAAACTTCAGAAGAGTATGAATTTCCTTCATTATTATGGCTGAATAATATTCCATTGTGTGTGTGTATATCATATTTTTTATCCAATCATCATTAATGGATGCTTAGATTGGTTTCATATGTTGGCTACTGTAAATAATGTTGCAGCAAACATGGAAGGTACAAATATCTTTTAGAGTTAGTGCTTTTGTTTTCTTCTGATAAATACCCAGAAATGGATTTGCTGGATCATCTGGTAATTCTAGTTTTAATTTTTTGAGGAAACTCCATACTGTTTTCCATAGTGGTTGTACCAATTTATATTCACACCAACAAGACATGAGGGTTTCTTTTTCTCCACATTTATGACCAACACTTGTTATTTCCTGTCTTTTTGATGATAGATATTCTGATAGGTGTGAGGTGATAACTCATTGTTTTAATTTGCATTTCCCAAATTCAGACTGAAATTGAAGAAAGTAGGGAAAACCACTAGACAATTCAGGTATGACCTAAATCAAATCCCCTATGATTATACAGTGGAAGTGAGAAATAGATTTAAGGGCCTAGATCCGATAGAGTGCCTGATGAACTATGGAATGAGGGTCGTGACATTGTACAGGAGACAGGGATCAAGACCATCCCCATGGAAAAGAAATGCAAAAAAGCAAAATGGCTGGGGAGGCCTTACAAATAGCTGTGAAAAGAAGAGAAGTGAAAAGCGGAGAAGAGGAAAGATAGAAGCATCTGAATGCAGAGTTCCAAAGAATAGCAAGAAGAGATAAGAAAGTCTTCCTCAGCGATCAATGAAAAGAAATAGAGGAAAACAACAGAATGGGAAAGACTAGAGATCTCTTCAAGAAAATCAGAGATACCAAGGGAACATTTCATGCAAAGATGGGCTCGATAAAGGACAGAAATGGTATAGACCTAACAGAAGCAGAAGATATTAAAAAGAGGTGGCAAGAATACACAGAAAAACTGTACAAAAAAGATCTTCACGACCCAGATAATCACGATGGTGTGATCACTGACCTAGAGCCAGACATCCTGGAATGTGAAGTCAAATGGGCCTTAGAAAGCATCACTACGAACAAAGCAAGTGGAGGTGATGGAATTCCAATTGAGCTATTTCAGATCTTGAAAGATGATGCTGTGTAAGTGCTGCACTCAATATGCCAGCAAATTTGGAAAACTCAGCCATGGCCATAGGACTGGAAAAGGTCCGTTTTCATTCTGATCCCAAAGAAAGACAATGCCAAAGAATGTTCAAAGTACCACACAATTGCACTCATCTTACATGCTAGTAAAGTAATGCTCAAAATTCTCCAAGCCAGGCTTCAGCAATATGTGAACTGTGAACTTCCTGATGTTCAAGCTGGTTTTAGAAAAGGCAGAGGAACCAGAGATCAAATACCAGACCACCTGACCTGCCTCTTGAGAAACCTGTATGCAGGTCAGGAAGCAACAGTTAGAACTGGACATGGAACAACAGACTGGTTCCAAATAGGAAAAAGAGTACGTCAAGGCTGTATATTGTCACCCAGTTTATTTAACTTATATTCAGAGTTCAGTTCAGTTCAGTCGCTCAGTAGTGTCCTACTCTGCGACCCCATGAATCGCAGCACGCCAGGCTGCATATCTACATCATGAGAAACGCTGGACTGGATGAAACACAAGCTGGAATCAAGATTGCCGGGAGAAATATCAATAACCTCAGGTATGCAGATGACACCACCTTTATGGCAGAAAGTGAAGAGGAACTCAAAAGCCTCTTGATGAAAGTGAAAGTAGAGAGTGAAAAAGTTGGTTTAAAGCTCAATATTCAGAAAACGAAGATCATGGCATCCGGTCCCATCACTTCATGGGAAATAGATGGGGAAACAGTGGAAACAGTGTCAGACTTTATTTTTTGGGCTCCATAATCACTGCAGATGGTGACTGCAGCCATGAAATTAAAAGACGCTTACTCCTTGGAAGGAAAGTTATAACCAACCTAGATAGCGTATTGAAAAGCAGCGACATTACTTTGCCAACAAAGGTTCGTCTAGTCAAGGCTGTGGTTTTTCCTGTGGTCATGTATGGATGTGAGAGTTGAACTGTGAAGAGGGCTGAGTGCCAAAGAATTGATGCTTTTGAACTGTGGCGTTGGAGAAGACTCTTGAGAGTCCCTTGGACTGCATGGAGATCTAACCAGTCCATTCTGAAGGAGATCAGCCCTGGGATTTCTTTGGAAGGAATGATGCTAAAGCTGAAACTCCAGTACTTTGGCCACCTCATGTGAAGAGTTGACTCATTGGAAAAGACTCTGATGCTGGGAGGGATTGGGGGCAGGAGGAGAAGGGGACGACAGAGGATGAAGTGGTCTGGTATTCCTATCTTTTTCAGAATTTTCCAGTTTATTGTGATCCACACAGTCAAAGGCTTTGGCATAGTCAATAAAGCAGAAATAGATGTTTTTCCCGAACTTTCTTGCTTTTTCCATGATCCAGCGGGTGTTTGCAATTTGATCTCTGGTTCCTCTGCCTTTTCTAAAACCAGCTTGAACATCTGGAAGTTCACGGTTCACGTATGGCTGAAGCCTGGCTTGAAGAATTTTAAGCATTACCTTACTAGCGTGTGAGATGAGTGCAATTGTGCGGTAGTTTGCGCATTCTTTGGCATTGCCTTTCTTTGGGATTGGAATGCAAACTGACATTTTCCAGTCCTGTGGCCACTGCTGAGTTTTCCAAATTTGCTGGCATATTGAGTGCAGCACTTTCACAGCATCATCTTTCAGGATTTGAAATAGCTCAACTGGAATTCCATCACCTCCACTAGCTTTGTTCCTAGTGATGCTTTCTAAGGCCCACTTGACTTCACATTCCAGGATGTCTGGCTCTAGGTCAGTGATCATACCATTGTGATTATCTGGGTCGTGAAGATCTTTTTTGTACAGTTTTTCTGTGTATTCTTGCCACCTCTTCTTAATATCTTCTGCTTCTGTTAAGTCCATACCATTTCTGTCCTTTATCGAGCCCATCTTTGCATGAAATGTTCCCTTGGTATCTCTGATTTTCTTGAAGAGGTTTCTAGTCTTTCCCATTCTGTTGTTTTCCTCTATTTCTTTTCATTGATCGCTGAGGAAGACTTTCTTATCTCTTCTTGCTATTCTTTGGAACTCTGCATTCAGATGCTTATATCTTTCCTTTTCTCCTTTGCTTTTTGCTTCTCTTCTTTTCACACCTATTTGTAAGGCCTCCCCAGACAGCCATTTTGCTTTTTTGCATTTCTTTTCCATGGGGATGGTCTTGATCCCTGTCTCCTGTACAATGTCACGACCCTCATTCCATAGTTCATCAGGCACTCTATCTGTCACATCTAGGCCCTTAAATCTATTTCTCACTTCCACTGTATAATCATAGGGGATTTGATTTAGGTCATACCTGAATTGTCTAGTGGTTTTCCCTACTTTCTTCAATTTCAGTCTGAATTTGATAATAAGGAGTTCATGATCTGAGCCACAGTCAGCTCCTGGTCTTGTTTTTGTTGACTGTATAGAGCTTCTCCATCTTTGGCTGCAAAGAATATAATCAATCTGATTTCGGTGTTGACCATCTGGTGATGTCCATGTGTAGAATCTTCTCTTGTGTTGTTGGAAGAGGGTGTTTGTTATGACCAGTGCATTTTCTTGGCAAAACTCTATTAGTCTTTGCCCTGCTTCATTTCGTATTCCAAGGCCATATTTGCCTGTTACTCCAGGTGTTTCTTGACTTCCTACTTTTGCATTCCAGTCCCCTATAATGAAAAGGACATCTTTTTTGGGTGTTAGTTCTAAAAGGTCTTGTAGGTCTTCATAGAACTGTTCAACTTCAGCTTCTTCATTGTTACTGGTTTGGGCATAGACTTGAATTACTGTGATGTTGAATGGCTTGCCTTGGAAATGAACAGAGATCATTCTGTCGTTTTTGAGATTGCTTCCAAGTACTGAATTTCGGACTCTTTTGTTGACCATGATGGCTAATCCATTTCTTCTGAGGGATTCCTGCCTGCCGTAGTAGATATAATGGTCATCTGAGTTAAATTCACCCATTCCAGTCCATTTTAGTTTGCTGATTCCTAGAATGTCGACATTCACTCTTGCCATCTCTTGTTTGACCACTTCCAATTTGCCTTGATTCATGGACCTGACATTCCAGGTTCCTATGCAATATTGCTCTTTACAGCATCGGACCTTGCTTCTATCACCAGTCACATCCACAGCTGAGTATTGTTTTTGCTTTGGCTCCATCCCTTCATTCTTTCTGGAGTTATTTCTCCACTGATCTCCAGTAGCATATTGGGCACCTACTGACCTGGGGAGTTCCTCTTTCAGTATCCTATCATTTTGCCTTTTCATACTGTTCATGGGGTTCTCAAGGCAAGAATACTGAAGTGGTTTGCCATTCCATTCTCCAGTGGACCACATTCTGTCAGACCTCTCCAGCATGACCCGCCCGTCTTGGGTGGCCCCACGGGCATGGCTTAGTTTCATTCAATTAGGCAAAGTTTGACTAGTTTTCTGTGATTATGGCTTCAGTGTGTCTGCCCTCTGATGCCCTCTTGCAACACCTACCGTCTTACTTGGGTTTCTCTTACCTTGGGTTGGGGATATCTCTTCATGGCTGCTCCAGTAAAGTGAAGCTGCTGCTCCTTACCTTGGATGAGGGTTATCTCCTCACTGCCGCCCCTTCTGACCTTCAATGTGGGATAGCTCCTCTAGGCCCTCTTGCGCCTGCACAGCCACTGCTCCTTGGACATGGAGTTGGTCCTCCCGGCTGCCGCCCCTGGCCTCGGGTTTGGGGTAGCTCCTCCGGGCCGCCGCCCCTGGCCTCTGGCGTGGGGGCCTGGGGTAGGTCCTCCCGGCCGCTGCCCCTGACCTTGGACGTGGGGTAGTTCCTCCCAGTCGCCGCTCCTGAGCTCGGACTTGGGTAGCTCTCTCGGCCGTTCCTGTGCCGTCGCAGCCTGGCATTCTCAGCCGCTGCCCCTGACCTCGGACGTGGGATAACTCGTCCATGCTCAGTTAATGTTTAATTCAGTTTTCTGCTGATGGGTGGGGCTGTGTTCCTTCCCAGTAGTTTGGCCTTAGGCCAAAGTATGGTAGGGGTAATGGCAGTAACAGGCAACCTCCTTCAAAAGGACTCCAAAGACCATTATAGTCAGTGGGCTAATGGCAACCTCCTCCAAGAGGGCTTATGCCAACATGCTGTGCCTCCCAGGACTGCTGCTGCCACTGCTGACCCACACTTTTGCAGGAGACCCTCAAATACTCACCGGAAGGTCTGGCCCAGTCTGTTATGGAGGTCACTGCTTCTTTCCCCTGAGTCCTGGTGCACAGCGGGTTTTGTTTGTGCCCTCCAAGAGTATCTTGTGGGTATGGGGTTTGATTTTAATATGATAGTGACTATCCTACTGTCTAGATGTGGCTTCTCCTCTGTCTTTGGATGTGGGGTATCTTTTTTTATTTGGTGGGTTCCAACATCTTCCTGTTGATGGTTTAGCAGCTAGTGTGATTTTGATGTTCTTGCAGGAGAAGATTAGAATATGTCCTTCTACTCTACCATTTTAAGCTAGCATTCAGGTACGACATAAATAAAATCCCTTATGATTATACACTGAAAGTGAAAGTGAAGTCACTCAGTCATGTCCAACTCTTTGCGACCCGGTGGACTGTAGCATACCAGGCTCCTCCACCCATCAGATTCTCTAATCAAGAGTGGGTTGCAATTTCCTTCTCCGGGGGATCTTCCTGACCCAGGGATCAAACCCAGGTCTCCCACATTGCAGGCAGACACTTTAACCTCTGAGCCACCAGGGAAGCTCCTGATTATACAGTGGAAGTCACAAATATACTCAAGAGAGTAGATCTGATACGAGTGCCTGAAGAACTATGGAGGGAGGTTCATAATACTGTACAGGAAGTGGTGACTAAAACTGTCTGAAAGAAAAAGAAATTCAAGAAGGCAAAATGGTTGTCTGGGGAGGCTTACAAATAGCAATGAAGAAGAGCAGAAGGCAAAGGAGAAAGGGAAAGGTATACCCAAGTGAATGCAGAGTTTAAAGAACAGCAAGGAGAGAAAGCCTTCTTAAGTGCACAGTGCAAAGAATTAAAGGAAAGCAATAAAATGGGGAAAGACTAGAGATCTCTTCAAGAAAATTGGAGATACCAAGGGAACATTTCATGAAAACATGGAAAGGACAGAAATGGCAAGGACCTAAGAGAAGCCAAAGACATTAAGAAGAAGTGGCAGGAACATACAGAAGAACTATACAAAAAAGGTCTTAATGACCAGGATAACCATGATGATGTGGTCACTCACCTAGAGTCAGGCATCCTGGAGTGTGAAGTCAAGAGGGCCTTAGGAAGCATTGTACAAACAAAGCTAGTGAAGGTGATGGAATTCCAGCTGAGCAATTTAAAACCCTAAAAGATAATGCTGTTAAAGTGCTGCAGTCTAAATGCCAGAAAATTTGGAAAACTCAGCAGTAGCCACCAGACTCAAAAAGGTTAGTTTCATTCCAATCCCAAAGAAGAGCAATGCCAAAGAATGTTTAACCCACCAGATAATTGCACTCATTTCACCTGCTAGCATGATCATGCTTAAAATCCTTCAAGCTAGGCTTCAATAGTACATGAACCAAGAAATTCCAGATGTACAAGCTGGAAAAGGCAAGGAAACCAGAGATCAAATTGTCAACATCCGTTGGGTCACAGAAAAAGCAAGAAAATTCCAGAGAAAAGCATCTAACTTCTGCATTGATGACACTAAAGCCTTTGACTGTGTGGATCACAACAAACTGTGGAACATTCTTAAAGAGTTGGGAATACCCATCCACCTTACCTGCCTCCTGAAAAACCTATATAGGTCAAGAAGCACAAGTTAGAACCAGATGTGGAACAGTGGACTGGTTCAAAATTAGGAAAGGACTATGTCAAGCCTGTATATTGTCACCTTGCTTATTTAACTCATATGCAGAGTACATCATGAGATATGCCAGACTGGATGAACCACAAGCGGAATCAAGATTGTTAGGAGAAATGTGAACAACTTCAGATATGCAGATGATAACACTCTAATGTCAGAAAGCAAAGAGGAGCTAAAGAGCCTCTTGATGAAGGTGAAAGAGGAAAGTGAAAAAGCTGGCTTAAAAGTCAACATTCAAAAAACAGATCATGGCATCCTGTCACATCCCTTCATGGCAAACAGATGAAAAACAGTGGAAACAGTGTCAGACTTTATTTTCTTGGGCTCCAAAATCACTGCAGATGGTGACTGGGGCCATGAAATTAAAAGATGCTTGCTCCTTGGAAGAAAAGCTATGACAAACCTAGACAGTGTATTAAAAAGCAGAGACTTTGCCAACAACTTTGCCAACAAAGGTCTGTACGGTCAAAGCTATGGGTTTTCCACTAGTCATATATGGGTATAAGAGTTGGATCATAAAGATGTCTGAGTGCCAAAGAATTGTTGCTTTCAAACTGTAGTGTTGTAGAAGACTCTTGAGAGTGTCTTGGACTGCAAGGAAATCCAACCAGTCCATCCTAAAGGAGATCAGTCCTGAATATTCGTTGGAAGGACTGATGCTGAAGCTGAAACTCCAATACTTTGGCCCCCTGAAGCAATGAACTGACTCATTGGAAAAGACCTGCTGCCGTGAATGATTGAAGGCAGGAGGAGAAGGGGAAGACAGAGAATGAGATGGTTGGATGGCATCACTGACTCAATGGATCTGAGTTTTTGCAAACTCTGGGAAATAGTGAAGGACAGGGGGAGCCTGGCATGCTTCAGTGCATGGGGTCTCAAAGAGTTGGACATAGCAACTGAAGGACAAAAATAATCCACTTGTATTTAAAGTGATTATTGATAGGAAGGGAGTTCCTATTACCATTTTGTTAATTGCTTTTGTCTTTTTTTTAAATATAGTTCTCTTGTTTTGTCCTCTGCTCACCTTTCTTTATTGTTTGATGATTTTTTTTTTTTTTGTAGCATGCTTTGGTCTGTTCTCTTTATCCTTGGGAAACTGTTATACTTTTTAAAAATCTGCTACTGGGCTCACATCAAACGTTTTATAACCCTTTACTCCTTCCCTCATAAACACAATTTACGAATTCATGCTAGATTTTACTTCTCTCTGTATTGTGTTTCCATGAACACATTTCAGTGGTTTAGTTATTTTTGCTATTTTTGACTCTATAGACTAGTGTTACAAGTGATTTATGTGCCATAATTACAGTATTGTGTTTTTCTTTATATTTCCTTTAGCAATGAGTTATATTTTCATGTTATTGTCTAGCATTTTGTTTGTTTCAATTTAAACTCCTTTTAGCACTTCTGGCAAGGCAGATCAAGTACTGATGATCTCCCTCAGCATTTCTGTGTCTGGGAAAGTCTTTCTTTCTCCTCCTTTCTTAAAGAGAAGAAATTTTGCCAGGTGTAAAGTATTTTTGTTTGAAAGTTTTTCCTTTAAAGTTTTGAATATATCATCCCACTTGCTTCTGACCTACAAAGTTTCTGCTAAGAAATCCACCAATAGTCTGTGTGCTTTTCCTTGCATATTTTAATGTGACAAGTCAGTTTTCTCTCACTGCTTTGAAAATTCTCTCTTTGCATTGGATTTTTGACAGTTGTAATCTGTCTCATAAAGATCCCTTTGGGTTCAACCTATTTGTGGACTTGGGGGCCTCACAAATCTGGATGTCCATTTCCCTCTCTAGATTTCTGATGTTTCAACCATTATTTCTTTAAATACGTTTTTGGCCTTTCTCTTTCTTTCTGTCTGTCCTCCTGAGACTCCCAAAATACTATTGGTTCCTTATTGGTATACCATAAATTCCATAGACTTTATTCATATTTTTTTAATTTTTTGTTGTTCCTCTCAATAAATAAATAGCTTCAAATTATAGGTCCCAGTTTTCTTTTTCTTTCTAAAATGGTTTCTATTTCTTTATTAACATCTCATTTTGTTTATATATTATTTTTCTGATTGTCTTTAGTTGTCTATCTGATGTGTCCTCTGTTACCTCATTGAGCTGCTTTATGACAATTTAAAAAATATTCTTTGTCAAGCCATTCATCTATATACATTTCTTTAGGGTTGGTTCAGTTCAGTTCAGTTGCTCATTTGTGTCCGATTCTTTGTGACCCTATGGACTGCTGCACTCCAGGTTTCCCTGTCCTCCACCATCTCCAGGAGATTGCTCAAACTCCTGTCCATTGAGTTGGTGATGCCTTAATGTCCTCTGTCATCCCCTCCTCCTGCCTTCTGTCTTTCCAAGCATCAGGGTCTTTTCCAATGAGTCAGCTCTTCTCATCAGGTGGCCAAAGTATTGGAGCTTCAGTTTCAGCATCAGTCCTTCCAATGATATTCAGGGTTGATTTCTTTTAGGTTTGTATCTCCTTGCTGTCCAAGGGGACTCTCAAGAGTCTTCTCCAACACCACAGTTTGAAAGCATCAATTCTTCAGTGCTCAGCCTTCTTTATGGTCCAGTTCTCACATCCATACATGACTACTGGAAAAACCATAGCTTTGACTATCTAGACCTTTGATTATCTAGACCTTTGTTGGCAAAGTATTTGTCTCTGCTTTTTAATAAGCTGTCTAGGTTGGTCATAGCTTTTCTTCCAAGGAGCAAGCATCTTTTAATTTCCTGTCCCCCAGTCACCATCTGCAGTGATTTTGGAGCCCAAGATAATAAAATCTGTCACTGTTTCCCCCATCTGTTTGCCTTGAAATGATGGGACTGGATGCCATGATATTAGTTTTTCGAATGTTCAATATTAAGCCAGCTTTTTCACTCTCCTCTTTCACCTTCCTTGAGAGGATCTTTAGTTCCTCTTCACTTTCAGCCATAAGAGTGGTGTTATCTGCACATCTGAGGTTACTGATATTTCTCCTGGCAGTCTTGATTCCAGCTTGTGCCTCATCCAGCCCAGCATTTCACATGATGTACTCTGCATATAACTTAAACAGGCAGGGTGACAGTATATAGCCTTGATGTACTCCTTTCCCAGTTTTGAACCAGTCCGTTTTTCTATGTCCGATTCTGACTGTTGCTCTTTGACCAGCATGTAGGTTTCTCGGGAGGCAGGTAAGGTGGTCTGGTTTTCCCATCTCTTTAAAGATTTTCCACAATTTGTGGTGATCCACACAACAGCTTTAGTGTAGTCAATGAAGCAGAAGTAGGTGTTTTTCTGGAATTTTCTTGCCTTTTCTATGACCCAGCAAATGTTGGCAATTTGATCTCTGGTTCCCCTGCTTTTTCTAAATCCAGCTTGTACATCTGGAATTTCTTGGTTCGTGTAATGTTGAAGCCTAGCTTGGAGAATTTTTAAGCATGACCTTGCTAGCATGTGAAATGAGTGCAAGTGTGTGGTCAGTTGAACATTCTTTGGCATGGCTTTGGGATTGGAATGAAACTGACCTTTTTGAATCTGGTGGCTACTGCTGAGTTTTCCAAATTTTCTGGCATATAGACTGCAGCACTTTAACAACCTGATCTTTTACGAGTTTAAATAACTCATCTGAAATTCTATTACCTCCACTAGTTTTGTTTCTAATGATGCTTCCTAACTTAGCCCATTTAACTTCACACTCCCAAGATGTCTGGCTCTAGATGCGTGATCACACCATCATGGTTATTTGGATCATGAAAATCTTTTTTGTATAGTTCTTCTGTGTGTTCCTCCCACCTCCTCTTAATATCTTCTGTTTCTGTTAGGTCCGTACTGTTTCTTTCCTTTATTGTGCCTGCCTTTGCATGAAATGTTCCCGTGGTGTCTGTAATTTTTCTTGAAGAGAGCTCTAGTCTTTTCCATTCTATTGTTTTCCTTTATTTGTTTGCATCTATTCATGGATGGTTGCCCAATCAGTTTCTGTGGGGGAATGAGGGCTAGAGGAACCTCCTGTTCTGCCATCTTGCTAGTAGCCATCAATTTGTAAGTTCAGCTTTTTTTGCCGGCCTTTGAATACTATTACCTCTACACATTTTTTCGAATCAACGTGAAAGCAGAGAAAAAAAATCCCGAATATTTCTGAAGACAGAATCATGTATATCTCCAGCCATTAATGCCAAAAGAATCACTTCGAATTGTTTATTCAACTTCCCATCCTTTATATGAATCATTCCATTGAAATTTTGATTTCATGTTAAGAACAGCTGAAGAGTTGAAGTGACAGTGTTTTGGGTCAGAGTTGGAATCATTAGTACATCGGCTTTGTAACATGAAGAGTTGAAGTGACAGTGTTTTGGGTCAGAGTTGGAATCATTAGTACATCGGCTTTGTAACATGGAGTTGGTAGGCCTCGGTTTATGGGGGAAAAAAAGTAACTGCTGTATTCTTGGCACTATGCAATACTTAACACTTCTTTTTCTCTCTTCACCATCTCTCAGATGCTGAAGTTGCTGTCATGTATTCCTTCCTTGGTCTCTTTAGAAAAAAGAACTTCACAGAAAGCCTCTTAACTTGACATGCCTATCTTGCCTTCTGTATCTTCCTTTCTTCCAAATTTTTCACTTCACATTTTCTCTTAGTTCAGCAGAATCGGCCCATTCTCAGATGTAAAGGTATGAAAATGAGTAGCCCAAACTTAACGTTCATCTTTAGGGAACTGTGAAGGGGACATAGTGAGGACATGCAAATATTTTAGTCCCTTCACAGGAGGCCATCTATGTATTATCTGTGTTTTCTGTTTTCATAATTTTGTATGCATGGTCAAATTCTACTTATTTTTGAAGGATACCTGCTCAGCTGAACATCTTGGCTGAAGGTGAATTCTGTTAGTTCTTCATGAATTTTTGGGTGCTACTTTTAGGAAGTGTATTGCATGGCTGCCTTTCATTATAGTACATACTGTTTTTATCTTCTTGTTACTGAATTGGGTAAGAATGATGCCGTTTTTCTCAGTGACCTTAAAACTCTGACTTTTCCAAGTGTAATCTTCAGGCCAGTACCATGAACATCACTTGAAAGCTTGTTAGAAACTAAGAATCATGAGCTATACCCCAGATCTATTGAATGAGAATCAGCATTTTAACGGAATCCCCAGATTTATTTGTGTGCTTATTAAAATTAAGCCTTTGTTATAATCAGATGGCTTGGTATTTTACATTATACCAGCCAAGAGCAGTCTTACAAGACATTAACTAAAAATACTCAGGATTTTCTTGTTTTTATGCATTTTCTGAAAGCTCTTGCCAGCTACGACGCTGTTTTTCTGTTACACTTTGCACACTTTGTGTACCTTGGATATCATTATCTTCATTATGGGTCTTAGCCATCAAAGATCCAGCACAGATGTCTTTTTCAAGTTCATTCCTTCTGTCAAATACTTGTCTATTGTGTATAAGTTTTTTTAGTTGGAAAAAGAATGAAAAAGGAAATCATAGGGTTAAATGTTGTACATTTTAAATATTTTCAAATTTAAGAGTTTTTAAAAAATGTAATGAAAAAAATTTCATTGGAAACTTTCAAGTATATAATCATTTAAATAACATAATATTACAAAAAAAGAATAAAAAAATATTAAAAACTTTTTTTTTTAAATTTTATTTTATTTTTAAACTTTACATAATTGTATTAGTTTTGCCAAATATCAAAATGAATCCATCACAGGTATACATGTGCTCCCCATCCTGAACCCTCCTCCCTCCTCCCTCCCCATACCATCCCTCTGGGTCGTCCCAGTGCACTAGCCCCAAGCATCCAGTATCGTGCATTGAACCTGGACTGGCATCTCGTTTCATACATGATATTTTACATGTTTCAATGCCATTCTCCCAAATTTTCCCACCCTCTCCCTCTCCCACAGAGTCCATAAGACTGTTCCATACATCAGCGTCACTTTTGCTGCCTCGTACACAGGGTTATTGTTATCATCTTTCTAAATTCCATATATATGTGTTAGTATACTGTATTGGTGTTTTTCTTTCTGGCTTACTTCACTCTGTATAATAGGCTCCAGTTTCATCCACCTCATTAGAACTGATTCAAATGTATTCTTTTTAATGGCTGAGTAATACTCCATTGTGTATATGTACCACAGCTTTCTTATCCATTCATCTGCTGATGGACATCTAGGTTGTTTCCATGTCCTGGCTATTATAAACAGTGCTGCGATGAACATTGGGGTACACGTGTCTCTTTCCCTTCTGGTTTCCTCAGTGTGTATGCCCAGTAGTGGGATTGCTGGATCATAAGGCAGTTCTATTTCCAGTTTTTTAAGGAATCTCCACACTGTTCTCCATAGTGGCTGTACTAGTTTGCATTCCCACCAACAGTGTAAGAGGGTTCCGTTTCCTCCACACCCTCTCCAACATTTATTATTTGTAGACTTTTGGATCGCAGCCATTCTGACTGGTGTGAAATGGTACCTCATAGTGGTCTTGATTTGCATTTCTCTGATAATGAGTGATGTTGAGCATCTTTTCATGTGTTTGTTAGCCATCTGTATGTCTTCTTTGGAGAAATGTCTATTTAGTTCTGTGGCCCATTTTTTGATTGGGTCATTTATTTTTCTGAGTTGAGCTGTAGGAGTTGCTTGTATATTTTTGAGATTAGTTGTTTGTCCGTTGCTTCATTTGCTATTATTTTCCCCCATTCTGAAGGCTGTCTTTTCACCTTGCTGATAGTTTCCTTTGATGTGCAGAAGCTTTTAAGGTTAATTAGGTCCCATTTGTTTATTTTTGCTTTTATTTCCGATATTCTGGGAGGTGGGTCATAGAGGATCCTGCTGTGATGTATGTCAGAGAGTGTTTTGCCTATGTTCTCCTCTAGGAGTTTTATAGTTTCTGGTCTTATGTTTAGATCTTTAATCCATTTTGAGTTTATTTTTGTGTATGGTGTTAGAAAGTGTTCTAGTTTCATTCTTTTACAAGTGGTTGACCAGTTTTCCCAGCACCACTTGTTAAAGAGATTGTCTTTTCTCCACTGTATATTCTTGCCTCCTTTGTCAAAGATAAGGTGTCCATATGTGCGTGGATTTATCTCTGGGCTTTCTATTTTGTTCCATTGATCTATATTTCTGTCTTTGTGCCAGTACCATACTGTCTTGATGACTGTGGCTTTGTAGTAGAGCCTGAAGTCAGGCAGGTTGATTCCTCCAGTTCCATTCTTCTTTCTCAAGATCGCTTTGGCTATTCGAGGTTTTTTGTATTTCCATACAAATTGTGAAATTATTTGTTCTAGCTCTGTGAAGAATACTGTTGGTAGCTTGATAGGGATTGCATTGAATCTATAAATTGCTTTGGGTAGTATACTCATTTTCACTATATTGATTCTTCCAATCCTTGAACATGGTATATTTCTCCATCTATTAGTGTCCTCTTTGATTTCTTTCTCCAGTGTTTTATAGTTTTCTATATATAGGTCTTTAGTTTCTTTAGGTAGATATATTCCTAAGTATTTTATTCTTTCCGTTGCAATGGTGAATGGAATTGTTTCCTTAATTTCTCTGTTTTCTCATTATTAGTGTATAGGAATGCAAGGGATTTCTGTGTGTTGATTTTATATCCTGCAACTTTACTATAGTCATTGATTAGTTCTAGTAATTTTCTGGTGGAGTCTTGAGGGTTTTATATGTAGAGGATCATGTCATCTGCAAATAGTGAGAGTTTTACTTCTTCTTTTCCAATTTGGATTCCTTTTATTTCTTTTTCTGCTCTGATTGCTATGGCCAAAACTTCCAAAACTATGTTGAATAGTAATGGTGAAAGTGGGCACCCTTGTCTTGTTCCTGACTTTAGAGGAAATGCTTTCAATTTTTCACCATTGAGGATAATGTTTGCTGTGGGTTTATCATATATAGCTTTTATTATGTTGAGGTATGTTCCTTCTATTCCTGCTTTCTGGAGAGTTTTTATCATAAATGGGTGTTGAATTTTGTCAAAGGCTTTCTCTGCATCTATTGAGATAATCATATGGTTTTTATTTTTCAATTTGTTAATGTGGTGTATTACATTGATTGATTTGCGGATATTGAAGAATCCTTGCATCCCTGGGATAAAGCCCACTTGGTCATGGTGTATGATCTTTTTAATGTGTTGCTGGATTCTGGTTGCTAGAATTTTGTTAAGGATTTTTGCATCTATGTTCATCAGTGATATTGGCCTGTAGTTTTCTTTTTTTGTGGCATCTTTGTCAGGTTTTGGTATTAGGGTGATGGTGGCCTCATAGAATGAGTTTGGAAGTTTACCTTCGTCTTCGATTTTCTGGAAGAGTTTGAGCAGGATAGGTGTTAGCTCTTCTCTAAATTTTTGGTAGAATTCAGCTGTGAAGCCATCTGGACCTGGGCTTTTGTTTGCTAGAAGATTTTTGATTACAGTTTCAATTTCCGTGCTTGTGATGGGTCTGTTAAGATTTTCTATTTCTTCCTGGTCGAGTTTTGGAAAGTGTACTTCTCTACGAATTTGTCCATTTCTTCCACGTTGTCCATTTTATTGGCATATAATTGTTGATAGTAGTCTCTTATGATCCTTTGTATTTCTGTGTTGTCTGTTGTGATCTCTCCATTTTCATTTCTAATTTTATTGATTTGATTTTTCTCCCTTTGTTTCTTGATGAGTCTGGCTAATGGTTTCTCAAGTTTATTTATCCTTTCAAAGAACCAGCTTTTGGTTTTGTTGATTTTTGCTATGGTCTCTTTTGTTTCTTTTGCATTTATTTCTGCTCTAATTTTTAAGATTTCTTTCCTTCTACTAACCCTGGGGTTCTTCATTTCTTCGGTTTCTAGTTGCTTTAGGTGTAGAGTTAGGTTATTTATTTGACTTTTTTCTTGTTTCTTGAGGTGTGCCTGTATTGCTATGAACTTTCCCCTAAGGACTGCTTTTACCGTGTCCCACAGGTTTTGGGTTGTTGTGTTTTCATTTTCATTCGTTTCTATGCAAATTTTGATTTCTTTTTTGATTTCTCCTGTGATTTGTTGGTTATTCAGCAGCGTGTTGTTCAGCCTCCATATGTTGGAATTTTTAATAGTTTTTCTCCTGTAGTTGAGATCTAATCTTACTGCACTGTGGTCAGAAAAGATGCTTGGAATGATTTCAATTTTTTTGAATTTACCAAGGCTAGCTTTATGGCCCAGGATGTGATCTATCCTGGAGAAGGTTCCATGTGCGCTTGAGAAAAAGGTGAAATTCATTGTTTTGGGATGAAATGTCCTATAGATATCAATTAGGTCTAACTGGTCTATTGTATCATTTAAAGTTTGTGTTTCCTTGTTAATTTTCTGTTTAGTTGATCTATCCATAGGTGTGAGTGGGGTATTAAAGTCTCCCACTATTACTGTGTTATTGTTAATTTCTCCTTTCATACTTGTTAGCATTTGTCTTACATATTGTGGTGCTCCCGTGTTGGGTGCATATATATTTATAATTGTTATATCTTCTTCTTGCATTGATCCTTTGATCATTATGTAGTGACCTTCTTTGTCTCTCTTCACAGCCTTTGTTTTAAAGTCTATTTTATCTGATATGAGTATTGCTACTCCTGCTTTCTTTTGGTCCCTATTTGCATGGAAAATCTTTTTCCAGCCCTTCACTTTCAGTCTGTATGTGTCCCCTGTTTTGAGGTGGGTCTCTTGTAGACAACATATGTAGGGGTCTTGTTTTTGTATCCATTCAGCCAGTCTTTGTCTTTTGGTTGGGGCATTCAACCCATTTACGTTTAAGGTAATTACTGATAAGTATGATCCCGTTGCCATTTACTTTATTGTTTTGGGTTCGAACTTATACACCGTTTTTGTGTTTCCTCTCTAGAGATTATCCTTTAGTATTTGTTGGAGAGCTGGTTTGATGGTGCAGAATTCTCTCAGCTTTTGCTTGTCTGAAAAGCTTTTGATTTCTCCTTCATACTTGAATGAAATCCTTGCTGGGTACAATAATCTGGGCTGTAGGTTATTTTCTTTCATCATTTTAAGTATGTCTTGCCATTCCCTCCTGGCTTGAAGAGTTTCTATTGAAAGATCAGCTGTTATCCTTATGGGAATTCCCTTGTGTGTTATTTGTTGTTTTTCCCTTGCTGCTTTTAATATTTGTTCTTTGTGTTTGATCTTTGTTAATTTGATTAATATGTGTCTTGGGGTGTTTCGCCTTGGGTTTATCCTGTTTGGGACTCTCTGGGTTTCTTGGACTTGGGTGATTATTTCCTTCCCCATTTTAGGGAAGTTTTCAACTATTATCTCCTCAAGTATTTTCTCATGGTCTTTCTTTTTGTCTTCTTCTTCTGGGACCCCTATGATTCGAATGTTGTAGCGTTTAATATTGTCCTGGAGGTCTCTGAGATTGTCCTCATTTCTTTTAATTCGTTTTTCTTTTATCCTCTCTGATTCATTTATTTCTACCATTCTATCTTCTAATTCACTAATCCTATCTTCTGCCTCTGTTATTCTACTATTTGTTGCCTCCAGAGTGTTTTTAATTTCATTTATTGCATTATTCATTGTATATTGACTCTCTTTTATTTCTTCTAGGTCCTTGTTAAACCTTTCTTGCATCTTCTCAATCTTAGTCTCCAAGCTATTTATCTGTGATTCCATTTTGATTTCAAGATTTTGGATCAATTTCACTATCATTATTCGGAATTCTTTATCAGGTAGATTCCCTATCTCTTCCTCTTTTGTTTGGTTTGGTGGGCTTTTATCCTGTTCCTTTATCTGCTGGGTATTCCTCTGTCTCTTCATCTTGTTTAAATTGCTGAGTTTGGGGTGTCCTTTCTATATTCTGGCAGTTTGTGGAGTTCTCTTTATTGTGGCGTTTCCTCGCTGTGTGTGGGTTTGTACAGGTGGCTTGTCAAGGTTTCCTGGTTAGGGAAGCTTGTGTCGGTGTTCTGGTGGGTGTCCAGTAATGAGTTATGAGATGTCTATGGTTTTGGGGTGACTTTGGGCAGCTTGTATCTTGAAGCTCAGGGCTGTGCTCCTTTGTTGCTGGGGAATTTGCTTGGTATGTCTTGCCCTGGAACTTGTTGGCCCTTGTGTGGTGCTTGGTTTCAGTGTCGGTTTGGAGGCGTTTGATGAGCTCCTGTCAATTAATGTTCCTTGGAGTCCGGAGTTCCCTGGAGTCAGGGTTTGGACTTAAGCCTCCTGCTTCCAGTTATCGGTCTTATTTTTACAGTAGTTTCAAAACTTCTCCTTCTATACAGCACCATTGATAAAACATCTACGTTAAAGATGAAAAGTTTCTCTACTGTGAGGGTCACTCAGAGAGGTTCACAGCATTACATGGAGAAGAGAAGAGGGAGGAGGGAGTTAGAGGTGACCCAAATGAGATGAGGTGGAATCAATAGTGGAGAGAGTGGGGTAGCCAGTAGTCACTTCCTTATGTGCACTCCACAACTGGACCACTCAGAGATGTTCACGGAGTCACACAGAGAAGAGAAGAAGGAGGAAGGAGACAGAGGTGGCCAGAGGGATAAGAGGGGGGAATGAAAAGGAGGGAGACAGATCCAGCCAGTAATCAGTTCCCTAAGTGTTCTCCACCATCTGGAACACACATAAACTCACAGAGTTGGGTAGAGTAGAGAGGGGTTAGGGAGGAGACACAGGCGACCTGGTGGAGAAAAAGGAGAGTCCAAGGGGAGCGAGAGCAGTCAAGCCAGTAATCTCGCTCCGTAGTGAAAAATGGGTCCTGAACATTGGGTTCTTAAAGGTACAAAATTGGTAACAAATACATAAAAGCAAAAATTAAAAATCTAGAGTAGTGTTTAGAATTTCAAAAATACGATGTTAAAGAAAAGAAGAAGGAAAAGAAAGAGAAAAAACGAACAAAGAAAATCAAACAAGGTCGCGAAAATTATAAAGAAAATACAGGTACAAAATTGATAACTAATACCAAAAAGCAAAAATTAAAAAATCTAGAGTAGAGTTTGGAATTTCAAAAATACAATGTTAAAAAAAAGGAAGAAGAAACATAAAGAGAGAAAACAAACAAACAAAAGCAATGTCGCAAAAATTATAAAGAAAATACAGGTACAAATTTGATATCAAATACCAAAAAGCATAAATTAAAAATCTAGAGTAGAGTTTGGAATTTCAGATATAGAATGTTATATAAAAGAAGAAGAGAATGAAACAGAAAAAAAAAAGTCACAGAAATTATAAAAAAAACTGTAGGTACAAAATTGATAACATATACCAAAAAGCTAAAATTAAAAAACTAGAGTAGAGTTTGGAATTTCAAAAATACAATGTTAAAGAAAAGAAGAAGAAGAGAAAAAAAAAAAAAAGGTCAAAAAATTATAAAATATATATATATGATTTTGCTGAAGAAGAAAAAAATAAGGTCTTTTTTTTTTTTTTGCAAAGTAATAGGTTATAAAAGTGAAAATTAAAGGAACAATAGAGGACTTAAAAAATTTTTTTTAATTAATAAAAAAAGAAAGAAAGAATGATCGTAAAAATAGTAAAAATATATCTAGGACTTTCTCTGGTTTTGTTGTATGGTGGGTTCAGTTCATTTTTGGCTAGTTCCTTGGTCCGACTTATATTTCTCAAGATCTATAGGCCCCTTCCTATGTAGTCCATAGTAACCACGGGGTTTTAATCTATTGCCTGTAGCTTCCAAGGCGTTTCCCTCTGTTATAACTTCTTCTGTTTGCTGGTCTCTTCAGTGTCTGGCTTCCGCCCTGACACAAAGGGGACAGTGGGGGAAACTTTTTTTTTTTTTTTTAGGCTCACTTGTTCAGTCGCGCTGTGGGGAGGGAGGGAGGGATGCTGCAAACAAATAACACTGGTGTGCGCTCGCAGTACCTCAGCCACACTGGGTCTGCCCCCACTCACGGCGCGTGTAGCCTTCCTGCCCACACTGCTCGGGCTCTAGGTTGTTCCGCCGAGAACAATCCGAGACCGGCCCTGGGCTGCATGTACGTCCCAGGTCCAAGCCACTCAGGTTCAGGCACTCAGGTAGTCCTCAGAGGCGCAGACTCTGTTGGGCCTGCATTTTGTGCTCTTCCCAGGTCCGAGCAGCTCAGGTGATGAGGTGTTTGGCGAACGCCAATGCTGCGACTTATCGCCTCCCCGCCACTCAGTTATCTGGGTATAAAACCGGCGCACCTTCTCAGGCAGATGTTGACCGTCCAGACCCCCAAGCAGTTTTAGCTAGCAAAGAAGCCTGCTTACAGTTTTATAGATAATGTCTCTCTGGGGCTGCGATTGTCCCCTTCCAGCTCTGGCTGCCTGTTACCGGAGGGGGAAGGTCTGCAGCCGACTATCTCTGTTCAGTCCTTTGTTCTGTGCGCGGGCCTGGCGGTGTCTTAGGTTGGGGCTGTCTTTTCGCGTGGTAGATATCCCACAGTCTGGTTTGCTAGCCCAAATTATTTCGCTCAGATAGCGCTCAGGGTATTCAGGCCAGATTCTTACTCTCAGCGATGCAGCCCGCGCCGCGCCTCCCTGCCCAGCCCCCGCTTGCTAATGGCGGATGCAGGCGTCTGCGCTGCTTCTCTGCTGGGGGAGTTACCGTAGGGCTCGCAATCTGCGAGTTTTAATTGTTTATTTTTTCTCCCTGTTATGTTGCCCTCTGTGCTTCCAAAGCTCGGCACAGATTCGGCAGTGAGAAGGTTTCCTGGTGTTTGGAAACTTCTCTCTTTTTAAGACTCCCTTCCCGCGACGGAACTCCGTCCCTCCCTCTTTTGTCTCTTTTTTTTTTGTCTTTTATATTTTTTCCTACCTCCTTTCGAAGAGTTGGGTTGCTTTTCTGGGTGCCTGATGTCCTCTGCTGGCATTCAGAAGTTGTTTTGTGGAATTTACTCGACGTTTAAATGCTCTTTTGATGAATTTGTGGGGGAGAAAGTGTTCTCCCCGTCCTACTCCTCCGCCATCTTGGCTCCTCCCCTAAAAACTGTTTTTAACTTTCTCACCATTAAACATTTTACAGCACATTTTGAAGAGCAATTAAGTTCAACATTAACATATAAATGAAATATTTCACATTTACAGTTTGCAAAAACAGCAATCATGGAAACAAAATGTGATGCTCTAGATTATTCCTGGCTCTTACAAAATTAGAATGAATGGTAAAAGTTTCCTGTTAAATAAATTATGTTTTTCTAATTTTGATAGTAATTTCTAATTTTACATGTAGAAAAACAAACAAATTTAACAGAACATTAAAAAACAGGAAAAGAACATTAACATAATCCAAATATCCAGCATTCTTATCTGGATAGTTAGCTGCTATACTTATTATTCATCTTTTTAAAAAAGTTGAGTCTATATTGTCTTATGAAGTTTTAGGTAACTCTCCTATATACATAATAAGTCTTTGGGTTTAAAATTTTTATTATATATTACTATACATTAAAATGAACTTTTATAGATATAGATTCTATGGATTTTAGCAGATGTATAGATTCATGTTATTACCACCACAGAATACAGAATGGTTTCATCATGACCAAAAAATTCCCTCAAGACTTTATAGTCACATCCTTCCTTAGCAGTACTCCTGGCAACTGCTTCTCACTATGACTGTAGTTTTGACTTGAGGAATGTCATATGATTGAAATCATACATATAAAGTTCTATGGCTGGCTTCTGTTGCTCAGCATATTGCTGTTGATCTTCATTCAAGATATTACATATATCAATAGTTTGTTACATTATATTGCTGAGAAATATTCCATTTTATAGATGTACCAGTTTGTTTTTTCACCTGTTTTTCACCTGTTTAAGGATATTTGTTTTCCCAGGTTTTGGCAATTGTAAGTAAAATGACTATCGACAATTCATCTACAGGTTTTTGTGTGACATAAGTTTTCATTTCTCTAGGGTACATACTCAAGAATAGTATTGCTGGCTCATGCTAAATGTATTTATGTAGTTCTTTTTTGGGGAGTAGGGAGCCACATGGCTTGTGGAATCTTCGTTACCTGGAACAGGGTTTAAACTTGGGCCCCCTGCAGTGAAAGTGCAGAGTCTTAACCACTGGACTGCCACAGAATTCCTTAAATATATTTTTGCTTTATAAGAAACTGTTAAACTGTTTCCCAGGATGGCTGTACCATTTTTTGTATTTTCATCAGCAAGGAATGAGTTCTCGAGTTGCTCTGCATCTTAACCAGTGCTTACTATTGTCAGTATGTTTTTAATTACAGATATTCTAATAGGTGTATAGGGGTATATAATCATAGTTTTAATTTTGTACTTTATTCATGGCTAGTCATATTGAATATTTTTTCATGTGCTATTTGCCATCTGTATATCTCCTTATTAAAGTATCTGTTCAAGTCAAACCTTTTACCCATTTTAATTGAGTTGCTTTCTTGTTGAGTTTTGGGTTTTTAAAAATATATGTTTTGGATATACGTTCAGTGTCTGTCGTGTGATTTGAAAATATTTTCTCCAAGCAAGTAGCTTGTCTTCTCAGTGCTTTTAACAGTGTCCTTTGAAGAGCAAAAGTTGATGAAGTCCAGCTTATCAGTTGTTTAAAATTATGACTTGTGCTTTCAGCATCAGATCTGAGAATTCTTTGACTGTTTTCAGATCATGAAGATTTCCTCCTACATTTTCTTCTAGAATTTTTGTACTTTTACATTTTATATTTAGATATGATCCAATTTGAGTTAATTTTTGAATAAACTGTGAGGTTTAGTTTAGGGCTCATGGTTCTTACACATTGTTTCCAGTTGTTTAAATACCATTTATTGAAGAGTATCCCTTGTTCATTGAATTGTCTTTATACTTCTGTTGAAGATCAGTTGGGCATATTTGTATGAGTCTACTTCTGAGTTCTCTGTTTTGTTTCATTAATCTATGTCTATCCTTTTGATAACACCAAAAGGATTAGTTTAGCTTTAGAGCAGGAAGTGGCAAACAACAATCCATAGCCAAATCCAGCCCATACCTAGTTTTATAAATATAATTTTATTGAAACAGAGTCATTCATTTACATATTGTCAATGGTTGTTTTCTTTTTACAGTTATAGCCTTTTGTAGCTGTGATAGGGACTGTATGACCTGCAAAACCCAAAATATTTACTAACTGGCCCTTCATAGAAAATATTTGCTGTCTGCTGCTTTAAAAGACTTATGATCATGTATGGTTCTTCCAACATTATTTCCCCCTTTAAAAATTACTTTTCCTGTTCTGATTTCTTTGTCTTTCTCTATGAATTTTGTAATCACCTTGCTGGTGTCTACAAAAACCCTTTTTGGGATTTTAATTAGACTTGTGTTAAATCTTTAGATCAGTCAGAAGACCACTGACATCTTCACTATATTGATTTTTCCAATCCATAAACCAGGTGAGTGTATCCATTTGTTTTGATCTTTTATGATTACTTTAAATAGTATTTTATAGTTCTTGGCATACAGATTCTGTTCAAGTTTTGTTAGATGTATTCCAGAGTAACTTCTAGATTAATTTATTTTGGAGCTACTGTAAACTTTAAAAAATTTGACTTCCAATTGTACATTACTTTTATATAGGAATACAATAGACTTTTATGTGTTGGCTGTATATTCTGTGATCTTGTTAAACTCACTTGTTAGCTGTAGTTTTTGATAGATAATCTTGGGATTTTCTACATAGATAACCACGTTTTCTGCAAATAGGGGTGGTTTTATGTCTTTCACAAGCTGTATGTTTCTTTCTTATCTTATTACATTGGCTAAGACTTTTAGCACAGTGATGTATATGAGTGGTGAGAGTGGACATCTTTGCTATTTTCCAAGCTGTGTAGTTTTGTTTTTGTAGCTTTTCTATATAGATTGAGAAAATCTCTTGGTTTTTTTTTTTTCTTTTTTTCTGAATTTTAGAAAATTCTAAATGGATATTAAATCTCGTCAAATGCTCTTTTTGCACAGGTTGATCTGATCTATCAGATTTTGTTGTTTGACCTTTCAATATAGTAGATTTCACTGATTTTTCAAAATTGAATGAGCTTTTCATTTCCAAGGTACACCACGTGTTTGTGTTGTATTTTTTTAAAATATATTACTGAATTATATTTCTTAATCTTTTGTTGAGAATTTTTGTTTCTATATTTATGTGGGGTACTAATACAAAGTGGTTTTTTTGTTTGTTTTGGTACTCTGGGTAATAGCTTTAGAAACTAAGTTGGAACAAGTTTTTTTTTTTTTTCCTTCAGTTTTATTTATTTTACTTTACAATATTGTATTGGTTTTGCCATACATTGACATGAATCTGCTATGGGTGTACATGTGTTCCCCATCCTGAACCCCCCTTCCACCTCCCTCCCCATCCCATCCCTCTGAGTCATCCCAGTGCACCAGCCCCAAGCACCCTGTACCATACATTGAACCTGGACTGGTGATTCATTTCACATATGATAATTTACATGTTTCAATGCCATTCTCCCATATCATCCTGCTCTCTCCCACAGAGTCACAGATGTATAGAACAGTCTTTTGGGACAAGTTTTTTAATTTTTATTTTCTGATAGAGTTTGTGCACAATTGATCATTTTTTTCCCCTCTCAAAATTTGATAGAGTTCACCAATGAGACTGTCTGGACCTCAATGTATCTTTTTTGGAGTTTTCTTTTTCTTAACTATAAAGTCAGTTTTTAAAATAGCCTTAGGAGTATTAAGATTATCTTCTTCATCTTCAGCAAGTTTGGTAACTTGTGGTTTTTAAATAATTAGTCTGTTCGAACTATGTTATCAAATTTATATGTGTAGAGTGGTTCACAACATTATTATCTATTTAATGTCTGAGGTCTATTAAGATATCCTTTCTTTCCTGATAATGAGTACCTATGTCTTCTCTCTTCTGTTGTCAATCTCAACAGATTTTTTTTTAATTTATTTAATTAGAGGCAAATTACTTTACAATATTGTATTGGTTTTGCCATACATCAACATGAATCTGCCACGGGTGTACACATGTTCCCAATCCTGAACCCCCCTCCCACCACCCTCCCATACCATCCCTCTGGGTCATCCCAGTGCACCAGCCGCAAGCATCCTGTATCCTGCATCAAACCTGGACTGGTGATTCGTTTCTTATATGATATTTTACATGTTTCAATGCCATTCTCCCAAATCATCCCACCCTGTCCCTCTCCCACAGAGTCCAAAAGACTGTTCTATACATCTTTGTCTTTTTTGCTGTCTCGCATACAGGGTTATGGTTACCATCTTTCTAAATTCCATATATATGCGTTAGTATACTGTATTGGTGTTTTTCTTTCTGGCTTACTTCACTCTGTGCAATAGGCTCCAGTTTCATCCACCTCATTAGAAGTGATTCAAATGTATTCTTTTTAATGGCTGAGTAATACTCCATTGTGTATAAGTACCATAGCTTTCTTATCCATTCATCTGCTGATGGACATCTAGGTTGCTTCCATGTCCTGCCTATTATAAACAGTGTTGCGATGAACATTGGGGTACATGTGTCTCTTTCAATTCTGGTTTCCTTGGTGTGTATGCCCAGCAGTGGAATTGTTGGGTCATATGGCAGTTCTATTTCCAGTTTTTTAAGGCATCTCCACACTGTTCTCCATAGTGGCTGTACTAGTTTGCATTCCCACCAACAGTGTAAGAGGATTCCCTTTTCTCCACACCCTCTCCAGCATTTATTGCTTGTAGACTTTTGGATCGCAGCCATTCTGACTGGTGTGAAATGGTACCTCATTGTGGTTTTGACTTGCATTTCTCTGATAATGAGTGATGTTGAGCATCTTTTCATGTGTTTGTTAGCCATCTGTATGTCCTCTTTGGAGAAATGTCTATTCAGTTCTGTGGCCCATTTTTTGATTGGGTCATTTATTTTTCTGGAATTGAGCTGCAGGAGTTGCTTGTATATTTTTGAGATTAGTTGTTTGTCAGTTGCTTCATTTGCTATTATTTTCTCCCATTCTGAAGGCTGTCTTTTCACCTTGCTAATAGTTTCCTTTGATGTGCAGAAGCTTTTAAGTTTAAGTAGGTCCCATTTGTTTATTTTTGCTTTTATTTCCAATATTCTGGGAGGTGGGTCATAGAGGATCCTGCTGTGATGTATGTCGGAGAGTGTTTTGCCTATGTTCTCCTCTAGGAGTTTTATAGTTTCTGGTCTTACGTTTAGATCTTTAATCCATTTTGAGTTTATTTTTGTGTATGGTGTTAGAAAGTGTTCTAGTTTCATTGTTTTACAAGTGGTTGACCAGTTTTCCCAGCACCACTTGTTAAAGAGATTGTCTTTTCTCCACTGTATATTCTTGCTTCCTTTGTCAAAGATAAGGTGTCCATAGGTGCGTGGATTTATCTCTGGGCTTTCTGTTTTGTGTCATTGATCTGTATTTCTGTCTTTGTGCCAGTACCATACTGTCTTGATGACTGTGGCTTTGTAGTAGAGCCTGAAGTCAGGCAGGTTGATTCCTCCAGTTCCATTCTTCTTTCTCAAGATTGCTTTGGCTATTCGAGATTTTTTGTATTTCCATACAAATTGTGAAATTATTTGTTCTAGCTCTGTGAAAAATACCATTGGTAGCTTGATAGGGATTGCCTTGAATCTAAAGATTGCTTTGGGTAGTATACTCATTTTCACTATATTGATTCTTCCGATCCATGAACACGGTATATTTTTCCATCTATTAGTGTCCTCTTTGATTTCTTTCTCCAGTGTTTTATAGTTTTCTATATATAGGTCTTTAGTTTCTTTAGGTAGATATATTCCTAAGTATTTTATTCTTTCCGTTGCAATGGTGAATGGAATTGTTTGCTTAATTTCTCTATTTTCTCATTATTAGTGTATAGGAATGCAAGGGATTTCTGTGTGTTGATTTTATATCCTGCAACTTTACTATATTCATTGATTAGCTCTAGTAATTTTCTTGTGGGGTCTTTAGGGTTTTCTGTGTAGAGGATCATGTCTGCAAACAGTGAGAGTTTTACTTCTTCTTTTCCAATTTGGATTCCTTTTATTTCTTTTTCTGCTCTGATTGCTGGGGCCAAAACTTCCAGAACTATGTTGAATAGTAGTGGTGAAAGTGGGCACCCTTGTCTTGTTCCTGACTTTAGGGGAAATGCTTTCAATTTTTCACCATTGAGGATAATGTTTTCTGTGGGTTTGTCATATATAGCTTTTATTATGTTGAGGTATGTTCCTTCTATTCCTGCTTTCTGGAGAGTTTTTTGTCATAAATGGATGTTGAGTTTTGTCAAAGGCTTTCTCTGCATCTATTGAGATAATCATATGGCTTTTATTTTTCAATTTGTTAATGTGGTGTATTACATTGATTGATTTGCGGATATTGAAGAATCCTTGAATTCCTGGGATAAAGCCCACTTGGTCATGGTGTATGATTTTTTTAATGTGTTGTTGGATTCTGATTGCTAGAATTTTGTTAAGGATTTTTGCATCTATGTTCATCAGTGATATTGGCCTGTAGTTTTCTTTTATTGTGGCATCTTTGTCAGGTTTTGGTATTAGGGTGATGGTGGCCTCGTAGAATGAGTTTGGAAGTTTACCTTCCTCTGCAATTTTCTGAAAGAGTTTGAGTGGGATAGGTGTCAGCTCTTCTTTAAATTTTTGATAGAATTCAGCTGTGAAGCCGTCTGGACCTGGGCTTTTGTTTGCTGGAAGATTTCTCATTACAGTTTCAATTTCCGTGTTTGTGTTGGGTCTGTTAAGATTTTCTGTTTCTTCCTGGTCCAGTTTTGGAAAGTTGTACTTTTATAAGGATTTGTCCATTTCTTCCACGTTGTCCATTTTATGGGCATGTAACTGCTGATAGTAGTCTCTTATGATCCTTTGTATTTCTGTGTTGTCTGTTGTGATCTCTCCATTTTCATTTCTAATTTTATTGATTTGATTTTTCTCCCTTTGTTTCTTGATGAGTCTGGCTAATGGTTTGTCAATTTTATTTATCCTTTCAAAGAACCAGCTTTTGGCTTTGTTGATTTTTGCTGTGGTCTCCTTTGTTTCTTTTGCGTTTATTTCTGCCCTGATTTTTAAGATTTCTTTCCTTCTACTAACCCTGGGGTTCTTCATTTCTTCTGTTTCTAGTTGCTTTAGGTGTAGAGTTAGGTTATTTATTTGACTTTTTTCTTGTTTCTTGAGGTATACCTGTATTGCTATGAACTTTCCGCGTAGCACTGCTTTTACAGTGTCCTCCGGGTTTTGGGTTGTTGTTTTTTCATTTTCATTCGTTTCTATGCAAATTTTGATTTCTTTTTTGATTTCTTCTGTGATTTGTTGGTTATTCAGCTGTGTGTTGTTCAGCCTCCATATGTTGGCATTTTTAATAGTTTTTCTCCTGTAATTGAGATCTAATCTTACTGCATTGTGGTCAGAAAAGATGCTTGGAATGATTTCAGTTTTTTTGAATTTACCAAGGCTAGATTTATGGCCCAGGATGTGATCTATCCTGGAGAAGGTTCCGTGTGCACTTGAAAAAAAGGTGAAATTCATTGTTTTGGGGTGAAGTGTCCTGTAGATATCAATTAGGTCTAACTGGTCTATTGTATCATTTAAAGTTTGTGTTTCCTTGTTAATTTTCTGTCTCATTGATCTATCCATAGGTGTGAGTGGGATATTAAAGTCTCCCACTATTATTGTGTTATTGCTAATTTCCCCTTTCATACTTCTTAGCATTTGTCTTACATATTGTGGTGCTTCTATGTTGGGTGCATATATATTTATAATTGTTATATCTTCTTCTTGCATTGATCCTTTGATCATTATGTAGTGTCCTTCTTTGTCTCTTTTCAAAGCCTTTGTTTTAAAGTCTATTTTATCTGATATGAGTATTGCTACTCCTGCTTTCTTTTGGTCTCTATTTGCATGGAATATCTTTTTCTAGCCCTTCACTTTCAGTCTGTATGTGTCCCCTGTTTTAAGGTGGGTCTCTTGTAGACAATATAGATAAGGGTTTTGTTTTTGTATCCATTTAGCCAGTCTTTGTCTTTTGGTTGAGGCATTCAACCCATTTACATTTAAGTTAATTATTGATAAGTATGATTCCATTGCCATTTACTTTATTGTTTTGAGTTCAAGTTTATACACCCTTTTTGTGTTTCCTGTCTAGAGAATATCCTTTTGCATTTGTTGGAGAGCTGGTTTGGTGGTGCTGAATTCTCTCAGCTTTTGCTTGTCTGTAAAGCTTTTGATTTCTCCTTCATATTTGAATGAGATGCTTGCTGGGTACAGTAATCTGGGCTGTAGGTTATTTCCTTTCATCACTTTATGTCTTGCCATTCCCTCCTGGCTTGAAGAGTTCTATTGAAAGATCAGCTGTTATCCTTATGGGAATTCCTTTGTGTGTTATTTGTTGTTTTTCCCTTACTGCTTTTAGTATTTGTTCTTTGTGTTTGATCTTTGTTAATTTGATTAATATGTGTCTTGGGGTGTTTCACCTTGGGTTTATCCTTTTGGGGACTCTCTGGGTTTCTTGGACTTGGGTGATTATTTCCTTCCCCATTTTAGGGAAGTTTTCAACTATTATCTCCAAGTATTTTCTTATGGTCTTTCTTTTTGTCTTCTTCCTCTGGGACTCCTATGATTCGAATGTTGGAGTGTTTAATATTGTCCCAGAGGTCTCTGAGATTGTCCTCATTTCTTTTAATTCATTTTTCTTTTTTCCTCTCTGATTCATTTATTTCTACCATTCTATCTTCTACTTCACTAATCCTACTTCTGCCTCCGTTATTCTACTATTTGTTGCCTCCAGAGAATTTTTGATCTCATATATTGCATTATTCATTATATATTGACTCTTTTTAATTTCTTCTAGGCCCTTGTTAAACCTTTCTTGCATCTTCTCAATCCTTGTCTCCAGGCTATTTATCTGTGATTCCATTTTTATTTCAAGATTTTGGGTAATTTTCACTTTCATTATTCAGAATTCTTTATCAGGTAGATTCCCTATCTCTTCCTCTTTTGTTTGGTTTGGTGGGCATTCATCCTGTTCCTTTACCTGCTGGGTATTCCACTGTCTAATCATCTTGTTTATATTGTTGCATTTGGGGTGGCCTTTCTGTATTCTGGCAGTTTGTGGAGTTTTCTTTATTGTGGCGTTTCCTCGCTTTGGGTGGGGTTGTATTGGTGGCTTGTCAAGGTTTCTTGGTTAGGGAAGCTTGTGTCAGTGTTCTGGTGGGTGGAGCTGAATTTCTTCTCTCTGGAGTGCAGTGAAGCGTCCAGTAATGAGTTATGAGATGTCAGTGGTTTTGGAGTAACTTTGGGCAGCCTGTATAGTGAAGCTCAGGACTGTGTTTCTGTGTTGCTGGAGAATTTGTGTGGTATGTCTTGCTCTGGAACTTGTTGGCCCTTGGGTGGTGCTTGGTTTCAGTATAGGTATGGAGGCATTTGATGAGCTCCTGTCGATTAATGTTCCCTGGAGTCAGGAGTTCTCTGGTGTTCTCAGGATTTGGACTTAAGCGTCCTGCTCCTGATTTTCAGTCTTACTTTTACAGTAGTCTCAAGACTTCTCCTTCTATACAGCACGGTTGATGAAACATTTAGGTTAAAGATGAAAAGTTTCTCCACAGTGAGGGACACCCAGAGAGGTTCACAGAGTTACATGGAGAAGAGAAGAGAGAGGAGGGAGTTAGAGGTGACCTGAATGAGATGAGGTGGAATCAAAAGAGGAGAGAGCAAGCTAGCCAGTAATCACTTCCTTAAGTGCGTTCCACAGTTTGGACCGTTCAGAGATGTTCACGGCGTTATACAGAGAGAAGAGGGAGGAAGGAG
The DNA here is from genome assembly GCF_032452875.1 of Bos javanicus. Lineage (NCBI taxonomy): Eukaryota > Metazoa > Chordata > Mammalia > Artiodactyla > Bovidae > Bos > Bos javanicus. The sequence continues at coordinate 61,525,026 of NC_083878.1, forward strand.
ATAGAGGTGGCCAGGAGGATAAAAGCGGGGAATGAAAAGGAGAGAGACAGATCCAGCCAGTAAACAGTTCCCTAAGTGTTCTCCACTGTCTGGAACACACAGAGATTCACAGAGTTGGGTAGAGAAGAGAAGGGGGAGGGAGGAGACAGAGGCGACCTGGTGGAAAAAAAGGAGAGTCCTAAGGAGGATAGAGCAGTCAAGCTAGTAATCTCACTCCCAAGTAAAAATGGGTACTGAACATTGGGTTCTTAAATGTACAAAATTGACAACAAATGCCAAAAAGCAAAGATTTAAAAACCTAGAGTTGAGGTTGGATTTTCAAAAATACAATATTAAAGAAAAGAAGAAGAAAAAAAAAGTCACTAAAATTATTAAAATATATATATATATGAAGTTTGCTTTAAAAAAATAGGGTCTTTTTTTTGAAAAGTAATAGTAGGTTATAAAAATGAAAATTAAAGGAGTAATAGAGGACTTAAAAATTAAAAAAAGTGAAGAAAAAACAAAAAAGAAAAAGAACGATCTTAAAAATAGTAAAAATATATCTAGGACTTTCTCTGGTGTTGCTGTGGGCAGTGTGGGGTTAGTTCTGTTTCGGATAGTTCCTTGGTCCGGCTTATATTTCTCAAGATCTATAGGCCCCTTCCTATGTAGTCTTTACTAACTATAGGGTTTTAATTTATTGCGCCTGTCACTTCCAAGGCGGTTCCCTTTATTTTAGCTTCTTCTGTTTGCTGATCTCTTCAGTGTCTTATTTGCCCTGACACAAGGCGGGTGGTGGTGGGCACTTTTTTTAGGCTCACTTGTTCAGTCGCGCTGTGGGGAGGGAGGGACGCTGCAAACAACACTGGCGTGTACTCGCAGTGTCTCAGCCACACTGGGCCTGCCCTTGCTCATGGTGCCTGTGCCCTCCTTGCCCGCACTGCTCAGGCTCTATGTTGCTGGCGCTGGGAACTATCTGAGGCCGGCCCTGGGCTGCATGCACCTTCCAGGTCTAAGCTGCTCAGGTTCAGGCACTCGGGTAGTCCTTAGGCGCAGACTCCATTGGGCCTGCATTTTGTGCCCTTCCCAGTTCCAAGCAGGTGTTTGGCGAGCGTGGTCGCTGCGACTTATCACCTCTCCTGTTCTTGCTGCTCGGTTTTCTGGGTGTACAACCGGGACACCTTCTCAGGCAGATGATGACTGTCCAAAACCCCAAGAAGTCTTAGTTAGCAAAGAAGCCTGCTTGCAGTTGGTAGATAATATCTCTCTGAAAAAAAAAAAAAAAAGATAATGTCTCTCTGGGGCTGCAATTACCCCCTTCCGGCTCTGGCTGCCTGTCACCGGAGGGGGATGGTCTGCAGCTGGCTAATTCTGTTCAGTCCTTTGTTCTGTGCGCGGTCCTGGCGGTGTCTTAGGGCTTTTTGTGTGGTAGCTATCCCACAGTCTGGTTTGCTAGCCCAAGTTAGTTCGCTCTGATTACCCTCATGGCATTCAGGCCCAATCCTTACTCTAGGCAATGCAGCCCACGCCTCCCTGCCCAGCCCCTGCTTTGCTAGTGGGGGATACAGGCGTTTGCGCTGCTTCTCTGCTGGGGGAGTTACCATTGGGCTGGTAATCTGTGGGTTTTAATTATTTATTTATTTTTCCTCCCTGTTATGTTGCTCTCTGTGCTTCCAAGGCTCACCACAGACTCGGCAGTGAGAGTGTTTCCTGGTGTTTGGAAAGTTCTCTCTTTTTAAGACTCCCTTTCTGGGACAGAGCTCTGTCCCTACCTCTTTTGTCTCTCTTTTTGTTTTTTTATATTTTTTCCTAACTCTTTTCGAAGACAGTGGGCCTGATGTCCTCTGCTGGCATTCAGAAGTTGTTTTGTGGAATTTACTCAGCGTTTAAATGTTCTTTTGATGAATTTGTGGGGGAGAAAGTGGTCTCCCCGTCTTATTCCTCTGCCATCTTAGGACCGCCTCTGACCAGAATTTTATAAATTTTATTGGTCTTTTCAAACAATAACTTTTGACCTCATTGATTTTCTTCATTTTTCTATTTTCAGTTTCAATGATATATGCTCTTATGTTTACTATTTCTTTTCTTCTGCTTGTTTTGAGTTTATTTTGATCTTTTCCCCTCTAGTTTCTTAAGGTGGTAGCTCAGACTGTTCATCAAGACATTCTTAAAATAAGCATTTAGTGGAATAAAATTTCCACTAAGCACTGTTTTAAGTTATATCCCACAAATTTTGATATGTTGTATTTTGATATTTTTCAGTTTATATTATGTTCTGATTTCCTTGAGACTGCCTCAGTTCATTGGAGACAGATTAAACTGAAGAGAAAATGAAAATATTCATTTTGTTCCTTAGCTCCCATTATCTTTTTTATATTACTTTCATCTGCATTCTTAAATATAGCTAGAGATGCAGTGAAAACCTGTAAACATCTTTAGGTTGTCAGATTGCTGATACTCTTTCATGTTTATGTTTTAAAAGAGCTTAATATTGTCTGTTTTTGGAAATATGCTTAAAATTAGCCAGTTTTAGCCCTATATTGAGTCTTAGAAAAAGACTTTTTAGTTTCTAGTTTTATGGCAGCAGACACTTAGTAGGGATAATATGAACTTAACTAGTTCTATCTAATATACAATTAGCTACCTTAATAGCCGAACACATTAGAGATGTTCAGTATATTCTACATTTATTTCAGTTTAAGATGCAGAAATGGACTTCATAGACATATGCCATATGTTCTTCTCTTATGCCAAGATAACAGGAATTAAAAGACTGAGATGAATAAACAAGGTCAACTTAGACTGAGCCAAATTAGACAACAGAATAATTGTCAGATTTTCTGTTGGCAGGGACAGTTTGTTTTGAGCCAATCTTCATGAATTATAGGCTGTAAATTTGTCTTTTTCTGGAAAGTCTACCACCAGGGATTCTGTTGACAATTATCTTTGTTTTGTAAACACTGAAGATTTTCATCAATTATATTGTTTATAGGCACACATAAGGATTCTGAATAGATGGCCTTTTTTTTTTTTTTTTGGTTCCAAGTTAAAGAAAACTGCTTATATATGAATAAACACCAAAACAAAATATAATAACTTTTAACAGGATAGTATTTCATTTTGAGTTTCTTAGATATGAATTCAGATATAACAAAGCAAGAAACTAACCAACATTATAATAAATTTATGACAGTAAATATCACAGTAGATAAATTTGCTATAAATACAAAGTTTATTTGCTCTACAATAAAGAATTTTAGACATCAGAGGGGATTATTTAGTACAAATGAAAAATTGAAGCAACTAGAGAAGTTGACTACTTGAAGTAAAATAACTAGGACAATAACAAATATAAAGTATCTTTAGTTTAGTCCTAGGATCATTTATTTTGCTTATCATTGCTTTTCTCACACTGTGTGGAGTTTTTTCCTTCTAAATTGTTTTTTCTTTGAGTTGTGTAACTTTAAAAATTGCTGATCAAAAATATGAAAAATGAGCTATTTGAATAATGGTTGTCTTGGCCACATCAAAAATATGAAAACCAACTTGTTGAATAAGGTGTGAAGTCTCAGTCAATTCACATAATGGTGGTATTTTTTAGAAACTCATTTATACCAAAGTGTTGTAACTAGTTTACCTTTGAAAGTGTTTGATTCTTTTGTATATCTAAAATGTCTACTTTATACACTTAATACCAGCTACGTATTCTTATATCCTATAGATTCGCTTGAATTATAAACATAATCCTTTTATTTATTCAGTATATATCTATTGAGCATCTGTTGCATGTCAGGCACTTTTTTTTGAGTTATAAAGAATCAGCTAAAAAGTATCTTTATTTCCTTGTAAAACTCTAATAAATAATGGGAAATTGAGAAATGTATTACACTGAATCCTAACTCTAGGCTGGATTGGAGTAAGTTTGGCTTCTGTAGATAATCTCCATCTCTTCTTCATTCTCTTGCTGCTACCAGGCCCTTTTCAAAGTCCTGGAGGATGAAGCAGTGCGTAATAAACGAAGAAAAGGCAAACATCTCTACCCTCAGTTTACATGCCAGGAAGTTTGTTTGTAAACTCAAATGCAGTACAGTCTATTAAAACCAGTTGTCAGTTGGTTTCTATGTTACATTTAGTTCAAATTAATTTGGTTTATTAATTTTGCCATAGGTTACCCCAAAATTAAAATTTTGTTCAGTGATTTGTAAGTATGTGAAGAATGAGAATAGTATATGGGAAAGATTTACAATTAAGAAAACACATATGGTTCATTCATGGATTGTCAAGAGTCAAAGTGTTAGTTGCTCAGTTGTGTTCGACTCTTTGCAACCCTGTGGACTGTGGCCTGCCAGGCCCCCTTGTCCTTGGGATTCTCCAAGATAAGAATACTGGAGTGGGTTGCCATTTCCTTCTCCAGGGGGTCTTTTTGACCCAGGGATTGAACCCAGGTCTCCTACATTGCAGGTGGATTCTTTACCACCTGAGCCACCAGGGAAGCCCATTCATGGATTGAACATTTGTTAAATGCTCACTCTGTGACTGGTAATGGGTGAGGTGCTGTGGAGACAACAGTAAGCAAAAACAGTTTTAACCACTGGTGAGTAGGTCCAGGCTGTGGGACATGCTTCCTTGCTGTTCTTTCTGCCTCTCTCTCTTTTAGAGATTGAGACATTACCAAGCTCCTATAGGATTTTCTTTTTCTTGTCTCTGGTTAAACTTGCTTTGTCTATTGAGAGAGAAGTGACAACAAAAATTTTAATTATCTTTGGGAAGCTAAGCTTCCCAAACTAATGTTCAAATTAAGTCCTCAGCCATAGTATTCAGATGGTGAAGTGTGAAAACAGACCTCACATCAAAACTTCCCCTGATTTCAAGGCAGCTTTCCCTATCAATTCAGCACAATCAAAACGATCTATTAAAAATATAGACCACATCCTAACACTTTGTATCAGTTTTTTCTTCTACCGTAACAAATTACCACAAATTTAGTGGCTTAAATAGGGTACATTCCTTTCTGGAGGTTCTGGAGGAGAATGTTTCTTTGCTTTTTGAATTCTTGCTTTCCTTGGCATTATAGTCTTCTTTGTACACTTTTCTTTTTTTTTTTTTTCTTCATACACTTTTCAAAGCTTGTAGTGGCAGGTTGAGTCTTCTTACTGTGAATCACTCTGATAGTGTCTCTTCTGCCTCCTCCTTCCACATTTAAGGACCCTCTTCCACATTTAAGGATTACATTAGGCCCATCTGGATAATCCAGGATAATCTCCCTATTTTAAATATAGTCAGATAATTAGCAACCTTAATTCCATCTACTACCTCAGTTCCCCTTTGCCATGTAATAAAACATATTCTCAAAATCTAAGGATCAGGATGTGAATGTCTTTCAGAGACCATTATTCTATCATTCACTCAGATGTCCTGTAGTGGCTTCTCACTGCAATCAGAACAAAGATCATACAGCATAGCATGGCCTACAGAGGCCCTAACTAATTTATCACGCCTTTACAGTTTGACTCTTTACATATTGACTGCCTTTACATATTGACTCTTTGTCACTCAAACCTCCCAAATTAGTTCCCACCCAAAGGCTTTGCATGTACAATTTCCTATCCCAGGAATGCTCTGTCAGTTCACCATATCTTTGTATAGATGACTCCTTGTCATCAAGATCTTAACTCAGATATTACCTTCTCAGTGCATACGATGTTTCTCTGATCACCAAGTCTTTGTATTTTTTCCTAATATTGAGTTGGAAAAAGTTTGTTTGGGTTTTTCCATAAGATGTTAGGAAGAACCCAAATGAACTTTTTGGTCAGCCCAATACTTATCATTAATTGAATGATTTTTACTTATGTATTTTTGCTTCTTATATATATCATTTTTCTTCCTTCTTCCATGCACCTGAGTGAGAACTCTTTAAAAAGAGAGCAGTGGTCCTACTGTGTGCCAACTATGCATCCTGAATTTTTTTCAGTGTTTTCATAGATATTTCTGTGGGCTCATTTTTTATGTGAACTTTAGTATCAATTTGTCTAACTTCATAAGAGTATGTTGAGATTTTTACTGGGATTACATTAAACTTGTAAGTTAATTTAGAAAGAACAGACATCTTTATAATATTGAGTCATCCCATTCAAGAAGAGGGGTTATTTTTTCATTTGTTCAAGGCTACTTGTATATCTTTCAGAGTGTTTTTGTTTCCCTCATATAGATTTTACATATTTGTTGACCAATTTATTACTAAATTTTTAATCTTTGTTGAATTCATAAATGGGATTTTAATCAGCCATTCTCTAGCTGGTTATTGTTTGTGTATATGAAAGCTATTGATTCCTGCATGTTAATTTTATATTCCTTACTGAATTTTGCTTTTGAGGCAAGGAATACGTCTTTATTTGGGAAGCCAGCAGCCCGAAAAGTTGGCAGACTAATGTCTTAAAATAACTATCTTCTCGTTACTGAATTTTAAAAATATTTTATTATTGATTCCTTAGGGCATTTCAGTTATATTTTCATTTTATTGCCAACAGAGAGAGTTTTATTTCCTTACTAATTCTTATGTATGTAGTTTGAAAACTGGCAAACATTTTCAGCAAAGGGCCAGACAGTATGTATTGGACTGGCCAAAGGGTTTGTTCAGGTTTTCCATAACATCCTATGGAAAAACCAAATGAACTTGTTGGCCACCTCAGTACTTTAGGTGTTGAGCTGTATAGTTTCAACTACAAAGTCATGGACAGTAAATAAATTAATAGGTGTGGCTGTGTCCTAGTAAAATTTTATTTACAAAAATAGGCAGCAGGTTTGGATTTGGCCTGTAGGCTATAGTTTGCCAAGTATTGCTCTAGCTGACTTACCTAATGATACTGGCTTAATATCTCTGGTACAGTTTTGAATCATACAGAGGTATTGGGCATTTTGGCCTTGTTTCTGATTTTAGTGGAAATGACCTTAGTTTTTACCACTTAAATAAGACACTGGCATTAGGACTAAGTATATATATATATTAGTATTATGTGTATAATGTATACTAATGTATATGTATTATCTTGTTAAGACTATATCCCTCAATTGCTATTTTCTTGAGTGTTTTTTAGAAATGGGGGGTGAAGTTTGTCAAAGAATTTTTTATAGCATCTAAAAAAGATAAATCTTATGATTTTTATTGACCTTAGATCTTAGATCTATTAATATGATGTATGATATTAATGGATTTGGTATCATTCAATCAATCTTGTATTCTCAGGATAGATTCAGGTGTTGAACTTTGTTTGCTAATATTTCGTTTAATAGGAATTTAATTTTTAATTTTGACATTGATATTTATGAATGATATTGCTTTATAGTTTTCTTTTTCTGTAGTTCAGAAAGTTTCCTTTATTTTTAACAAATTGGGAAAATTTGTAGAACACTGAGAATATCTTGGTAGAATTATCCTATCAAACAATCTGTGCTTGTTGCTCTGTGTGTGTACACGCATGTGCACACTCAGTCACAAAGTTGTGTCTGACTCTTTGCAATATCATGGTCTGCAGCCTGCCAGGCTCCTCTGTGGGATTTCCCAGGCAAGAATACTGGAGTGGGTTGCCATTGAACCCATGGAGTAGGATTGCTAGATCCTATAGTAGCTCTATTTTCAGCTTTTTAAGGCACCTCCATACTGTTTTCCATAGTGGCTATACCAGTTTGCATTCCGACCAACAGTGCAGGAGGGTTCTTTTTTCTCCACACCTTCTCCAGAATTTACTGTTTGTAGATTTTTTGTTGATGGCCATTCTGACTGTGAGGTGATAACCTCATTGTAGTTTTGATTTGCATTTCTGTAATAATGAGTGATGCTGAGCATGTTTTCATGTGCTTTTTAACCATCTGCATGTCTTCTTTGGAGACATGTGTATTTAGATTTTCCACCCATTTTTCTATTGGGTTGTTCTGTTCTTTTGATATTGAGCTGCATAAGCTGTTTGTATATCTTGGAGATTAATCCCTTATAAGTTTCTTGCTTTGCAGATATTTTCTCTCATCCTGAAGGTTTTCTTTTCATCTTACTTATAATTTCCTTTTCTGTGAAGAAGCTTACAATAGGCCTCATTTGTTTATTTTTGTTTTTATTTCCATTAATCTGGGAGGTGGATCAAAAAATATTTTGCTGCAATTTATGTCCAATTCTGCCTATGTTTTCCTCTAAGAATTTTGTAGTGTTTGGCATTCCATTTAGGTCTTTAATCCAGTTTGAGTTTATTTTTGTGTATGGTATTAGGGTATGTTCTAATTTCATTGATTTACATGTCACTATCCAACTCTTCCAGCACCACTTGCTAAAGAGACTGTCTTTCTTCATTATAGTCCTGCCTTCTTTGTTGTAGACTAATTGGCTATAGTTGTGTGGGTTTATCTCTGGGCTTTATACCCTGTTCCATTGATCTATATTTCTGTTTTTGTGGCAGTGGCATACTTTCTGGATGAATGTAGCTTTGTAGCATAGCCTGAGGGAGACTGATTTCTCCAGCTCCGTTTTTCTTTCTCGAGATTGCTTTGGTTATTTGCGGCCTTTTGTGTTTCCATACAAATTTTAATTTTTTTTTGTTCTAGTTCTGTGAAAAATGCCATTGGTAATTTCACAGGGATTGAATTGAATCTTTAGATTGCTTTGCATAGTATGTCATTTTTTCAATATTAATTCTTCCTGCCCAAGAGCATGTTCTCTCTCTCCATGTTTGTGTCATCCTTTATTTCTTTCATCATTATCTTATAGTTTTCTGAGTATAGATCTTTTGCCTCCTTAGGTAGGTTTATTCCTAGGTATTTTTTTCTTTTTGTTGCAATGGTAAATAGGATTATTGCCTTAATTTCTCTTTCTGATCTTTTGATGTTAGTGTATAATAATGCAAAATATTCCTGTATATTAATTTTGTATCTTTCAATTTTACCAGATTCATTGATGAGCTCTAGTAGTTTTCTGATCGCATCTTTAGGATTTTCTATGTATGTATAATGTCATCTGCAAACAGTGACAGTTTTACTTCTTCTTTTCCAATTTGCATTCCTTTCATTTCTTTTTCTTCTCTGACTGCCATGTTTAGGTCTTCCAAAACTGTGTTGAATAATAGTGATGAGAGTGGACATCCTTGTTTTGTTCCGTATCTGAGAGGAAATGCTTTCAGTTTTTAACTATGGAAAATGATGTTTGCATGGATTTGTGTATATTGTCTATTATGTTGAGGTAGGTTCCCTCTATGCCCACTTTTTGGAGAGTTTTTATCATATGTAAGTTACGTGATTTCTTTACCAGCTGGCCTTGAAGATTATTAAAAAATTAATCTTCAAAATATAAGATTTTTGTTGGGAAGTATCTTAGAGCTGATTGTTGTAAGATAATTTTTGTCAGGAATCTGGTAGAATCTTCTAATATGTAGATCCAAGTGTTTTTTTTTTTTAATTCTGAAATATTTTCCTGGCTTATAGTTTTATTTTATTTATTTTTTTTTTATTTTTTTTTATTCTTCCAATTTTATTTTATTTTTAAACTTTACATAATTGTATTAGTTTTGCCAAATATCAAAATGAATCCGCCACAGGTATACATGTGTTCCCCATCCCGAACCCTCCTCCCTCCTCCCTCCCCATACCATCCCTCTGGGCCGTCCCAGTGCACCAGCCCCAAGCATCTAGCATCATGCATCGAACCTGGACTGGCAACTCGTTTCCTACATGATATTTTACATGTTTCATTGCCATTCTCCCACATCTTCCCACCCTCTCCCTCTCCCTCTCCCACAGAGTCCATAAGACTGTTCTATACATCAGTGTCTCTTTTGCTGTCTCGTACACCGGGTTATTGTTACCATCTTTCTAAATTCCATATATATGCGTTAGTATACTGTATTTATGTTTTTCCTTCTGGCTTACTTCACTCTGTATAATAGGCTCCAGTTTCATCCACCTCATTAGAACCGATTCAAATGTATTCTTTTTAATGGCTGAGTAATACTCCATTGTGTATATGTACCAGTGCTTTCTTATCCATTCATCTGCTGATGGACATCTAGGTTGCTTCCACGTCTTGGCTATTATAAACAGTGCTGCGATGAACATTGGGGTACACGTGTCTCTTTCCCTTCTGGTTTCCTCAGTGTGTATGCCCAGCAGTGGGGTTGCTGGATCATAAGGCAGTTCTATTTCCAGTTTTTTAAGGAATCTCCACACTGTTCTCCATAGTGGCTGTACTAGTTTGCATTCCCACCAACAGTGTAAGAGGGTTCCCTTTTCTCCACACCCTCTCCAGCATTTATTATTTGTAGACTTTTGGATCGCAGCCATTCTGACTGGTGTGAAATGGTACCTCATAGTGGTTTTGATTTGCATTTCTCTGATAATGAGTGATGTTGAGCATCTTTTCATGTGTTTGTTAGCCATCTGTATGTCTTTTTTGGAGAAATGTCTATTTAGTTCTTTGGCCCATTTTTTGATTGGGTCGTTTATTTTTCTGGAGTTGAGCTGTAGGAGTTGCTTGTATATTTTTGAGATTAGTTGTTTGTCCGTTGCTTCATTTGCTATTATTTTCTCCCATTCTGAAGGCTGTCTTTTCACCTTGCTAATAGTTTCCTTTGATGTGCAGAAGCTTTTAAGGTTAATTAGGTCCCATTTGTTTATTTTTGCTTTTATTTCCAATATTCTGGGAGGTGGGTCATAGAGGATCCTGCTGTGATGTATGTCGGAGAGTGTTTTGCCTATGTTCTCCTCTAGGAGTTTTATAGTTTCTGGTCTTACGTTTAGATCTTTAATCCATTTTGAGTTTATTTTTGTGTATGGTGTTAGAAAGTGGTCCAGTTTCATTCTTTTACAAGTGGTTGACCAGATTTCCCAGCACCACTTGTTAAAGAGATTGTCTTTAATCCATTGTATATTCTTGCCTCCTTTGTCGAAGATAAGGTGTCCATATGTGTGTGGATTTATCTCTGGGCTTTCTATTTTATTCCATTGATCAATATTCAACATTCATTTATGATAAAAACTCTCCAGAAAGCAGGAATAGAAGGAACATACCTCAACATAATAAAAGCTATATATGACAAACCCACTGCAAACATTATCCTCAATGGTGAAAAATTGAAAGCATTTCCTCTAAAGTCAGGAACAAGACAAGGGTGCCCACTTTCACCATTATTATTCAACATAGTTTTGGAAGTTTTGGCCACAGCAATCAGAGCAGAAAAAGAAATAAAAGGAATCCAAATTGGAAAAGAAGAAGTAAAACTCTCACTGTTTGCAGATGACATGATCCTCTACATAGAAAACCCTAAAGAGTCCACCAGAAAATTACTAGAAATAATCAATGAGTATAGTAAAGTTGCAGGATATAAAATCAACACACAGAAATCCCTTGCATTCCTATACACTAATAATGAGAAAACAGAAAGAAAAATTAAGGAAACAATTCCATTCACCATTGCAACGGAAAGAATAAAATACTTAGGAATATATCTACCTAAAGAAACTAAAGACCTATATATAGAAAACTATAAAACACTGGAGAAAGAAATCAAAGAGGACACTAATAGATGGAGAAATATACCATGTTCATGGATTGGAAGAATCAATATAGTGAAAATGAGTATACTACCCAAAGCAATTTATAGATTCAACGCAATCCCTATCAAGCTACCAACAGTATTCTTCACAGAGCTAGAACAAATAATTTCACAATTTGTATGGAAATACAAAAAACCTCGAATAGACAAAGCGATCTTGAGAAAGAAGAATGGAACTGGAGGAATCAACCTGCCTGACTTCAGGCTCTACTACAAAGCCACAGTTATCAAGACAGTATGGTACTGGCACAGTGGCTTATAGTTTTAAATATTAATTCTGTTCCACTGTCTTAGTTTTCTTTTTCAAGGAATCAAAATATGTAAGTGCTGTTGCTATTTTGCTTTATCTCCCACTGCATTACTTTCTCCTTGACTTCTAAAAAATTTCTTTACTTCCTTTTTATTCTCTTGTTTTCTGCCATTTTTAGTGCATTTTATTTAATTTAAATTTATTCATTGGAGTGCCTTGAGTTTATTTTTCATTTCTCAAATAATATCTTTTCCTTCCTTTTCTTTCTTGAGTTCAACTGAACTTACACTGTACTGTCCTGCTGTCTCCTCTCTTTCTTCCTCTCCTTCTTAGTTTATGTCTTTTTAATCCAGTGGGTTTCCATGTACTTAGTTGCTTGATTGAGTGTATTTAATTCTGCTTGCAATGTTGCTGTATGATTTTCTTCTATTTCATGGTTGTTTTGAGGGAGAGAATTTTCCTCAATTAATGCGTATTGATTTTCATTTTCTGTTCCTTTAAAGTAACTCTGTGTGGAATTGTTTTATTTTCTTCCTGTTTTTGTTGTGTTGGGTATATTTTGTGAAATTCTGGTTCAGTAGTGCCCTCAGTATAGCCAAATCTAGGGAAGGTGTAAGGATAGATGTAGTAACTGGTAAAAATTTAATGGCAAATCCAGATTTAATTTGCTTAAAGGCAAAACCCTTACATTTATACGGTGAACTGATTTTTGACAAAATTGCAAAGGCAATTCAGAGGGTGAAAGGAGTCTTTTCCACAAATGGTGCTAGGGAAATTCGATTTCTGTGTAGGAAGCCATGAAGTTAGATTCTTACATCACATAATATGTGAAAATTAACTCAAAATGGACTTAACATGTAAGAACTAAAACTGTAGAACTTCTGGAACCAAACATAAGGGAAAATTTGGGGGTCCTTAGGTTATAAAAAGATTTCTCATCTATAACATGAAAGACACAATTGATAAAAGGAAAAAATAGCTAATTGGGCTTCACTAAAATTTGAAACTTTTGTACTTCAAAAGCCATTCTTAAGAAAATGAAAGGGCAAGCCACAGACTGGGAGAACATATTTGCAAATCACTTATCTGATAAAGGACTTACATTCAGACTATATAAAGAAACTTTATAATTCAGTAATAAGGAGACAACCCAGTGAAAAATGCATATATGTTTTTTATAGGTATTTCACCAGAGAAGCTGTACTAATGGCTAATAACTACATGAAAATGTTCAAAATCATTGGTCATTAGGGTAAGTTCAGTTCAGTTCAGCCACTCAGTCATGTCCGACTCTTTGTGACCCCATGAACTGCAGCACACCAGGCCTCCCTGTCCATCACCAACTCTCAGAGCTTACTCAAACTCATGTCCATTGAGTTGGTGATCTAATCCTCTGTCGTCCCCTTCCCCTCCTGACTTCAGTATTTCCCAGCATCAAGGTCTTATCCATTGAGTCAGTTCTTCGCATCAGTTGGCCAAAGTATTGGAGTTTCAGCTTCAGCATCAGTCCTTGCAATGAATATTCAGGACTGATCCTTTAGGTTGGACTGGTTGGATCTCCTTGGAGTCAAAGGGACTCTCAAGAGTTTTCTCCAACACCACAGTTCAAAAGCATCTATTGTTTGGTGCTCAGCTTTCTTTATAGTCCAGCTCTCACTATACATGACTACTGGAAAAATGAGAGAGCTGATCCTTAGGTAGGTTGATAAGGAGTCCAGGGCCCTCAAGGAGGAAGGGGTCCAGGGCCCTTGAGAAGGAGAAAGGGGTCCTGGGCTCTCCAGGAGGAGAAAAGGACAGTTTTTTCCCTACATTCCTTCCTCTTAGTCACATAAAAGGTTTTTTCTTTAAGCTCAGAGGTAATGGCTCAAGGGTATGTTTTTCCTTAAGCTCTGTATTATGTAACAACAGTCTATCTTGCTTGAAGATATGTTTCTCCTTAACAGGAACCTTCTGACTAATCCTGTTATCTTAAAACAAATGTTGTGGGAGTGGGTCTGGTAAGACCTTTCTATTAGTTCTAATCTTGTTAACCTAAGATGTATGTTGTGGGAGTGGGTCTGGTAAAAGTATATTAAGGCCTTGATAAGACTAGTGAGTGGGGGCATCCTCCATCCCCCTTCTCATGTCTATGTCAGAAGTTTTCTCTGTCCCTTTTTATACCCTAATAAAACTCTGCTACACAAAAAGCTCTTGAGTGATGAAGCCTGGTCCCTTGTCCCAAAGCTAAATCTTCTTCAGATATCACGAATCTGACATGGTTTACCTTAAGCTATTAGTAATGCAATTAAAATCATAACCAGATACAACTCTGCTGCTGCTGCTGCTAAGTCACTTCAGTCGTATCTGACTCTGTGTGACCCCATAGATGGCAGCCCACCAGGCTCCCCCGTCCCTGGGATTCTCCAGGCAAGAACACTGGAGTGGGTTGCCATTTCCTTCTCCAGTGCATGAAAGTGAAAAGTGAAAATGAAGTTGCTCAGTCGAATCCGACTGTTAGCAACCCCATGGACTGCAGCCTACCAGGCTCCTCTGTCCATGGGATTCTCCAGGCGAGAGTACTAGAGTGGGGTGCCATCACCTTCTCCAAGATACAACTCTATGCCCAATAAAATGGTTCTAATCAAGAAAGTTGACAGTACCAATCTTAAGTGAAAATCTGGAGAAACTGAAACGCTAATACATTTCTGTTTGGTATTTAAAATGTTATAGCCACTTTGGAAAAACAATCTGGCAGTTTCTTGAAGCTAAGATTAAATATAAACTTAATAACAGTGGAAGTGAAAGTAAAGTCGCTCAGTTGTGTCTGACTCTTTGCAACCCCGTAGACTGTAGCCTACCAGGCTCCTCTGTCCATGGGATTTTCCAAGCAATAGTACTGGAGTGGATTGCCATTTCCTTCTGTTAGGTAGGTAGAATAGGGAAAAGGAGTCCAAAATGGCGGTGGCTAGAAGACAAGGAAGGTCAAAGGAAGGTATGAGGACCAGAGTGAAGACTTCAGGCAGAACAAACAGCACTCCTGGCTAAGCCCAGTTTGCATAGGGCAGGCCCAGGTGGAGGAAAAACATATAAAAGGAGGAGCCAAAGTGCTTTCTCATGGACTGTCTCTCCCGCATGCGTGCGTTCTTTTCGTTCTCTCTCTCTCTCCTGCTATCTTCTAAATAAAATAGAGCTGTAACACTGATTTGCCTAAGAGCTGTAGCACGGTTTGTCCAAGATCCGAGAGCTGTGACACGCCGAGGGCTTTAATGTCTGTTGCTCCAAATCTTTGTTGTGACGAGACAAAGAACCGAGGAACATACACTTGCGTGACATCTATGGTGCCGTGACTTGGATATAACCTGGTTGAACCTCTGCGTGGAAGAGGCCAAGCACAACAGGAGCCCAACTCAGCGAAGCTCCCGTGCTAGAAGCGGAAGGCGAAGAAACCCAGCGCAGGGGAAGGCCCATCGTGCTGGAAACCGGGACAACTAAAAACGAACTCAGAAGAAAGCTCACGCAGCCCAGTCTCAGATTCCAGAAGACCTCCGGTTAAGGTAAGAGGTCCTCGCTCCTATGGCTGGAGGGACCTTTATAATCTCTCCTTTCTTGTTTCCTCGAACCTCCCGAGACAGGCGGGTGGCAGGGGGCACAATTGAGGGACTCTGGAGAGGCTACTCCTCAGCCTGTCCCAAAGGTGCTATCTGCTGAGCCCCAGTAGCTGTTACCCAAGCTGGTTGGGGTTCTTCTGTCCTTTCTCTTCTCTGTGCCAAAGATCAGACCAATGAAACTGTGAGCACCGGTCAGATATTTAGCAAATTTTCTGGCGGGCTATGAAGGGGATTCCTTGGCACATTTTCCCACTGCTTTTTCCTCCTGTCCTTCAGCTCTCTCCCGGGACTCGAGCCCAGCCAAAACTAATGAAACTCAGGCTCTGATGTCTCATTGCAAAAATTCATTGAGAGACAAAGGTAAGAGGTAGATTTGTTAGGATCCAGAGAGAAGCCACCCTTCAGGGTGTGAACCATTGCTGAGGGCAAGGGCTTTGGCCATGGTATTAGGCCTGGCTAGGTTTTGTGAGGGGATGGCATTCATATACTAATGAGTGAGAGGATCATCCCAGCCATTGGGGAACTACCCACTCCTCCCTCTTTTGACTTTGTGCCTTGGAGCTGTCCTGCCACCTCTGGGTGTGTCTGTTGGCTTATAGATTGGGGATTAAGGTTTACTTGAATTTGACTTGTCATCTTGGACCCAATTGATTTTAATTGGTTTACATTATACCCTTGTGCTATGTCATTCTTTCAAAGGTTGTGCTCTGCCCCCTTCCTCCTGTTTCATGCTCTTTTCCTGAGCCCTATCCAGACCCACAAGGCTGCCTCTACAATCTTCTGGAGAGACAACCAGAAAATAGTTGGCCCTGGGAGGGAAATACTCTATATTTCCAACCCCCTAATCCTACCCAATACTGGTCACACCGGAGATCTTGGGGATGCCCAAACTCCAGTCCGGGGGGTCCCAGGAGGTCATCACGCCTTCACCTACCTAGGGATCGGTCTTCAAAAGGTTGTCACGCCTCAACCTGTTCAGGGATCCTCTAGTCCCGGGGTCCCAGGAGGTCGTCACGCCTCGACTTGCCCAGGGACCCAATCCTCGGGAGACCGTCACGCCTCTACCTGCCTGGGGATTCGATCTCTAGGAGGCTGTCACGCCTCAGCCTGCCTGTGTATCTGCACCCTGACCCGGGGACGCCTGGCTCTCAGATTGCAACAATTCTGGGTAGGATAAGCTTCAGAAAGACTCACCCTTAAGGAAATCGAAAGAGATCTTTTTCTTTTCTCCCTGTCATGACTGTCTTTCAGATGGGAAATAACCAATCCACTTCCCAGCAGACGCCCTTGAAATGTATCCTTGATAACTGGAAGCTGTTCGGCCCTCTAGCTCTAAGGAGAAGTCGTTTGAAATTCTTTCGTGCCACTGCGTGGCCACAGTATCCACTGGGGGACAAGGAACACTGGCCTGAGGATGGAACTTTAAATTACAATACCATCCTGCAATTAGAATTATTCTGCAAAAGACAAGGGAAATGGACAGAGATCCCCTATGTCCAAATTTTCTTCCGACTAAGAGATATGAAGGAACTCTGTCTTACGTATGGGATTGTAGTACACCCTAAAAGTGAGCCCACTAGGCAAATGGTGTTAGGCACAGGCAACCAAGAAAAGGAACCCCCTCGTGAAGGCTCACCTCCCACAGCTCCCGAGTTGCCTGGTGCTCCTTCCTCGTACCCAAACGTGCCCACGTATCTGGGAGCACCTCCTCCACAAAGGCCAGCTCGAGTATGTCCCTTAGTTGAAACTGGAGGAGAATTCGGACCAACCCGGGTCCATAAGCCCTTCTCCCTCTTAGAACTAAGGCAGATCAAACAAGACCTGGGAAGCTATACAGATGACCCAGGCAAATATATAGATACATTCCAACATATTACCTTGGCCTTTGACTTGACATGGAAAGACATCATGGTCATATTTAGTCAAACTTTATCTGATCCTGAACATACCAGGGTCTTAAAGGAAGCCCGGAGGTATGCAACAGGGCTTCACATGTCAAGTGATAAATACCCAGTAGGGGAAACTGCAGTCCCCTCCTCCGATCCTAATTGGAATTATAATGACCCTGAGCACATCTGGGAAAGAGATCATTTTCTAATCTGTGTGAAGGCAGGACTGAAAGCAGCCCAAAAAAAGTAATTAGCTATGCCTGGGTCTCAGCAATAACTCAGGAGCCCAATGAGAACCCCATTGCCTTTCTGGAGAGGCTAAAAGAGGCACTCCAAAAGTTTACCAACCTGGACTTAGACTCTTACGAGGGACAGGTGATTTTAAAGGACAAATTCCTGTCCCAGTGTGCATCAGATATCAGAATTAAGTTACAGCAGCTACAACAGCAGGACCCTGCTGCCTCTTTAGATGAGATGGTCCAGACAGCCACCAATACCTTTTATAACAGAACAGGAGAAGGAGGCCAAGGCCCAGGAGAAGGAGAGAAAGAAAGAGACAAGGCATGCCCAGATGCTGGCCGCCCTCCAGAGAAGCCCTATGGCAAACCCCGAGTCCTTGAAAGACAAGGCACGAGAAAGATGCCTGATCTGTAGACAGGCAGGGCATTGGGCCAAAGAGTGTCCAAACCATGACAAGTCTCCTAGAACGGCTTGCCACAAATGCGGCTTGCCACAAATGCCATCAACTGGGACATTGGGCGGCACTCTGCCCTTGGGACCCAAAAGCCTCAAGGTCAAGTGCCAAGCCTACCCTCACGATGGTTCAAGAGGACTGAAGCAGCCCACTCCAGCCAGCCCGCCTGTCACAGATAACCATCACGGGGCTGGAGCCAAGGGTGCAACTGGATGTGGCAGGTAGGTCCGAGAATTTCTTGGTTGACACGGGGGCTACCTACTCTGTCTTGATCTCCTACTCCAGAGCCTTCTCTTCCCAAACCTGTACCATTTTGGGTGCTACAGGAAAAGCAACTACTAAAAGATTCACCCGAGCACTTCTTTGTTGCTGGGATGGACAAATATTTTCCCACCAGTTTCTGGTGGTCCCTGAGTGTCCTACCCCCTTATTGGGAAGAGGTATACTCACTAAACTGGGGACCACCCTTGTGATGGGAAGTTTTTCAGCCCCTAGAGCTCTACAGCTCCTGGTTACTACTGAAGAACCCATTACACCTTCAATAGAGAGAGACCAAAAACTATGGCAAGACAAAATTAACTCCCAGGTGTGGGACCAGAGGATTCCTGGACGAGCCCACCAAGCTGAACCGGTCATCATTGTCCTCCGAGATCCCACTCGGTTTCCTAACCAGAAATAATATCCTCTCAAAAGAGAGGCTCGGGAGGGACTACAGCCTTTAATAAATAAATTCCTTGCTTGTGGGCTATTGGTGCCCACCAGTTCGCCATGTAACACCTTAATCCTCTCAGTAAAGAAAAAAGATGGAACCTGGCGAATGGTTCAAGATCTCCAGATTATAAATGAAGCTGTAGTCCCCCTCCATCCCACAGTACCCAATCCCTATGTAATCTTGGGAGAAATCCCACCCAGTGCCAAGTGGTTTACAGTCTTGGATCTCAAAGATGCATTTTTTTGCATACCACTGGCTAAAGAATCCCAATACCTTTTTGCCTTTGAGTGGGAGGCCCCAGGAGAAAAACACCAACAGATGACTTGGACAGTATTACCTCAGGGGTTCAGAGATAGCCCCCACCTGTTTGGACAGGCCCTTAGCCAGGATCTCCTAGATCTGGACCTGGGACCTAATGGGAAAATATTACATATGTAGATGACCTACTAATCTGCTCTCCAGATGAGAAAAGTGCCCAAGAACATGCAATTCAGGTTCTAAACTTCTTGGCAGAAAGGGGATATAAAGTCTCCCGTGCTAAGGCACAGATGGTCGAGACAAAGGTCACTTACCTGGGAGTTCAGATTACACATGGGTCCAGGAGGCTGTCCTCTGATTGGGTACAAGGAATCCTCCAGTTGCCCTACCCCACGACTCGAAAACAATTGCGAGCTTTCCTGGGGCTAACTGGTTATTGTAGAATCTGGATACCCAACTATGATCTAATTGCCCAGCCCTTATATGAAAGCTTAAAGGGACGAGATGATTCAATCCCACTGATGTGGGGAACTCCTCAAAAGGAGGCAGAGGCTACACTAAAACAGGCCTTAACTCAGGCACCTGCCTTAAGGTTGCTAGACCCAGAAAAGCATTCCAACTTTATGTCCATGAAAGAGAGGGAATAGCCTTGGGAGTGTTAACTCAAAGGTTGGGATCTGAGCCCCAGCCTGTAGCTTACTTATCCAAGAGGCTCGATCCAGCTTCCCGAGGTTGGCCCCCCTGCCTTCGAAATCTTGCAGCTATTGCAATCATGAAGATGCTTTAAAACTCTCCTTTGGGGGCAAACTAACTATTTTTACCAACCACCAAGTAAAACAACTCCTAAATGGGAGAGGCCATTTATGGATGTCTGATCAAAGAATCCTCAGATATCAAGTAATGCTGATGGAAAATCCAGGCCTCACTATATCCCCTTGTGAGGTTCTTAACCCAGCCACCCTCCTACCTACCCCCGAGGGTGCTCTCCCGTTTCACTCTTATCTAGAAACCTTGGACCACTGGACAAAATCCCGAGAGAGATTGTCAGAAGATCCTCTGACCAAACCTGAGGAAATCTGGTACACTGATGGAAGCAGCTTTGTCTTGGATGGAAAAAGAAGAGCCGGGTATGCAGTAGTCTCCAATTTTGAGACCATAGAGGCTAAGCCTCTGCCACCAGGTACTTCAGCCCAATTAGCTGAGCTGATAGCCCTGACTCGAGCTTTAGAGCTGGGAAAAGGAAAAAGAATAGCCATTTACACTGACTCCAAGTATGCCTTTCTGGTGCTACATGCACATGCGGCTGTTTGGAAAGAAAGGGGCCACTTAACCACCTGAGGGTCCCCAGTCAAATATGGTGATCAGATTCTTCAACTCTTGGAGGCAGTCCATCTGCCTACTGAGGTTTCAGTCTCCCACTGTAAAGGACACCAAAAAGGGAACACGGAAGTGGCACAAGGGAACCAAGCAGCTAATCAGGTAGCTAGGAGAGCAGCATTACAGAACCATGACCTAAGAGGGATTGCCACCTTAGTTCCACAGACTAACTTGCCAGAAACTCCTTCATATACTGAAGGTGAGATTCTTAAAGCTAAGAGCGAGGGCTTTCAAGAAGATCATATGGGGTGGTTCCAAAAGGAGGGACTCCTTTTTCTGCCTGGAAACCTCCAATGGAAGTTGGTTAACTCCTTACATGCCACTACTCATTTAGAAGAAAAGGCCCTCCAAAGATTACTAGAAAGGTCCTTCAGAGGAACAGGCCTCCAAACAACTATAAGACAGGTGGTCTCCTCTTGTCCCACTTGCCAATTAAACAACCCTCAAGGAGCTCGAAGACCCCAGCTGGCCCAGCCCGTCCAACGACGTGGGGCTTACCCAGGAGAGGACTGGCAGATGGACTTCACCCAGATGTCAGTTTCTCAAGGGTATAAATACCTATTAGTTATGATAGATACATTCACAGGATGGATTGAAGGCTTTCCCACCCAGACCGAGAAGACTGAGGAGGTGGAAAAAAAACTGCTCCATGAAATCATTCCAAGATTTGGTCTGCCCAGGTCATTACAAAGTGACAATGGGACATCATTTACTTCTAAGGTCATCCAAGGAGTCTCGAAAGCATTGGGTATTACTTATTATCTCCATTGTGCCTGGAGGCCTCAATCTTCAGGAAAAGTAGAAAGAGCCAATCAATTCTTAAAATCAGCGATAAAAAAGATAACCCAGGAGACCTCCGTGGGATGGAAGGAGGCTTTACCAATAGCTCTCCTCCGCACCTGCATTGTCCCTAAGGAACAGGTTGGTCTTAGTCCTTATGAGATGCTATATGGGAGACCTTTTGTTTATGTCAATGACCTCTTCCTAGATCCAGAGGTTCAGACCCTGCAGTTTTATACCATGGTCCTGGACCCAAAAGATTCTAAAGAGTCACCACTATATGCTCCAGGAACTCAAGTCCTAATTAAAGTCTGGAAAGATGGGTCCCCAAAGGCTCAACTGCAGCCCACATGGAATGGCCCCTACCCTGTAATACTTTCTACCCCCACAGCAGTCAAGGTACCAGGACATGACTCCTGGATTCACTACTCACAAGTCAAGCTGTGGAAGAAAACAGAAGACACTCAATACACCTGTGAGCCCCTGGGAGATCTCAGATACCTACTCAGGGCTACCAATGAGTGTCATTCTAATGAACACCCCCAAAATCTGGTTTCTGGGGATAAGATTTCTTAGGATAACTTTAAAGAGCCAACACAGCTTGACAGAGACTGTACGCCAAAATAGACAGGAGATAGATCTTCTGATCCCTGAACAAGGAGGGACTTGAGCCATCCTGGCAATGTGAATTTAAAATTGACCAATGTCCCTACTAGTCCTCGTTATGCTATATTGATGATGCCTTTGATTATTCCATGTACTGTCAATTGTCTAACCTGTTTTGTCTCTGCCCAGGTCAACCAGCTACAACATGCAGTGCCAGTTCAACAAAGATATAAAACTACAGCTGACCACAGAAAATAACACACACCCTTGGACACCGCTATAAGGACTCTGAGGATTGAGACTAGCAAGAGGGGGAGGCCCAATACCCCTCGCCACCCCAGTTCAGCAGGACGTAGCCAGAAAGACCTTGACACCCCTATTCCCAAAGAACTGGGCCTCCCATCTCTTGAGGGGGGAATGTTAGGTAGGTAGAATAGGGAAAAGGAGTCCAAAATGGTGGTGGCTAGAAGACAAGGAAGGTCAAAGGAACGGCCGAGGACCAGAGTGAAGACTTCAGGCAGAACAAACAGCACTCCTGGCTAAGCCCGGTTTGCATAGGGCAGGCCCAGGTGGAGGAAAAACATAAAAGGAGGAGCCAAAGCGCTTTCTCACGGCTCTTTCTCCCACGTGTGTGCGCTCTTTTCTTTCTCTCTCCCTCTCTCCTGCTATCTTCTAAATAAAATAGAGCTGTAACACTGATTTGCCTAAGAGCTGTAGCACGGTTTGTCCAAGACCCGAGAGCTGTGACATGCCGAGGCCTTTAATGTCTTTTGCTCCAAATCTTTGTTGTGATGAGACAAAGAACCGAGGAACATACACTCGCGTGACACTTCTCCAGGGAATTTTCGCAACCCAGGGCTCAAACCCAGGTCTCCCACATTGTAGACAGATGCTTTACTGTCTGAGCCACCAGGGAAGTTGGAAAAACAATCTGGCAGTTTCTTGAAGCTAAGATTAAATATAAACTTAATAACATTATGATCCACCAATTCCACTCCACTAGATATAACCAAAGAAAATGAGAACAAATGTCCATGATGTATATGTGAATGTTTATTAGAAACATTATTCATGATAGTAGCGGCAAACTGAAAATACTTCAGATATTCATCAGTTGATGAGTAGACAAACAAAATGTTGTATATTTATAAAATGGAATACTGTTCAGCACCTTTAATGGAATAACTTACATGCTAAAACATGTATGAGCCTCAGAAACAACACTAAGTGAGAGAAGCCTGGCACAAGAGAGAACATGTTGTATGACTGCATTTATCAGGCAATCTGTCTATCAGATCTAGGATTAGATCTGATAGAGTGCCTGAAGAACTACAGACAGAGGTTCCTGACATTGTATAGGAGACAGGCTTCAAGACCATCCTCAAGAAAAAGAAATGCAGAAAAGCAAAATGGCTGTCCCAAGAGGCCTTACAAGTAGCTGTGAAAAGAGAAGCTAAAGGCAAAGAAGAAAAGGAAAGATATACCATTTGAATGCAGAGTTCCAAAGAATAGCAAGGAGAGATAAGAAAGCCTTCCTCAGTGATCAATGCAAAGAAATAGAGGAAAACAATAGAATGGGAAAGACCAGAGACCTCTTCAAGGTAATTAAAGATACCAAGGGAACATTTCATGAAAAGATGTGCACAGTAAAAGACAAAAATGGTATGGACCTAACAGAAGCAAAAGATATTAAGAAGAGGTGACAAGAATACACAAAAGTACTATACAAAAAAGATCTTCATGATCCAGATAATCACGATGGTGTGATCACTCACCTAGAGCCAGACATCCTGGAAAGTGAAGTCAAGTGGGCCTTAGGAAGCATCACTACGAACAAAGCTAGTGGAGGTGATGGAATTGCAGTTGAGCTATTTCAAATCCTAAAAGATGATGCTGTGAAAGTGCCACACTGAATATGCCAGCACATTTGGAAAACTTAGTAGTGGCCATAGGACTGGAAAAGGTCAGTTTTCATTCCAATCCCAAAGAAAGGCAATGCCAAAGGATGCCCAATTGCAGTCATCTCACACACTAGCAAAGTAATGCTCAAAATTCTCCAAGTCAGGCTTCAACAGTATGTGAACCGTGAACTTCCACATGTTCAAGCTGGATTTAGAAAAGGCAGAGGAACCAGAGATCAAATTGCCAACATCCATTGGATCATCAAAAAAGCAAAAGTGTTCTGGAAAAACGTCTATTTCTGCCTTACTGACTATGCCAAAGGCTTTGACTGTGTGGATCACAATAAACTGTGGAAAATTCTTCAAGAGATGGGAATACCAGACCACTTGACCTGCCTCTTGAGAAATCTGTTTGCAGGTCAGGAAGCAATAGTTAGAACTGGACATGGAATAACAGACTGGTTCCAAATACGGAAGGAGTACGTCAAGGCTGTATATTGTCACCCTGCTTATTTAACTTGTATGCAGAGTACATCATGAGAAACACTGGGCTGGAGGAAGCACAAGCTGGAATCAAGATTGCTGGGAGAAATATCAATAACCTCAGATACGCAGATGACACCACCTTTATGGCAGAAAGCAAAGAAGAACTAAAGAGCCTCTTGATAAAAGTGAAAGAGGAGAGTGAAAAAGTTGGCTTAAAACTCAACATTAAAAAGACTAAGATCTTGGCATCTGGTCCTATCAGTTCATGGCAAATAGATGGGGAAACAGTGGAAACAGTGACAGACTTCATTTTTTGGGGCTCCAAAATCACTACAGATGGTGACTCCAGCCATGAAATTAGAAGACAGTTGCTCCTTGGAAGGAAAGTTATGACAAACCTAGAAACAGCATATTAAAAAGCAGAGACATTACTTTGCCAACAGAGGTCCATCTAGTCAAAGCTATGGTTTTTCCAGTAGTCATGTATGAATGTGAAAGTTGGACTACAAAGAAAGCTAAGCACCAAAGAATTGATGCTTTTGAAGTGTGGTGTTGGAGAAGACTTTTGAGAGTCCCTTGGACTGCAAGGAGATCCAACCAGTCCATCCTAAAGGAAATCAGTCCTAAATATTCCTTGGAAGGACTGATGCTGAAGCTGAAGCTACAATACTTTGGCCACCTAATGTGAAGAACTGATTCATTGGAAAAGACCCTGATGCTGGGAAAGATTGAAGGTGGGGGAGAAGGGGATGACAGAGGATGAGATGGTTGGATGCCATCACCGACTCAATGGACATGAGTGTGAGTAAACTCCGGGAGTTGGTGGTGAACAGGGAAGTCTGGTGTGCTGCAGTTCATGAGGTCGCCAAGAGTCGGACATGATGAGCGACTGAACTGAACTGAGAGCCAGAAAGCAGACCAGTGATTGATTCAGGGTAGAGATGGGAGTGGAAATTGTTTGTAAATTGGCACAAGGAACCTATTTGTGGTGATGGAGATATTCTAAAACTATACTGTGGTAGTTGCACAACTTTATAAGCTTACCATGTATGGATGTGAGAGTTGGACTGTGAAGAAGGCTGAGTGCCGAAGAATTGATGCTTTTGAACTGTGGTGTTGGAGAAGACTCTTGAGAGTCCCTTGGACTGCAAGGAGATCCAACCAGTCCATTCTGAAGGAGATCAGCCCTGGGATTTCTTTGGAAGGAGTGATGCTAAAGCTGAAACTCCAGTACTTTGGCCACCTCATGCGAAGAGTTGACTCACTGGAAAAGACTCTGATGCTGGGAGGGATTGGGGGCAGGAGGAGAAGGGGACGACAGAGGATGAGATAGCTGGATGGCATCACTGACTCGATAGACATGAGTCTCAGTGAACTCTGGGAGTTGGTGATGGACAGGGAGGCCTGGTGTGCTGCAATTCATGGGGTCGCAAAGAGTTGGACACGACGGAGCGACTGATCTGATCTGATAAGCTTACCAAACATCACTTAATTGTATACTTAATATGGGTGAATTTTATGGTACATATAAATTATGCCTTGGTAAAATAGTTTTCTAAAAAGTAAGTAAAGACGTGGGACTTCCAGGTGGCTGAAGATAATAAAGGCTGTCTTCGTTTTTCCCGCCCAGTACTTCCTCTATATGATACAGAGCGTAGGAAAGGGAGGGAGGATTGAACCTCATGAGAGAAGTGGAACTACATTAAAAGTATATGTTGGACTAGCTTGAAGACAGAGAATGTCCAAATTTTAAAATAATTGTAAATGGGAAAAAATCCCAGGGCCTCATTTCTCCAACTCCTGGTGGCTTTGTAGATCAGTTATATAGTTGTAGTTTGAGGCATTTTTCTCAAGGGTATTAAAATTATATAGGTACTTTTGATAAATATGAAATATATATCATATTTCATGTATCACATAGCTTATATTCACGTATATAAAATATATATGTGAAATATGTGGCCTTGTCATAATTATTGTATATAATTGGAATCCTCAAGAGCAGGTGTACAAACTAAAGACAAAGAGCCAAATCCTGTCCACTACCTGTTTTTGTGGGCTTCTCTGGTGACTCAACTGGTAAAGAATCCACCTGTGATGCAGGAGACCTGAGTTTGAACCCTAGGTTGGGAAGACTCCCTTAAGAAGGGAATGGCTACCCACTCTAGTATTCTGGCATGGAGAATTCCATGGGCTTTACAGTCCATGGGGTTGCAAAGAGTTGAACATGACTGAGTGTCTTTCACTTGCCTATTTTTGTAAATAAAGTTTTATTGTAACACAGCCACTCTCATTCATTTGTATATTGTCTGTGGCTGCATTCATACTACAGCGCCAGAGTTCAGTAGTTGCGAGAGTCTACATAGCCCACAAAGCCTATACTGTCTGGCCTTTTACACCAAAAGGTTTTTAACCTTAATTCAAAGCATTATCATTATTATAATTAATATTATGATTATCATTATAAATAATACTATTACTTTGTCCAATGCTTTTTATTTCACTTGTATTCTTTCTTATTTTCTCAATAATCCAATGCAGCAAGCTGGATAGATATTAAATGATCATTTATCGTATTTCAAAAACAAATAGCAAGCTTGCATAAGTATGAATATATAGAATCCTAATGCAAAGTAAATATTCTAAGAATATTTTAATATTATAATGATACTAAAACTTAGCAAAAGAATACAAATAGAGTTTAATATAGTAATTTCATTTGTCCTGGAGTAACATTCATTCTAACAATGTACTTTTCATGTTCATTTCTGCCTTATCATACATGCTCTTCCATGAAAAAACTGCTGCAAAATCCTGGCCGTGAGAAAATGCATATTTTTTCCTTTGACACTTTGTAATTTCCTTGCTTAACTGTTAGTTTGCTTTTAAACAGAGAATATTTTGATTGTTTAATACTAAATACTTTTCCTATTTTATAGAGAAATTTTCTCAGTTCAGCATAGCTTACCTGTCAGCAGAGACATTCTGTGTTCTTTGTTGAATAATATGTCTGTGGATTGAACAATAAGGAGGGAGTTTATCTGTAAATGTGTCTTCTCCATGAGGTGCTAAAGATAGGCCAATAAAAGCTTCATTTAACATATCCCATTTGTCCAAAGGCCCCAGGAGTTTTGTTAAAAAAGAATTAAGATATGAGTCAAATACAAATGTAATTTCTGAATTTGTTCATAAGCACAGATATAGGAAATTTTTCACATATCCCAATGAAACACACAATGGGAATCTTGTAGTCATGGTTCCCAACATCTTGTGTTTTTCTGAGACTTAGCTCAGTCAGGGTAGTTTGATAACTGAATTTTTTTGAATTCAGATTTTAAAAATTCACTTATAACTTGTCATAGTGTTTCAGAATAACATTTTAGTAATCAAATATTTTTTGGTTATTTACCAGTTAACTAGAATATATTATTATATTGAAAACTTCTACAGAATTTTTTATTTTACTCTCTCAAATGTAGCACACAATTTGAAAACAGAAAGGAAAATCTATTTTCCAACATTTACACCTAATAAGAATTTTAAAATGTCTGTAGAGAGTTTGCTGTTCCCACGTCATAGAAATGAATAGAAAACACTTTAATATTGGCAAATTTGATACAACATTGCTTGAAAAAAATCATTTGAAATATAATGAAGTGTGAAAAATGTATATTGAAACACATAAACCTTGTTATAAATTAACAGCTCTTAGAACTATAATGTATCTGTATATATTCTTCTTTGTTGAAAAAACTTTTAATTGTAAAAATAGTAAACACAATTTTTACCATGTTGAGCATTTTTTAAGTGTACAGTTCAGTAGTATTAAGTATATTCACATTGTTGTGCAACAGATATCCAGATCTTGCAAAACTTTTACTGAACATCTACTAAATACTCCCTATTTTCCCCTTCCTCCAGCACCATTTTACCTTGTTCCCTATAAATCTAAGTGCTTAAAATGCATCATGTAAGTAGTATCATGCAGTATTTGTTATGTAACTGGCATATTTCAATTAGCATAATGTCCTCATGGATCATCCATACTGTAGCATGTGACAGGATTTTCTTCCTTTTTAAGGGTAGCATTCCACTGTATGTATATACCATATTTTGTTTATCCATGAATATGTGGGTTATATTTCCACTTCCTGGTTATTGTGAATAATGCTGCTATGAACATAGTGGGTCTGCAGATGTATTTTTGATACCCTGAATACAATTTCCTTGGATATGTACATATATAAGTGGGTTTTCTGGATCATGTGTAAGTTCTATATTTAATTTTTTTAGGAACTACCAAATAGTTTTCGTTGTGGTTGCACCATTTTACAATCCCACCAACAGTGCACAAGGGTCACAAGGGTTTCAGTTTCTCTACATCCTTACCAACACTTGTTATCTTCTGGTTATTTTTAAAATTTGATAATATATATATATTTTATTGAAGTATAGTTGACTTACAGTGTTTCCTTGCACATGTTTTCATCTGCTCAGCCAGTTTACTCTTTTGGTTGGTTCATTTAATACATTTACATTTAAGGTAATTATCATATAAGGTAATGATCTTTTGATTATTAATTTGATAATTATCAAAAGATCATATTACCATTTTCTTAATTGTTTTGGGTTTATTTTCTGTAGGTCTTTTGCTTGTCTTGTGTTTCCTGCCTAGAGAAGTTCCTTTAGTATTTGTTGGAAAGCTGATTTGGTGTTGCTGAATTCTATTAACTTTTGCCTGTCTGTAAACCTTTTGATTTCTCCATCAAATCTGAACGAGAGTCTTGCTGGATAGAGTATTCTTGGTTATATAGGTTCTTCCCTTTCATCACTTTAAGTATATCATGCTATTCCCTTCAGGCTTATAGCGTTTATGTTGAGAAATCAGTTGATAACCTGATAGGAGTTCCCTTGTATGTTATTTGTCATTTTTCCCTTGTTGCTTTTAGTATTTTTCAGCTCAGTTCAGTCGCTCAGTTGTGTTCAACTCTTTGTGACCCAATGAACTGCAGCACTCTAGGCTTCCCTGTCCATTCCAACTCCTGGAGCTTACTCAAAACTCATATCTGTCAAATCGGTGATGCCATCCAACCATCTCATCCTCCGTCATCCCCTTTTCCACCTGCCTTTAATCTTTCCCAGCATCAGGGTCTTTTCAAATGAGTCAGTTCTTTGCATCAGGTAGCCAAAGTATTGGCGTTTCAGCTTCAACAGTCCTTCCAATGAATATTCAGGACTGATTTTCTTTAAGATTGAATTGTTTGATCTCCTTGCAGTCCAAGGGATTCTCAAGAGTCTTCTCCAACACTGCAGTTGAAAAGCATCAATTCTTTGGTATTCAGCTTTCTTTATGGTCCTATTTTCACATCCATACATTCCTACTGGAAAAACCATAACTTTGACTAGATGTTGGCAAAGTAATATCCCTGCTTTTTAATATACTGTCTAGGTTTGTCAGGGGGCTTCCCTGGTGGCTCAGTGGGTAAAGTCAGCCTGCAGTGCAAGAGAACCGTGTTCCATCCCTGGCTTGGGAAGATCCCCTGGAGAAGGAAATGGCAACCTGCTCCAGTATTCTTGCCTGGAGAATTCCATGGACAGAGGAGCCTGGTGGGCTACAGTCCATGGGGTCACAAAGAGTCAGACGTGACTGAGTGACTAACACTAGGTTTGTTATAGCTTTTCTTCCAAGGAGCAAGCATCTTTTAATTTCATGGCTGCAGCAACCATCTGCAGTGATTTTGGAGCCCAAGAAAATAAAAGTTTCTGTTTCCATTGTTTTCCCATCTATTTGCCATGAAGTTGTGGAACCGGTAGCCATGATCTTATTCTTTTAAATGTTCAGTTTTAAGCCAGCTTTTTCACTCTCCTCTTTCACATTCATCAAGAGGATTTTTAGTTCCTCCTCGCTTTCTGCCATAAGGGTGGTGTCATCTGCATATCTGAGGTTATTGATATTTCTCTCGGCAATCATGATTCCAGCTTGTGAGTTGTCCAGGACAGTATCTCACATGATGTACTCTGCATATAAGTTAAATAAGCAGGGTGACAACATACAGCCTTGATGTATTCCTTCCCAACTTGGAACCTGTCTGTTGTTCCATGTCTGGTTCTATCTGTTGCTTCTTGACCTGCAGACAGATTTCTCAGGGAGCAGGTCAGGTGGTCTGGCATTCCCATCTCTTTAAGAATCTTCCACATTTTGTTGTGATCCACACAGTCAAAGGCTTTGGCATAGTCAATAAAGCAGAAGTAGATGTTTTTCTGGAATTTTCTTGCTTTTTCTATGATGCAACAGATTTTGGCAGTTTGATCTCTGGTTCCTCCACCTTCTCTAAATCCAGCTTGAACACATGGAGGTTCTCGGTTCATTTACTGTTGAAGCCTGGCTTGGAGAATTTTGAGCATTACTTTGCTAGCTTGTGAGATGACTGCAATTGTATGGTAGTTAGAACATTTTTTGGCATTGCCTTTCTTTGGGATTGGAATGACCTTTTCCAGTTCTGTGGCCACTGCTGAGTTTTCCAAGTGTGGTGACATATTGAGTGCAGCACTTTCACAGCATCATCTATGACGATTTGAATACCTGGAATCCCATCACCTCCACTAGCTTTATTTGTAGTGATCCTTCCTAGGCCCACTTGACTTTGCATTCCAGGATATCTGGCTCTAGGTGAGTGATCACAGCATCATGGTTATTTGGGTTATTATGATATTTTTTGTATACTTCTGTGTATTCTTGCCACCTCTTCTTAATATCTTTTGCTTCTGGTGTGTCCATACCGTTTCTGTCCTTTATTGTGCCCATCTTTCATGAAATGTTCCCTTGGTATCTCTAATTACCTTGAAGAGGTCTCTAGTCTTTCCCATTCTATTGTTTTCCTCTGTTTCTTTGCATGGATCACTTAGGAAGGCTTTCTTATCTTTCCTTCCTATTCTTTGGAACTCTGCATTCAGATGGATATAAATTTCCTTTTCTCCTTTGCCTTTCACATTTCTTCTTTTCTCAGCTATTTGTAAGGCCTCCTCAGACAACCATTTTGCATTTCTTTTTCTTTGGGATGGTTTTGTTAATGGCCTCCTATACAGTGTTACAAACCTCAGTCCCTAGTTCTTCAGGCACTCTGTCTATCAGATTGAATCCCTTAAATCTGTTTGTCACTTCCACTGTATAATGGGAAGTGATTTGATTTAGTATTTTATCCTCATCTTTAATTGTTGTCAGTTTGATTGCTATGTGTCTTGGTGCAGTCCTCTTTGGGGTTATCCTGCCTGGGACTCTCTGTGTCTCCTGGACTTGGTTGAATATTTCCTTTCCCATGTTAGGAAAGTTTTCACCTATTATCTCTTCAAATATTTTCTCAGGTCCTTTTCTCTTTCTTCTCCTTCTGGGACCACTATAATGCAAATGCTGGTGTGTTTAATATTGTCCCAGAGGTCTCTTATGCTGTCTTCAGTTTTTTTTCTATTTTCTGTTCTGCTACAGTGATTTCCGCCATTCTGTCCTCTAGGTTATTTATCCGTCCTTTTCCTCAGTTAACTGCTATTGATTCCTTCCAGTGTATTATTCGGACCTTTTGTTGACCATGATGGCTACTCCATTTCTTCTAAGGGATTCCTGCCCACAGTAGTAGATATAATGGTCATCTGAGTTAAATTCACCCATTCAAGTCCATTTTAGTTCTCTGATTCCTAGAATGTAGACGTTCACTCTTGCCATCTCCTGTTTGACCACTTCCAATTTGCCTTGATTCATGCATCTGACATTCCAGGTTCCTATGCAATATTGCTCTTTACAGCATTGGACCTTGCTTCTATCACCAGTCACATCCACAACTGGGTATTGTTTTTGCTTTGGCGCCATCCCTTCATTCTTTCTGGAGTTATTTCTCCACTGATCTCCAGTAGCATATTGGGCACCTACTGACCTGGGGAGTTCCTCTTTCAGTATCCTATCATTTTGCCTTTTCATACTGTTCATGGGGTTCTCAAGAATGATCTCTGTTCGTTTCCAAGGCAAACCATTCAATATCACAGTAATCCAAGTCTGTGCCCCAACCAGTAATGCTGAAGAAGCTGAAGTTGAACGGTTCTATGAAGACCTACAAGACCTTTTAGAACTAACACCAAAAACGATGTCCTTTTCATTATAGGGGACTGGAATGCAAAAGTAGGAAGTTAAGAAACACCTGGAGTAACAGGCAAATTTGGCCTTGGAATATGGAATGAAGCAGGGCAAAGACTAATAGAGTTTTGCCAAGAAAATTCACTGGTCATAGCAAACACTGTCTTCCAACAACACAAGAGAAGACTCTACACATGGACATCACCAGATGGTCAACACCGAAATCAGATTGATTATATTCTTTGCAGCCAAAGATGGAGAAGCACTATACAGTCAACGAAAACAAGACCAGAAGCTGACTGTGGCTCAGATCATGAACTCCTCCTGGCCAAATTCAGACTTAAATTGAAGAAAGTGGGGAAAACCACTAGACCATTCAGGTATGACCTAAATCATATCCCTTATGATTATACAGTGGAAGTAAGAAATAGATTTAATGGACTAGATCTGATAGAGTGCCTGATAACTATGGACTGAGGGTCGTGACATTGTCCAGGAGACAGGGATCAAGACCATCCCCATGGAAAAGAAATGCAAAGAAGCAAAATGGCTGCCTGGGGAGGCCTTACAAATAGCTGTGAAGAGAAGCGAAAAGCAAGAGAGAAAACGGAAGATATAAGCATTTGAGTGCAGAATTCCAAAGAATAGCAAGAAGAGATAAGAAAGCCTTCCTCAGTGATCAATGCAAAGAAATAGAGGAAAACAACAGAATGGGAAAGACTAGAGATCTCTTCAAGAAAATTAGAGATACCAAGGGAACATTTCATGCAAAGATGGGCTCGATAAAGGACAGAAATGGTATGGACCTAACAGAAGCAGAAGATATTAAGAAGAGGTGGCAGGAATACACAGAACTGTGCAAAAAACATCTTCATGACCAAGATAATCACGATGGTGTGATCACTGACCTAGAGCCAGACATCCGGGAATGTGAAGTCAAGTGGGTCTTAGAAAGCATCACTAGGAACAAAGCTAGTGGAGGTGATGGAATTTCAGTTGAGCTATTTCAAATTCAGGAAGATGATGCTGTGAAAGTGCTGCACTCAATATGCCAGCAAATTTGGAAAACTCAGCAGTGGCCACAGGACTGGCAAAGGTCAGTTTGCATTCCAATCCCAAAGAAAGGCAAAGCCACAGAATGCTCAAACTACCACACAATTTCAGTCATCTCACATGCTAATAAAGTAATGCTCAAAATTCTCCAAGCCAGGCTTTAGCAATACGTGAACCGTGAACTTCCAGATGTTCAAGCTGGATTTAGAAAAGGTAGAGGAACCAGAGATCAAATCACCAACATCTGCTGGATCATGGAAAAAGCAAGAGAGTTCCCGAAAAACATCTATTTCTGCTTTATTGACTATGCCAAAGCCTTTGACTGTGTGGATCACAATAAACTGTGGAAAATTCTGAAAGAGACTGGAATACTGGACCACCTGACCTGCCTCTTGAGAAACCTATATGCAGGTCAGGAAGCAACAGTTAGAACTGGACATGGAACAACAGACTGGTTCTAAATAGGAAAAGGAGTATGTTGAGGCTGTATATTGTCACTCTGCTTATTTAACCTATATGCAGAGTACATCATGAGAAATGCTGGGCTGGAAGAAGCACAACCTGGAATCAAGATTGCTGGGAAAAATATCAAGAACCTCAGATATGCAGATGACACCACCCTTATGGCAGAAAGTGAAGAGGAACTCAAAAGCCTCTTGATGAAAGTGAAAGAGGGGAGTGAAAAAGTTGGCTTAAAGCTCCACATTTAGAAAACAAAGATCATGGCATCTGATCCCATCACTTCATGGCAAATAGATGGGGAAACAGTGGAAACAGTGGCTGACTTTATTTTGGGGGGGCTCCATAATCACTGCAGATGGTGACTGCAGCCATGAAATTAAAAGACACTTACTCCTTGGGAGGAAAGTTATGACCAACCTAGATAGCATAGTGAAAAGCAGAGACATTACTTTGCCAACAAAGGTCCGTCTAGTCAAAGCTATGGTTTTTCCTGTGGTCATGTATGGATGTGAGAGTTGGACTGTGAAGAAGGCTGAGCACCGAAGAATTGATGATTTTGAACTGTGGTGCTGGAGAAGACTCTTGAGAGTCCCTTGGACTGCAAGGAGATCCAACCAGTCCATTCTAAAGGAGATCAGTCCTGGGTGTTCTTTGGAAAGAATGATGCTAAAGCTGAAACTCCAATACTTTGGCCACCTCATGCAAAAAGTTGACTCATTGGAAAAGACTCTGATGCTGGGAGGGATTGGGGGCAGGAGGAGAAGGGGACGACAGGATGAGATGGCTGGATGCCTTCACCGACTCGATGGATATGAGTCTGAGTGAACTCCGGGAGTTGGTGATGGACAGGGAGGCCTGGCGTGCTGTGATTCACGGGGTCGCAAAGAGTTGGACACGACTGAGTGACTGAACTGAACTGAATTGAATAGTTACATAATCACAACAAAAAAAGATGTTTATAAGTGTTCTTAATTAATAGAGAAAAAAATCATAATTGCAAGCCATAATAGAAACATTATTAACCTAACAATATAAAATAATTACATACAGTCTGGGAGATAAAGTAGAGTGATGTAATAAGTGGAAGTGCACACATGCATGTGTTTTCATGCACCTAGCCTGTCTATGTCTTTTGGTTTGTGCATTTAATTCACTTACTTTTAAAATAGTTACCGATAGGTATGATCTTATTCAGTTCAGTTCAGTCGCTCAGTGGTGTCTGACTCTGCGACCCCATGAACAGCAGCATGCCAGGCCTCCCTGTCCAACAACTCCCAGAGTCCACCCAAACCCATGTCCATTGAGTTGATAATGCCATTGAACCATCTCATCCTCTGTCGTCCCCTTCTCCTGTCCTGAATCTTTCCCAGTGTCGGGGTCATTTCAAATGAGTCAGCTCTTCACATCAAGTGGCCAAAGTATTTGGAGTTTCAGCTTCAACATCAGTCCTTCCAGTGAACACCCAGGACTGACCTCCTTTAGGATGAACTGGTTGGATCTCCTTGCAGTCCAAGGGACTCTCAAGAGTCCTCTCCAACACCACAGTTCAGAAGCATCAATTCTTCGGTGCTTAGCTTTCTTTATAGTCCAACTCACATCCATTCATGACCACTGGAAAAACCATAGCCTTGACTAGACGGATCTTTGTTCGCAAAGTAATGTCTCTGCTTTTTAATATGCCGTCTAGGTTTGTCATAACTTTCCTTCCAAGGAGTAAGCGTCTTGTAATTTCATGGCTGCAATCACCATCTGCAGTGATTTTGGAGCCCAGAAAAATAAAGTGTGACACTGTTTCCACTGTTTTCCCATCTGTTTCCCATGAAGTGATGGGACCAGATGCCATGATCTTTGTTTTCTGAATGTGGAGCTTAAGCCAACTTTTTCATTCTCGTTCACTTTCATCAAGAAGCTCTTTAGTTCCTCTTCACTTTCTGCCATAAAGGTGGTGTCATCTGCATATCTGAGGTTCTTGATATTTCTCTCAGCAATCTTGATTCCAGGTTGTGCTTCTTCCAGCCCAGCATTTCTGATGATGTACTCTGCATATAAGTTAAATAAGCAGGCTGACAATACACAGCCTTGACATACTCCTTTTTCTATTTGGAACCAGTCTGTTGTTCCATGTCCAGTTCTAACTGTTGCTTCCTGACCTGCATATAGGTTTCTCAAGAGGCAGGTTAGGTGGTCTGGTATTCCCATCTCTTTCAGAATTTTCCAGTTTATTGTGATCTACACAGTCAAAGGCTTTGGCATAGTCAATAAAGCAGAAATAGATATTTTTCTGGAACTCTCTTGCTTTTTTGACAATCCAGTGGATGTTGGCAATTTGATCTCTGGTTCCTCTGCCTTTTCTAAAACCAGCTTGAAAATCTGGAAGTTCATAGTTCACGTGATCCTGTTACCATTTTCTTAATTGTTTTGGGTTTATTTTTTGTAGGTCCTTTCCTTCTCTTGTGTTTCTTGTGTAGAGAAATTCCTTTAACATTTGTTGGAAAACTGGTTTGGTGGTGCTGAATTCTCTTATCTTTTGGTTGTCTGTAATGATTTGATTTCTCTGTCAAATCTGAACAAGAGTCTTGCTGGATAGAGTATGCTTGGTTGTAGGGTCTTCCCTTTTGTTATTTTAAATACAATGTGCCATTCTTTCTGGCTGGCAGAGTTTCTGTCAAGAAATCAGCTGATAACCTTATGGGAGTTTCCTTGTATTTTATTTGTTGTTTTCCCCTTGTTGCTTTTAATATTTTATCTTGGCCTTTAATTTTTGTCAGTTTGATTTCTATGTGTCCTGGTGTATTTCTCCATGGGTTTATCCTTCCTGAGACTCTGCTACCTGAACTTGGTTGAGTATTT
The DNA here is from genome assembly GCF_032452875.1 of Bos javanicus. Taxonomy (NCBI): domain Eukaryota; kingdom Metazoa; phylum Chordata; class Mammalia; order Artiodactyla; family Bovidae; genus Bos; species Bos javanicus. The sequence continues at coordinate 61,561,623 of NC_083878.1, forward strand.
CCTTTTCCGTGTTAGGAAAGTTTTCAGCTATTACATCTTCAAATATTTTCTTGGGTCCTTTCTCTCTCTCTCTCTCCCCTCCTGTGACCCCTATAATATGAATGTTGGTGTGTTGTCCTAGAGGACTCTTAGGCTGTCTTCATTTTTTTTCTTTTTTTCCTATATTTTGTTTTGCAGCAGTGATTTATAACATTCTGTCTTCCAGGTCACTTATCTGTTCTGCCTGTTTCTCTGCTTTATTCTTTCTAATGTATTTCATCTTTGTTCATTTGTTCTTTAGTTCTTCTAGGTCTTTGGGAAACATTTCTTGTAACTTCTCCATTGTTTTTCTGAGATCCTGGATTATCATCAGTATCATTATTCTGACTTCTTTTTCTGGAAGATTGCCTATCACTTTGTTTATTAATAGTTGTTTTTCTAGGGTTTTATCTTATCCTATCATCTGGGATATAATCCTCTGCACTTTCATTTTGATTAACTTTCCATGATATAACTTTTGTTCTGGTAGCTGAGGGATTGTAGTGCTTATTATTCCTTCTGTTTAACCTTTGGTGGATCAGGCAAAGAGGCTTCTTTAAACTTCCTGATGGAGGGACTGGCAGTGGGAAAAACTGTGTCTTACTCTGGTGGGCAGGGCCATGCTCAGTGAACCTGTAATCCAATTGTCTACTGATGGGGGAAGTTATGCTCCTTTCTTGTTAGTTGTTTGGTCTGCAACCCAGCTCTGGGGTCTACAGGCTCTATGATAGAGTTAATGGCAACCTCCAAGGGGGCTTACACCAAGGGCACCTCCCAGGATCGCTGCTGCCAGTGCCCCTATCCCCTCAGCAAGCTACTGCCAACCAACGCCTCCACAGGAGACCATCCAGCACTGGCAGGTGGTCTGGTTAAGTTTCCTGTGGGGGTCACTGCTCCTTTCCCCTGGGTCCTGGTGTGCACAAGATTTTGTTTGTGCCCTTTAAGAGTCGAGTCTCTGTTTGCCCTAGTCCTGTGAAAGTCCTACAATCAAATCCCATTAACCTTCAAAATCAGATTCCCTGGGGATTCCTAGTCCCTTTGCCAAATCCCCAGCCTGGGAAGCCTGACATGGGGCTCAGAACTTTCACAATAGTGGGATATCTCCTTTGTGTTATTGTTCTCCAGTTTGCGGGTTGTCCACCAGGCAGGTATGGGATTTTATTTTATTGTCATTGTGCCCTGTCTACCATCTTGTTGCAGCTTCTTTTTTGTCTTTGGATGTGGGGTATATTTTTTTGGAGTGTTTCATCATCTTCCTGTTGATGGCTGTACAGCAGCTGGTTGTGATTTCAGTGCTCTCACACAAGATGAACACACATCTTCTACTCCAACATCTTGAACCAGTTTCTCAATAGCTCAATATTTTAAATATGTTGTATTGAATATTTATCGAGATATGTTCATGAGATTGAGTAGGCTTGCAGAGTTTGTGAACTAAGCTTTAAAAGAATGTACTTTAGAGCTTCCCAGGAGGTTCAGTGGTAAATAATCTGCCTGCCAATGCAGGAGACACGAGTTTGATTCCTGGCCCAGGAAGATCCTACTAATGCCCATTTGCCACAAATACCGAGCCTCTCATTGTGGTTTTGATTTGTATTTCCCAGATGATATGCTGAACACCTTTTCATGTACATGTTCAGTTCAGTCGCTCAGTCGTGTCCTACTCTTTGTTACCCCATGAATCGCAGCACGCCAGGCCTCCCTGTCCATCACCAACTCCCAGAGTTTAACCAAACTCATGTCCATCGAGTCAGTGATGCCATCCAGCCATCTCATCCTCTGTTGTCCCCTTCTCCTCCTGCCCCCAATCCCTCCCAGCATCAGAATCTTTTTCAATGAGTCAACTCTTCCCATGAGGTGGCCAAAGTATTGGAGTTTCAGCTTCAGCATCAGTCTTGGAAACAAACAGAGATCATTCTGTCGTTTTTCAGATTGCATTCAAGTACCGCATTTTGGACTCTTTTGTTGACCATGATGGCTACTCCATTTCTTCTAAGGGATTCCGACCCACAGTAGTAGATATAGTGGTCATCTGAGTTAAATTCACCCATTGTAGTCCATTTTAGTTCACTGATTCCTAGAATATCGACGTTCACTCTTGCCATCTCTTGTTTGACCACTTGCAATTTGCCTTGATTCATGGACCTAACATTCCAGGTTCCTATGCAGTATTGCTCTTTACAGCATTGAACCTTGCTTCTATCACCAGTCACATCCACAACTGGGTATTGTTTTTGCTTTGGCGCCATCCCTTCATTCTTTCTGGAGTTATTTCTCCACTGATCTCCAGTAGCATATTGGGCACCTACTGACCTGGGGAGTTCCTCTTTCAGTATCCTATCATTTTGCCTTTTCATACTGTTCGTGGGGTTCTCAAGGCAAGAATACTGAAGTGGCTTGCCATTCCCTTCTCCAGTCGACCACATTCTGTCAGACCTCTCCACCATGACCTGTCCATCTTGGGTGGCCCCACACAGCATGGCTTAGTTTCATTGAGTTAGACAAGGCTGTGGTCCATGTGATCAGATTGGCTAGTTTTCTGTGATTATGGTTTCAGTGTGTCTGCCCTCTCATGCCCTTTTGCAACACCTACCCTCTTCTTGGATTTTTCTTACCTTGGACATGGGGTATCTCTTCACGGCTGCTCCAGCAAAGCGCAGCCGCTGCTCCTTACCTTGGACGAGGTCGCCCCTCCTGATCTTGAACGTGGAGTAGCTCCTCTCAGCCCTCCTGTGCCCACGCAGCCGCTGCTCCTTGGACGTAGGATAGCTCCTCTTGGCCGCTCCCGTGCCGTCGCAGCCTGGTGCTCTCGGTCACCGCCCCTGACCTTGGGCATGGGGTAGCTCCTCTTGGCTGCCGTCCATCGTAGCTGCCACGCTTCTGTGCATTCCGTCACATGTACCTGTTCAGTTCAGTACAGTTGCTCAGTCGTGTCCAACTCTACGACCCCATGAATTGCAGCACACCAGGCCTCCCTGTCCATCACCAACTCCTGGAGTTCACTCAAACTCATGTCCATCGAGTCCGTGATGCCATCCAGCCATCTCATCCTCTGTCGTCCCCTTCTCCTCCTGCCCCCAGACCCTCCCAGCATCAGAGTCTTTTCCAATGAGTCAACTCTTCACATGAGGTGGCCATAGTATTGGAGTTTCAGCTTCAGCATCACTCCTTCCAATGAACACCCAGGATTGATCTCTTTAGGATGGACTGGTTGGATCTCCTTGCAGTACAAAGAACTCTCAAGAGTCTTCTCCAACACCACAGTTCAAAAGCATCAATTCTTCAGGGCTCAGCTTTCTTCACAGTCCAACTCTCACATCCACACATGACCACAGGAAAAACCATAGCCTTGACTAGACGGACCTTTATTGGCAAAGTAATGTCTCTGCTTTTCAATATGCTATCTAGGTTGGTCATAACTTTCCTTCCAAGGAGTAAGCATTAGCCATCCATTACTCTTCTATGGGAAAATGTCTGTTTAGCTTCTCTGGCCATTTTTAAATCAAATCATGTGTCTTTTTGCTATTAAGTCATTGAAGTGCTCTTAAGTTACTGAGTTCTTTATATATTTTGGATACTAAGCTGTAATCAGATTTATGATTTGTAAACGTTTTCAAACTTTTTGTTGATGATTTCCTTCACTAATTTCTAATTTTTATATGTTTTCACCTTTAAATTCGCTAGTTTTCAAAAGGTATTGGGTTCTCTCTTAGGGCCATAGTAAGTCCCTTCATGTTCCTAATTAGATGACAAGGCATTTGGCTACCTTGAGAGATTGTTAGTTACTTTCATCATTTACCAGAACTTCATTGTATTTCTTTTCTTTGACATTCAGAACACTAGGCAGAAATCATACTGCATTAGCAGTCAATATGGGCCTTTGTGAATACATGAAAATTTTAATACATTTTGTAGCTGCTGGTCATTTGTTCTCATCCACTTATATTTGGTGGTTCATGGGAATATATTGTTACTAGATTTTGGTGTAGATAGATTTTGGGGTTTACTATCCTATTTGCTGTTTACGTTTTACAAGGAATTGCAAGGAGATTGTAATACCACACTGATGCCATCTTTTCAGAATCCTCTGGCAGCACTGATTTTTCATGAAAACTGAGAAAAACTCAAATATCTAGCAATAGAATACTAATTAAACAAATTATAGTATATCCATACAAATTAATAATATAGCTGTTTAATAAAAAGGGGTCAATCTAAATACACATGAAACTTTCCTAAATATTATTAAAAAATTTTTAAAGGAAATTTGTAAAATAAAGTAATACGTGACCATATTTTGTTAAAATATGTTAGGGGAAAAACTAGAAAAATATGTAAAATGTTAAGGTCTCTTTTATGGTAGGTGGGATTATACACAGCTTTTATTTTTCATAATTAAACATTTCATCAGTGTTTGAATTTTATGTAATGGACATGTATAATTAACATTTGTCATCAGAATGCTTAATACCTCACAATACTTAATACTTATCTAAAACAGGTAATTTAGGAAGTGGTCCAACTTACGTTCTTTTCCTGAAAGTTCATTAGCCTAGGAAATCTTAGAATAAATGGAACTAGATTTTATACTGAAAAATGATGTTTTCTGTTTGGGACTGCTACAACAATAATGTGGTCTAAAGTCACTGGATTAGGTTCATCTAGAAGAAATATTTTAAATGGCAATGTTACCATTTACTCATTCTGAAAACTGATTGATAGGATTTTAAAAGATATATGAAATACTTTGAATAAGATTTCAAAAAAAATTTTTAAAAACCTCTGTGACATCCTTTTGTTTTGAAGCACTGAAATAATACACAAAGCAAGAACCCAAAAAATCCATTAGAACAAGGTTTGCTAAACTATGACCGGGCCCAATCTAGTCTGCTGCATTTTTTTCTGCAACCTGTGAATCTAAGAATGATTTTTCCATTTTCAGTGGTTGGAAGAAAATCAATAGAAGAATACTTTGTTCAGTTCAGTTCAGTTCAGGCGCTCAGTCGTGTCCGACTCTTTTGACACCATGAACCACAGCATGCCAGGCCTCCCAGTCCATCACCAACTCCTGGAGTCTACCTAAACCCATGTCCATCGAGTCGGTGATGCCATCCAACCATCTCATCCTCTGTCATCCCCTTCTCCTCCTGCCCTCTATCTTCCCCAGCATCAGGGTCTTTTCAAATGAGTCAGCTCTTTGCATCAGGTGGCCAAAGTATTCGAGTTTCACCTTTAGCATCAGTCCCTCCAATGAACACCCAGGACTGACCTCCTTTAGGATGGACTGGTTGGATCTCCTTGCAGTCCAAGGGACTCTCAAGAGTCTTCTCCAACACCACACTTCAAAAGCATCAATTCTTCGGCACTCAGCTTTCTTCACAGTCCAACTCTCACATCTATACATGACCATTGGAAAAACCATAGCCTTAGCCTAGACGGACCTTTATTGGCAAAGTAATCTCTCTGCTTTTTAATATGCTATCTAGATTGGTCATAACTTTCCTTCCAAGGAGTAAGCGTCTTGTAATTTCATGGCTGCAGTCACCATCTGCATTAATATTGGAGCCCAGAAAAATAAAGTCTGACACTGTTTCCACTGTTTCCACATCTATTTCCCATGAAGAGATGGGACCAGATGCCATGATCTTCGTTTTCTGAATGTTGAGTTTTAAGCCAACTTTTTCATTCTCCTCTTTCACTTTCATCAAGAGGCTTTTTAGTTCCTCTTCACTTTCTGTCATAAGGGTGGTGTCATTTGCATATCTGAAGTTATTGATCTTTCTCCCGGCAGTCTTGATTCCAGCTTGTGCTTCTTCCAGCCCAGTGTTTCTCATGATGTACTCTGCATATAAATTAAAGAAGCAGGCTGACAATATACAGCCTGACGTACTCCTTTCACTATTTGGAACCAGTCTGTTGTTCCATGTCCAGTTCTAACTGTTGCTTCCTGACCTGCATACAGGTTTCTCAAGAGGCAGGTCAGGTGGTCTGGTATTCCCATCTCTTTCAGAATTTTCCACAGTTTACTGTGATCCACACAGTCAAAGGCTTTGGCATAGTCAATAAAGCAGAAATAGATGTTTTTCTGAAACTCTGTTGCTTTTTTGATAATCCAGTGGAAGTTGGCAATTTGATCTCTGGTTCCTCTACCTTTTCAAAAACCAGCTTGAACATCTGGAAGTTCACGGTTCATGTATTGCTGAAGTCTGGCTTGGAGAATTTTGAACATTAGTAGCATGTGAGATGAGTGCAATTGTGTAGTAGTTTGAGCATTCTTTGGCATTGCCTTTCTTTGGGATTGGAATGAAAACTTACATGTAGACATTACAGGAAATTTATATTCAAGTGTCCATAAATAAAGTTTAATGGAACACACCCTTGATCTTTCATTTACACATTCTGTATGGCTGCTTTTGCACAATGTCAGATTAGGAGTTGAACTGTTGTGACAGAAACTGTATGGTCCACAGATTCTAAAATATTTACCATCTGGACCTTTACAGATAATAATTTGCTAACCTTTGCCTTAGAATACTTCATTAACTTAGAAAAGTGCGGTCCATTAGAATTATAGGTTTTAAATCTCTCCAATTCTATTTTGGTTTAAATAAAGTAATGAACAAAACAATTTGTTTGATTCTCAGTTAGTAGTTTTTTGTTTCATTCATGACTTAACATAAATTCTTGAGAGCAAAACGTAAAATAAAATATTTGAAATAGCTTTCTTTATCCTGAACTAAAATCCTATCTTACATCTGTCATGCTAGAGTAAAAGGGATGACTAACATATCATTTTGTGTTGGGCCACATAATTAATGGACCAGTGCACACATTGATGAGTTTAGATGAAAAGTGACTGAAATTTGAACTGTTAGCTTTCCCTTTCTTGTTACTTCAAAACTAGTTTGGGCTTTAAACATCAGCTTAACAGGTGCTTATCTTTTCTTCTTGTCAGATAAATAGGCTTCCTAAGACATAGTTCTGTGGTTTGAAAAAGAAAAGCCCAAGATTCGTACAAATGAATCACAGATAAAGACTAGACTATCTCATGCCCCTAAAGATTGCATCCACCCATTGACACAGCCTTTGTATCCGTTCAGATACAGAAATTAGAACTGTCACCACTGAATACTAAGTTACTGGGTAATCACACAGAAAAGTTTTTACCTTAAATTTGAGCACTGACTAGAATTCAATTTGGTAATTCATGGTATGATCCCCAAGTCGGAAAGATTCCCTAGAGAAGGGAATGGCAACCCACTCCAATATCTTGCCTGGAAAATTCCATGAACAGAGAAGGCTGGTGGGCTACAGTCCTTGGGGTTGCAAAGAATTGAGTGACTAACAACACAACAAATTCATGGTACAAGTATTAAAACCTTTAATACTTAACCTAAAAGATATTTGAATTATTACCTTATGTAAGTTTAGACCACAAAAGTTATTTTGTTTGAAGTAAGATTTTGGTCAGCTTAGCAGGAGCAGATCATGAGGGATTTTCATTGACTTTATTGTGCTTTTATGTACAGTTTCTACTTTTTGATGAGTTCATATTTTATGAAGATTAATCATCTAAAATTCAGGAAAGAATATTTAGAATATTATTGAAACTGTAATACTTGTTTTCCTTATTTCAGTCCAAAACTATGTAGTTGTTAGAAAAATATGTGTATATGTATTTGTTTCTGCATTTAATATTTTAATGTAACATTAGTCATTTCTCATAAGCTATACCATGCTTTAAAAGAGATTTCCCCATAGTTCTTTACAAAGATAGTAAAGGTCTCCAGTGAAACTTATCATATTAATAGCAGTTTAAATTCTATATATATTAACAGTATATTTTAAAATACTGGTTAAAAACTGCCAACAATTAATAACTTCATCCTCAATCTGAAACAGTTGCTGCTATAATGAAGTTTGTTTTATCTAATTGTTACGTTTAAATATTCAATTTACAAATGTACATAGTGCCATAAATATTCTTTGCCTTGCTCTTTATTGTTTGGACTTTTTATTTAGTTTTTTCCCAGATGGATGATTTTATGAGCCAAAACATAGGAGAACTTTCTGAATTTACCTTTAGGCATTAAGACAAAAGAAGTAGGGGTATTATAACCTGACTTGTTTAAAACATCACCATGCTACTTTGAATGACAGTTTACAATTTACAAGTAGGGTGTGGCTAATAAAGTCACTGAAGCAGACATAAGCATAGGTTTTCCTTTATACACAGTTCTGGCCTGTCAATCATACCTCCTAAATGCTTTGTTGCACAGGCATGCCAATAACTAAAACCACATTTTATCATTTTGTACCCAAAGGCTTTAAAAGGCCGTGCAACCACATCAGTGTTTGAAAACCCAAGATTAAAGTGTAAATCCTCAAGGAGAGACTTCCGTTCATCTAGAAGAGTAAAATTTCCTTGCAATTAAAATAATGTATTATAAGAATTATAAATACTACATTTTAACAAAATTGTTAAAACTTGGTATTAAAGTGCTTGTTCTGACTTGCTTCCAAATTTTCTATAAAGCAACTTTTACACATCTAGAAAATATTAATATGAGTGACTTCATTATGTGTATTATTTTCAGTGGTATAATGAATATTTATGCATGTTAAGGCATGGTAAAAACAAAACAACAAAACGAGAAAAACCCAGATATGGCATCCTTAGTAATTTTTTTTTTAATGTATTATCTATGTATATTCTATCTTTTGTGTAGTAATCTGGTACATAGTTTGAACTCAAGGAAATAGATTTTGGTGGCAGAAGCAGGGTTTATGCCAATAAAAGTTCTCTATATGTCTCAGTACTTTTTAGTTTTAGGAAATTGGTTCTTATTATAGCAGATTGGAACTTCTAGATGTTCAAGCTGGTTTTAGAAAAGGCAGAGGAACCAGAGATCAAATTGCCAACATCAGCTGGATCATCGAAATCACTTCATGGGAAACAGTGGAAACAGTGTCAGACTTTATTTTGGGGGCTCCAAAATCACAGCAGATGGTGATTGCAGCCATGAAATTACAAGATGCTTACTCCTTGGAAGGAAAGTTATGACCAACCTAGATAGCATATTCAAAAGCAGAGACATTACTTTGCCAACAAAGGTCTGTCTAGTCAAGGCTATGGTTTTTCCAGTGGTCATGTATGGATGTGAGAGTTGGACTGTGAAGAAAGCTGAGCCCTGAAGAATTGATGCTTTTGAACTGTGGTGTTGGAGAAGACTCTTGAGAGGTCTTCGGACTGCAAGGAGATCCAACCAGTCCATCCTAAAGGAGATCAGTCTTGGGTGTTCATTGGAAGGATTGATGCTGAAGCTGAAACTCCAATACTTTGGCCACCTCATGGGAAGAGTTGGCTCATTGGAAAAGACCCTGATGCTGGGAGGGATTGGGGACAGGAGGAGAAGGGGATGACAGAGAATGAGATGGCTGGATGGCATCACTGATACGATGGATATGAGTCTGAGTGAACTCCAGGAGTTGGTGATGGACAGGGAGGCCTGGCGTGCTGCGATTCATGGGGTCGCAAAGAGTTGGACACGACTGAGAGGCTGAACTGAACTGAACTGATAGCAGACTGGAAAGCTGGACATGAGGTTTTTGGGAGCTTGTTAACCTCTTGTATTTCTTCTATGATTAGGGCATGGGATGAGAAAGTAACGATAGTTGTAAGGTGCAGCAAAAGAGTGGGTGGATCTAACTGAACATGCATAACAGTAAACTAAATGTGAGGTAGTTGACTGTAAGTATGACTCTGAAAGGCTCTAGGAAATTTTTAGCTAAAATGAATAGATGAATGTGTCCTGGAGGAAAATGTTTTTTCCAGCTTTGATGATGTCTCCTGATGACTGTTGCTTTTTGTTTGCCATTTTAGAAAGTTTTCACTGCCTTACTAGGTTTCTAAGTCTGAAGTTCTCCCTAATTAGTGATTGATGAGAGTTTATAAAGTTATCTAGTACTGCAGAGGAAAAGCAGGTATAGAAGTCAAAATTACTATGTAGTAATATTCATCAAGTAGATGTAGTAAATTATTATTTACTGGTTAGTGCTGCACCTGTGTTTGAATTTTCTTTTAGATACTGAGCCAGGTATTTTTGCAGATGACTTCTCCATTCCCTGGCCTGTAACTCTTACCTTTAGGGGGCTGTCTCTAAAAGATTCTTGATTAGGTTAGGCATTGCTATGTGTAGGCATCCAATTGTTTATTCCTATTGTCTCAGTTTACTAAAACAGTGGAAAATTTATTATTAGAACTCAGGCAAAGCTTTATACACTTTTTTTTTTAAGGTTAATTAAGCAGGGCAATGAGGTTATAAAAATGCAAGATGAAATAATGTATGAGTTCCAGAAGAGTTTAAATATTTTTGATGAGGGGGTTTGTCATCCTACTCTATGGTGGATCCTTTCCTGTAGTTGCATGGAATATTGCTTAGGAGAATCATCTCCAGGCTCTTAAAGATGCATTGTTTGGTGTTAGTCAGGTGGGGTTACTCTTACAAGCAATTCAGCTTTACCTGGACAGAAACTTATGTAAAGCTGAAAATTAAGACTCAAAATCAAAATCATCCATATATATGATTACTCCTGATACATTATAAAGCATCAACCTTTGGAGTCTGGCTGAAGCATTGCATGGGTTTAAAGGTCCACCACTAAGTTTCAGCTAAAGAGTATTTGGAAGACTTTTTCACTTACAGTTCTACCAGATAAGTCCAGATTCTTTACAACTCGCACCATCAGAGCTGTAAGGTGTTGGCACAGTAGGAATTCCCCCACCCCCAACCCCTTTAAAAAAACAAGACAGTGGCTAAAATTGAAGATTTTATGTACCATGGCTGGAAATTGGGAATACAGGAACAAGAACTTCCGGCTTGGATAATAATTACATTGTTTGCCATGCTAAATAACAAGTCTTTTACTTGCAGTTATAACTGCAAGTATGATATGTAACTCTTTTTGTCTCCTGGTCTGAGGAGGCCAAGAGGAGGCAGCACATTTGGTCAGAATTCTACGAGTGGATAGAGCAGATGGTGCACATAGCTAGGTGGTTTTTAGACTATGCTTAAGGCCCTGCCTAGAGGTGAAGCTTGTAGCATTGAGTCCTCAGTACAACACTGATATATAATTCTGCATTTATAGCGATTACATTTACAGTGATTTTATATACATCTATAAGCTAGTTAACTAAAAAGCCTCTTGATAAAACTGAAAGAAGAGAGTGAAAGAGTTGCCTTAAAGCTCAACATTCAGAAAACCAGGATCATGGCATCTGGTCCCATCACTTCATGGGAAATAGATGGGGAAACAGTGGAAACAGTGTCAGACTTTATTTTTTTGGGCTCCAAAATCACAGCAGATAGTGATTGCAGCCATGAAATTAAAAGACGCTTACTCCTTGGAAGGAAAGTTATGACCAACCTAGATGGCATATTCAAAAGCAGAGACATTACTTTGCCAACAAAGGTCCATCTAGTCAAGGCTATGGCTTTTCCTGTGGTCATGTATGGGTGTGAGAGTTGGACTGTGAAGAAAGCTGAGCACTGAAGAACTGATGCTTTTGAAGTGTGGTGTTGGAGAAGACTGTTAAAAGTCCCTTGGACTGCAAGGAGATCCAACCAGTCCATTCTAAAGGAGATCAGTCCTGGGTGTTCTTTCGAAGGAATGATGCTAAAGCTAAAACTCCAATACTTTGGCTACCTGATGCAATGAGTTGACTCATTGGAAAAGACTGATGCTGGAAGGGATTGGGGACAGGAGGAGAAGGGGATGACAGAGGATGAGATGGGTGGATGGCATCACTGACTTGATGGACATGAGTTTGGGTGATGGACAGGGAGGCCTGGCGTGCTGCAATTCATGGGGTCTCAAAGAGTCGGACACAACTGAGCGACAGAACTGAACTGACTGGTAAGCTAGTTCATACTTAATTATGCCTTTCAGTATAGAAGTGTCACAAGGACTTGAAAATAGTAAGACTACATTTACTTCTAATCTACATTAAAATTATAACTGTGTTATATTATGTGTGATAGGTACATATTATCTATGACTGATTACAGCAAAGGAAAACTGATGATATATATTTGTTTTAGAAGAGGAAAAGGTATAAAAATGTTAAGAACAGGTGATCTACCTATAAAGCATAAAAAATGGGGAAGTAGCACAAGAAACCAATTATCTACAAAATGGATAAATTCTTTCATTCTTTTAGTCCCTGATAGACAAAATGAGAATTAATTATATAAGTACTGAATAAATATTGTTGTGTTCAGTTTCTAAGTCGTGTCCAACTCTTTGCAACCTTATGGACTGTAAATCTTCTCACTACTTTATTGTTGCTGTTCAGTCCTTAACTTGTGTGCCACTCTTTGCGACCCCGTGGACTGCAGCATGCCAGGCTTCCCTGTTCTTCACTATCTTGTGGAGTTTGCTCAGACTCATGTCCATACAGTTGGTGGTGCCATCCAACCATCTCATCCTCTGTCACATCCTTTTCCTCCTGCCTGCAATCCTTGGCAGCATCAGGGTCTTTTCCAGTGAGTAGGCTTTGCATATCAGGTGGCCAAAGTATTGCAGCTTCAGCATCAGTTCTTCCAATGAATATTCAGGGTTGATTTCCTAGAGGATTGACTTGTTTGACTTCCTTGCTGCTGTCCACAGGACTCTCAAGAGTCTTCTCTAGCACCACAATTTGAAAGCATCCATACTTTGGCACTCAGCCTTCCTTATGTTCCAACTCTCACATCATACATGACTGTTGGAAAACTAATGTCTCTGCATTTTAATATGCTGTCTAGGTTTATCATAGCTTTCCTTCCAAGGAGCAAGCGTCTTTTTTTTTTTTTTAATATAAATTTATTTATTTTAATTGGAGGTTAATTACTTTACAGTATTGTATTGGTTTTGCCATACATCAACATGAATCCGCCACAGGTATACATGTGTTCCCCATCCTGAACCCCCCTCCTTCCTCCCTCCCCGTACCATCCCTCTGGGTCATCTCAGTGCACCAGCCCCAAGCATCCAGTATCATGCATCGAACCTGGACTGGTAATTCGTTTCATATATGATATTATACATGTTTCAATTCCAGTCTCCCAAATCATCCCAACCTCGCCTTCTCCCACAGAGTCCAAAAGACTGTTCTATATATCTGTGTATCTTTTGCTCTCTCGCATACAGGGTTATCATTACCATCTTTCTAAATTGCATATATATGCGTTAGTATACTGTATTGGCAGAGAAGGCGGTGGCACCCCACTCCAGTACTCTTGCCTGGAAAACCCCATGGACGGAGGAGCCTGGTGGGCTGCACTCCATGGGGTCGCGAAGAGTCAGACACAACTGAGTGACTTCACTTTCACTTTTCACTTTCATGCCTTGGAGAAGGAAATGGCAACCCACTCCAGTGTTCTTGCCTGGAGAATCCCAGGGACGGGGAAGCATTGTGGGCTGCCGTCTATGGGGTTGCACAGAGTTGGACACGACTGAAGTGACTTAGCAGCAGCAGCAGCATACTGTATTGGTGTTTTTCTTTCTGGCTTATTTCACTCTGTATAATAGGCTCCAGTTTCATCCACCTCATTGGAACTGATTCAAATGTATTCTTTTTAATGGCTGAGTAATACTCCATTGTGTATATGTACCAGTGCTTTCTTATCCATTCATCTGCTGATGGACATCTAGGTTGCTTCCATGTCCTGGCTATTATAAACAGTGCTGCGATGAACATTGGGGTACACATGTCTCTTTCAATTCTGTTTTCCTCAGTGTGTATGTCCAGCAGTGGGATTGCTGGGTCATAAGGCAGTTCTATTTCCAGTTTTTTAAGGAATCTCCACACGGTTCTCCATAGTGGCTGTACTAGTTTGCATTCCCACCAACAGTGTAAGAGGGTTCCCTTTTCTCCACACCCTCTCCAGCATTTGTTGCTTGTAGACTTTTGGATCGCAGCCATTCTGACTGGCATGAAATGGTACCTCATTGTGGTTTTGATTTGCATTTCTCTGTTAATGAGTGATGTTGAGCATCTTTTCATGTGTTTGTTAGCCATCTGTATGTCTTCTTTGGAGAAATGTCTATTTAGGTCTTTGGCCCATTTTTTGATTGGGTCGTTTATTTTTCTGGAGTTGAGCTGCAGGAGTTGCTTGTATATTTTTGAGATTAGTTGTTTGTCAGTTGCTTCATTTGCTATTATTTTCCCCCATTCTGAAGGCTGTCTTTTCACCTTGCTTTTAGTTTCCTTTGTTGTGCAGAAGCTTTTAAGTTTAATTAGGTCCCATTTGTTTATTTTTGCTTTTATTTCCAATATTCTGGGAGGTGGGTCATAGAGGATCCTGCTGTGATGTATGTCAGAGAGTGTTTTGCCTATGTTCTCCTCTAGGAGTTTTATAGTTTCTGGTCTTACATTTAGATCTTCAATCCATTTTCAGTTTATTTTTGTTATGGTATTAGAAAGTGTTCTAGTTTCATTGTTTTACAAGTGGTTGACCAGTTTTCCCAGCACTACTTGTTAAAGAGATTGTCTTTTCTCCATTGTATATTCTTGCCTCCTTTGTCAAAGATAAAGGTGTGTGGATTTATCTCTGGGCTTTCTGTTTTGTGTCATTGATCTGTATTTCTGTCTTTGTGCCAGTACCATACTGTCTTGATGACTGTGGCTTTGTAGTAGAGCCTGAAGTCAGGCAGGTTGATTCCTCCAGTTCCATTCTTCTTTCTCAAGATTGCTTTGGCTATTCGAGGTTTTTTGTATTTCCATACAAATTGTGAAATTATTTGTTCTAGTTCTGTGAAGAATACCGTTGGTAGCTTGATAGGGATTGCATTGAATCTATAGATTGCTTTGGGTAGTATACTCATTTTCACTATATTGATTCTTCCGATCCATGAACACGGTATATTTCTCCATCTATTAGTGTCCTCTTTGATTTCTTTCTCCAGTGTTTTATAGTTTTCTATATATAGGTCTTTAGTTTCTTTAGGTAGATATATTCCTAAGTATTTTATTCTCTTCATTGCAATGGTGAATGGAATTGTTTGCTTAATTTCTCTATTTTCTCATTATTAGTGTATAGGAATGCAAGGGATTTCTGTGTGTTGATTTTATATCCTGCAACTTTACTATATTCATTGATTAGCTCTGGTACTTTACTGGTGGAGTCCTTAGCATTTTCTATGTAGAGGCTCATATCATCTGCAAACAGTGAGAGTTTTACTTCTTCTTTTCCAATTTGGATTCCTTTTATTTCTTTTTCTTCTCTGATTGCTGTGGCCAAAACTTCCAAAACTATGTTGAATAGTAGTGGTGAGAGTGGGCATCCTTGTCTTGTTCCTGACTTTAGGGGAAATGCTTTCAATTTTTCACCATTGAGGATAATGTTTTCTGTGGGTTTGTCATATATAGCTTTTATTATGTTGAGGTATGTTCCTTCTATTCCTGCTTTCTGGAGAGTTTTTAATCATAAATGGATGTTGAATTTTGTCAAAGGCTTTCTCTACATCTATTGAGATAATCATATGGCTTTTATTTTTCAATTTGTTAATGTGGTGTATTACATTGATTGATTTGCGGATATTGAAGAATCCTTGCATCCCTGGGATAAAGCCCACTTAGTCATGGTGTATGATCTTTTTAATGTGTTGTTGGATTCTGATTGCTAGAATTTTGTTAAGGATTTTTGCGTCTATGTTCATCAGTGATACTGGCCTGTAGTTTTCTTTTTTTGTGGCATCTTTGTCAGGTTTTGGTATTAGGGTGATGGTGGCCTTGTAGAATGAGTTTGGAAGTTCACCTTTCTCTGCAATTTTCTGGAAGAGTTTGAGCAGGATAGGTGTTAGCTCTTCTCTAAATTTTTGGTAGAATTCAGCTGTGAAGCTGTCTGGACCTGGGTTTTTGTTTGCTAGAAGATTTCTCATTACAGTTTCAAATTCCATGCTTGTGATGGGTCTGTTAAGATTTTCTATTTCTTCCTGGTCCAGTTTTGGAAAGTTGTACTTTTATAAGGATTTGTCCATTTCTTCCACATTGTCCATTTTATGGGCATGTAACTGCTGATAGTAGTCTCTTATGATCCTTTGTATTTCTGTGTTGTCTGTTGTGATCTCTCCATTTTCATTTCTAATTTTATTGATTTGATTTTTCTCCCTTTGTTTCTTGATGAGTCTGGCTAATGGTTTCTCAAGTTTATTTATCCTTTCAAAGAACCAGCTTTGGCTTTGTTGATTTTTGCTATGGTCTCTTTTGTTTATTTTGCATTTATTTCTGCCCTGATTTTTAAGATTTCTTTCCTTCTACTAACCCTGGGGTTCTTCATTTCTTCCGTTTCTAGTTGCTTTAGGTGTAGAGTTAGGTTATTTATTTGACTTTTTTCTTGTTTCTTGAGGTATGCCTGTATTGCTATGAACTTTCCCCGTAGCACTGCTTTTACAGTGTCCCACAGGTTTTGGGTTGTTGTTTTTTCATTTTCATTCGTTTCTATGCATATTTTGATTTCTTCTGTGATTTGTTGGTTATTCAGCTGTGTGTTGTTCAGCCTCCATATGTTGGCATTTTTAATAGTTTTTCTCCTGTAATTGAGATCTAATCTTACTGCACTGTGGTCAGAAAAGATGCTTGGAATGATTTCAATTTTTTTGAATTACCAAGGCGAGATATATGGCCCAGGATGTGATCTATCCTGGAGAAGGTTCCGTGTGCACTTGAGAAAAAGGTGAAATTCATTGTTTTGGGGTGAAATGTCCTATAGATATCAATTAGGTCTAACTGGTCTATTGTATCGTTTAAAGTTTGTGTTTCCTTGTTCATTTTCTGTTTCGTTGATCTATCCATAGGTGTGAGTGGGATTTAAAGTCTCCCACTATTATTGTGTTATTGCTAATTTCCCCTTTCATACTTAGCATTTGTCTTACATATTGTGGTGCTCCTATGTTGGGTGCATATATATTTATAATTGTTATATCTTCTTCTTGCATTGATCCTTTGATCATTATATAGTGTCCTTCTTTGTCTCTTTTCACAGCCTTTGTCTCTTTTCACAGCCTTTGTTTTAAAGTCTGTTTTATCTGTTATGAGTATTGCTACTCCTGCTTTCTTTTGGTCTCTATTGGCATGGAATATCTTTTTCTAGCCCTTCACTTTCAGTCTGTATATGTCCCCTGTTTTGACGTGGGTCTCTTGTAGACAACATATATAGGGGTCTTGTTTTTGTATCCATTCAGCCAATCTTCGTCTTTTGGTTAGGGCATTCAACCCATTTACATTTAAGGTAACTATTGATAACTATGATCCCGTTGCCATTTACTTTATTGTTTTGGGTTCGAGTTTATACACCCTTTTTGTATTTCCTGTCTAGAGAAGATCCTTTAGCATTTGTTGGAGAGCTGGTTTGGTGGTGCTAAATTCTCTCAGCTTTTGCTTGTCTGTAAAGCTTTTGATTTCTCCTTCATATTTGAATGAGGTCCTTGCTGGGTAGAGTAATCTGGGCTGTAGGTTATTTTCTTTCATCACTTTAAGTACGTCTTGCTGTTCCTTCCTGGCTTGAAGAGTTTCTATTGAAAGATCAGCTGTTATCCTTATGGGAATCCCCTTGTGTGTTATTTGTTGTTTTTCCCTTGCTGCTTTTAATATTTGTTCTTTGTGTTTGATCTTTGTTAATTTGATTAATATGTGTCTTGGGGTGTTTCGCCTTGGGTTTATCCTGTTTGAGACTCTCTGGGTTTCTTGGACTTGGGTGATTATTTCCTTCCCAATTTTAGGGAAGTTTTCAACTATTATCTCCTCAAGTATTTTCTCATGGTCTTTCTTTCTGTCTTCTTCTTCTGGGACTCCTATGATTCGAATGTTGGGGCATTTAATATTGTACCAGAGGTCTCTGAGATTGTCCTCATTTCTTTTGTTTTTCTTTTTTCCTCTCTGATTCATTTATTTCTACCATTCTATCTTCTAATTCACTAATCCTATCTTCTGCCTCTGTTATTCTACTATTTGTTGCCTCCAGAGTGTTTTTGATCTCATTTATTGCATTTTTCATTATATATTGACTCTTTTTTATTTCTTCTAGGTCCTTGTTAAACCTTTCTTGCATTTTCTCAATCCTTTTCTCCAGGCTATTTATCTGTGATTCCATTTTGATTTCAAAATTCTGGATCATTTTCACTATCATCATTCTTTATCAGGTAGGTTCCCTATCTCTTCCTGTTTGGTTTGGTTTGGTGGGCATTTGTCCTGCTTCTTTACCTGCTGGGTATTCCTCTGTCTCTTCATCTTGTTTACATTGCTGAGTTTGGGGTATCCTTTCTGTATTCTGGCAGTTTGTGGAGTTCTCTTTATCGTGGAGTTTCCTGGCTGTGGGTGGGGTTGTACAGGTGGTTTTTCAAGGTTTCTTGGTTAGGGAAGCTTGTGTCAGTGTTCTGGTGGGTGGAGCTGAATTTCTTCTCTCTGGAGTACAATGAAGTGTTCAGTAATCAGTTATGAGAAGTCAATTGTTTTGGAGTAACTTTGGGCAGCCTGTATATTGGAGCTCAGGGTTGTGTTCCTGTGTTGCTGGAGAATTTTCATGGTATATCTTGCTCTGGATCTTGTTTACCCTTGGGTGGTGCTTGGTTTCAGTGTAGGTATGGAGGTGTTTGATGAGCTCCTGTCGATTAATGTTCCCTGGAGTCAGGAGTTCTCTGGTGTTTTCAGGATTTGGACTTAAGCCTCCTGTTTCTGGTTTTCAGTCTTATTTTTACAGTAGTCTCAAGACTTCTCCTTCTATACAGCATGGTTGATAAAACATCTAGGTTAAAGATGAAAAGTTTCTCCACAGTGAGGGACACCCAGAGAGGTTCACAGAGTTACATGGAGAAGAGAAGAGGGAGGAGGGAGTTAGAGGTGACCCGAATGAGATGAGGTGGAATCAAAAGAGGAGAGAGCAAGCTAGCCAGTAATCACTTCCTTATGTGCACTCCACCACTGGACCACTCAGAGATGTTCATGGTGTTGTACAGAGAAGAGAAGTGGGAGGAAGGAGACAGAGGTGGCTAGGAGGATAAAAGCGGGGAATCAAAAGGAGAGGGACAGATCCAGCCAGTAATCAGTTCCCTAAGTGTTTTCCACCGTCTAGAACACAGAGAAATTCACAGAGTTGGGTAGGGAGGAGACACAGGCGACTTGGTGGAGAAAAAGGAGAGTCCAAAGAGGGAGAGAGCAGTCAAGCCAGTAATCATGCTCCCAAGTAAAAATGGGTACTGAAGATTGGATTCTTAAAGGTACAAAATTGTTAACAAATACCAAAAAGCAAAGATTAAAAATCTAGAGTAGAGTTTGGAATTTCAAAAATACAATATTAAAGAAAAAAGAAAAAAAAAACTCACAAAAATTATTAAAAAATATATATATATATGAAGTTTGCTTTTAAAAAATAGGGTTTTTTTTTTTTTTTTTTTTGCAAAGTAATGGTAGGTTATAAAAGTGAACATTAAAGGAGTAATAGAGGACTTAAAAAAAAAAGAATGATCATAAAAATAGTAAAAATATATGTAGGACTTTCTCTGGTGTTGTGGGTATTGTGGGGTCAGTTCATTTTCAGATAGTTCCTTGGTCTGGCTTATATTTCTCAAGATCTATAGGCCGCTTCCTATGTAGTCGGTACTAACGACAGGGTTTAGTACCGACTAAATAGGTTTTAATAGATTAAAACCTTTTGCACCTGTCACTTCCAAGGCATTTCCCTCTGTTTTAGCTTCTTCTGTTTGCTGGTCTCTTCAGTGTCTGATTTCCGCCCTGACACAAAGGGGGCAGTGGTGGACCCTTTTTTTAGGCTCACTTGTTCAGTCGTGCTGTGGGGAGGGAGGGACGCTGCAAACAAATAACACTGGCGTGTGCTCGCAGTGCCTCAGCCACACTGGGCCTGCCCCCGCTCACTGCATGTGTACCCTCCCTGCCCTCACTGCTCAGGCTCTAGGTTGCTCCACCATGAATCATTCGAGGCCAGCCCTGGGCTGCATGCACCTCCCAGGTCTAAGCTGCCTATGTTTAGGCACTTTGGTAGTCCTCAGAGGCGCAGACTCTGTTGGGCCTGCGTTTTGTGCCGTTCCCAGGTCCGAGCAGCTCGGGTGATGAGGTGTTTGGCGAGCAAGGTTGCTGCGACTTATCGCCTCCCTATCCCTGCTGCTTGGTTTTCTGGGTGTACAACCAGCACACCTTCTCAGGCAGATGTTGACCGTCCAGAACGGTCAACAAGAAGCCTGCTTACAGTTTTGTAGATAATGTCTCTCCAAGGCTGCAATTGCCCGCTTCTGGCTCTGGCTGCCTGTCACCGGAGGGGGATGGTCTCCAGCCGGCTCTGTTCAGTCCTTTGTTCTGTGGTGGGGCCTGGCAGTGTCTTAGGTTAGGGCTGGCTTTTCGCGTGGTAGTTATCCCACAGTCTGGTTTGCTAGCCCAAGTTAGTTCCCTCAGATTGTGCTTGGGGCATTCAGGCCAGATCCTTACTCTAAGCAATGCAGCCCACGCCTCCCTGCCCAGCCCCCGCTTGCTAGTGGCGGGTGCAGGCGTCTGTGCTGCTTCTCCGCTGGGGGAAGATACCGTTTGGCTCATAATCTGTGGGTTTTAATTATTTATTTATTTTTCCTCCCTGTTATGTTGCCCTGTGTGCTTCCAAGGCTCTCCACAGACTTGGCAGTGAGAGTGTTTCCTGGTGTTTGGAAACTTCTCTTTTTTAAGACTCCCTTCCCAGGATGGAGCTCCGTCCCTACCTCTTTTGTCTCTTTTTTTGTCTTCTGTACTTTTTCCTACCTCCTTTCGAAGACAATGGGCTGCTTTTCTGGGTGCCTGATGTCCTCTGCCGGCATTCAGAAGTTGTTTTGTGGAATTTACTCAGAGTTTAAATGTTCTTTTGATGACTTTGTGGGAGAGAAAGTGGTCTCCCCGTCCTATTCCTCCGCCATCTTAGGACTGCCCCCCAGCAAGCATATTTTAATTTCATGGCTACACTCACCATCTGCAATGATTTTGGACCCCAAGAAAATAAAGTCAGTAACTATTTCCACTTTTTTCCCATCTGTTTACCATGAAGTGATAGGACTGGATATATGAACTTAGTTTCTTGACTGTTGAGTTTTAGGCCAGCTTTTTCATTCTCCTCTTTCACCTTCATCAAGAGGCTATTTAATTTGTCTTCACTTTCTGTCATTAGGGTGGTGTCATCTGCATATCTGAGGTGATTGATTTTTCTCCCGGCATTCTTGATTCCAGCTTAAGTTTCATCCAACTCTTCATTCACATGATGTACTCTGCATATAAATTAAATGAGAAGGGTGGCAATATACAGCCTTGACGTACTCCTTTCACAATTTTGAACCAGTCTGTTGTTCCTTGTCCAGTTCTAACTGTTGCTTCTTGACTGGCATACAGGTTTCTTAGGAGGCAGGTAAGGTGATGTGGTATTCTCATCTCTTGAAGAATTTTCCACAGTGTGTTGTGACTGATGTACACAAAGGCTTTAACATAGTCAGTGAAGCAGATGTTTTTCTGAAATTCTCTACCTTTTTCTATGATCCATCGGATATTAGCAGTTTGATTTCTGGTTTCTCTGCCTTTTCTAAACCCAGCTTGTACACCTGAAAGTTCTTGGTTCAGATAGCGTTGAAACCTAGGTTGAAGAATTTTGAGCATTACCTTGCTAGCATGACATGAGCGCTGTTGTGTGATATTTGAGCATTCTTTGGCAATGCTCTTCTTTAGGATTGAAATGAAAACTGACCTTTCAAGTCCTGTGGCCACTGCTGCATTTTCTAAATTTGCTGGCAAGTTGAGTATAGCATCATCTTTTAGGGTTTTAATTAACTCAGTTAGCTTGCTTTGTTCATAGTAATGCTTCTTAAGGCCCATCCTTCATACTCCAGGATGTCTGGCTCTAGGTGAGTGATCACACCATCGTGGTTACCCAGGTCATTAAGACCTTTTTTGTACAATTCTCCTGAGGATTCCTGACACCTGTTCTTAATATCTTTTGTTTTTGTTGGGCCCATACTGTTTCTGTCCTTTATTGTGCCCATCTTTCATGAAATGTTCCCTTGGTATCTAATTTTCTTGAAGAGATCTCTAGTCTTTCCCATTCTATTGTTTTCTTCTATTTCTATGCATTGTTCACTTAAGGCTTTCTTATCTCTCCTTACTATTCTTTGGAACTCTGCATTCAGATGGGTATATCTTTCCTTTTCTCCTTTGCATTTCACTTCTCTTCTCTCAGCTATTTGTAAGGCCTCCTCAGAAAACCATCTTAGCTTGTTGCATTTCTTTTTCTTGGGATGGTTTTGGTCGTTGCCTCCTGTACAGTGTTATGAACCTCTGTCCATAGTTCTTCAGGCACTCTATCAGATCT
Source organism: Bos javanicus (assembly GCF_032452875.1). NCBI lineage: Eukaryota > Metazoa > Chordata > Mammalia > Artiodactyla > Bovidae > Bos > Bos javanicus. The sequence goes on from NC_083878.1 coordinate 61,584,011, forward strand.
AATCCTTTGAATCTATTTGTCACTTCTTCTGTATAATCGTAAGGAATTTGATTCAGGTCATACCTGAATGGTCTAATGGTTATCCCTACTTTCTTCAAGTCTGAATTTTGTAGTAGGAGTCCATGATCTGAGCCACAGTAAACTCCTGGTCTTATTTTTGCTGACTGTATAGAGCCTGCATTTTTGGCTACAAAGAATACAATCAATCTGATTTCAGTACTGACCATCTATCTGGTCAGTACTGAATTGTACTGACCAGAGTACTGGTCAGTACTCTATTTGTAGAGTCATTTCTTTGTTGGAAGTACTAATTGTACTGACCAGAGTACTGGTCAGTACTCTATTTTGTAGAGTCATTTCTTTGTTGGAAGAGGGTGTTTGCTATGACCAGTACATTCTCTTGGCAGAATTCTGTTAGCCTCTACACTGCTTCATTTTGTTCCAAGACCAAACTTGCCTGTTACTCCAGGTATCTGTTGATTTCCTACTTTTGCATTCCAGTCCCCTAAGATGAAAAGGACAACTTTTTTTTTTTTTTTTGGTGTTCTAGAAGGTCTTTTAGATCTTCACAGTACCATTCAACTTCATTTTCTTTGGCATTAGTGGTAGTGGCATAGACTTGGATTACTGTGATATTGAATGGTTTGCCTTGGAAATGAACAGAGATCATTCTGTCATTTTTGAGATTGTACCCACTTACTGCATTTTGGACTCTTGTTGACTATGAGGGCTACTTTATTTCTTCTAAGGGATTCTTGCCCACTGTAGTATATATACTTTTGCAAAATGATCATTTGCAAAAGGCATAGAGTGAGAAATGAGCATTAACATAATATATAATATAACCACATTTATTAAGAATATATTCCAATATCAAAGAGAAAATTTGAACAGTGCAAAAACCACAATTATGTTTGCACCAACCTAATATGTAGCTATCAAGGCTTCCTAACACTGCTTGTTGAGGAGAATGTCTTTTCTCCATTGTATATTCTTGCCTCTTTTGTTGTAGATTAATTGACCATATGTGGGTTTATTTTGGGGTTCTCTATTCTATTCCACTGAGCCAGATGTCTCTGTTTGTCCCAGTGCCATGCTGTTTTGATTACTGTAGCTTTGTAGTATAGTCTAAAGTCTAGATGGACTATGCTTCTACCTTTTTTCCTCCTCAGGATGCTTTTTCAATTTGAGGTCTTTTGTGCTTTCCTATAAATTTCAGGATTCTTTATTAAATAATAAATATTATTTTTTACTTTGATTTATAGGGCAGTAGTTGAGATGCAGACACAGAGAACAGACTTGTGGACATTAGTGTCTTGATAGGGATTGGTTAAATCTATAGATTTCTTGGGTAGTATGGACTTTTTAACAATATTAATTCTTGAAATCCAAGAATGTGTATTTGGATATCATGTCCTGTGATATAAATGAAGTTCAACTGCTCTGTTGTGTCATTTAGGATCTCTGTTGCCTTATTGATTTTTCTGCCTGGATGATTGGTCCATTGATATCAGTGGAGTATTAAAGTTCCCCACTATTATTGTGTTACTGTCAACTTCTCCCTTTATGCCTGTTAGAAGAACCTCAAAATACTATGTTGGGTACATATATATTTACAATTGTTATATCTTCTTGGATTGATCCCTTGATCATTATGTAGTGTCCTTTTTGTGAAGTCATCTGGTCCTGGACTTTTGTTTGTTGGGATTTTTTGAAAATTTATTTTTAATTGGAGAATAATTGCTTCACAATTCTATGTTGGTTTCTGCTGCACATCAACATGAATTAGCCACAGGTATACATATGTCCAGAGAAGGCAGTGGCAACCCACTCCAGTACTCTTGCCTGGAAAATCCCATGGATGGAGGAGCCTGGTAGGCTGCAGTCCATGGGGTCGCTAAGGATCGGACACGACTTAGCGTCTTCACTTTCACTTTTCACTTTCATGCATTGGAGAAGGAAATGGCAACCCACTCCAGTGTTCCTGCCTGGAGAATCCCAGGGACGGGGGAGCCTGGTGGGCTGCCGTCTATGGGGTCACACAGAGTCGGACACTACTGAAGTGACTTAGCAGCAGTAGCAGCAGCATACATATGTCCATGGGTTCACAAAGAGTCAGACATGACTGAGCAACTTTCACATACAAGCTTCCTCCCCGCCACCCCCCCCCCCACCACTCCCACTCCTCTAGGTTGTTTCATAGCACTGAGTTGAGCTCCCTGCATCATACAGCAAATTCCTACTAGCTATCTATTTTACATATAGTAATATATATGTTTCAGTGCTATTCTCTGAGCTCATCTCATCCTCTCCTTCCTTCACTGTGTCCCCAAGTTTGTTCTTTGTGTCTGCATCTCTATTGCTGCCATACAAATAGGTTCATCAGTACCATTTTTCTAGATTCCATATATATTTGTTAATATACAATATCTGTTTTTCTCTTTCTGACTTTGTTGTTGTACAGTTGCCAAGTATTTTCCAACTCTTTGCAACCGCATGGACTGCAACATGACAGGCCTCCCTGTCTCCCGCCATCTCTTGGTGTTTGCCCAAGTTCATGTCCATTGAATCGGTGATACCATCTCATCCTCTGTTGCGCTCTTCTCCTTCTGCCTTCAGTCTTTCGCAGCATCAGGGTCTTTTCCAGTGAGTCAGCTCTTCACATCAGGTGGCCAGAGTGTTGGAGCTTTGGCTTAGGCATCAGTCCTTCCAGTGAATATTCAGGGTTGATTTCCTTTACGATTGACTGGTTTGATCTCATTACTGTCCAAGGGACTCTCAAGAGTCTTCAGCACAACCATTCAAGAGCACCAGTTCTTTGGTGCTCTGCCTACTTTATGGTCCAGCTCTCACATCTGTATATGATTATGTGAAAGACCATAGTTTTGACTATATGGACCTTTGTCAGCAAAGTGATGTCTTTGCTTTTTAATACACTAAGTTTGTCATAGCTTTCCTTCCAAGATGCAGTCATCTTCTAATTTCATGGCTGCAGTCACCATCTGCAGTGATTTTAGAGCCCAAGAAGAGGAAATCTGTCACTGCTTCCCCCTTTTCCCCTTTTATTTACCATGAAGTGATGGGGCTGGATGCCATGATCTTAAGCTTTCTGAATGTTGAATTTTAGGCCAGCTTTTTCATTCTCCTCTTTCACCTTCATCAAGAGGCTCTATTTAGTTTGTCTTCATTTTCTCCCATTAGAGTGGTATCATCTGCATATTTGAGGTTGTTGATATTTCTCCCTGAAATCTTGATTCCAGAGTGTAATTCATCCAGCCTGGCATTCCACATGATGTGCTCTGCATATAAGTTAAATAAACAGGATGACAATATACAGCCTTACATTACTCCTTTCTCAATTTTGAACCAGTCAGTTGTTCCATATAATTTTCTGTTGCTTCTTGACCCACATACAGGTTTCTCAGCAGACAGGTAAGATGATCTGGTATTCCCATCTCTTTGCTTTCCACAATTTGTTATGATTCACACAGTCTAAGGCTTTTGTGTAGTCAGTAGAACAGAAGTAAATGCGTTTTTTGGAATTCCTTTGCTTTCTCTATGATCAAGTGAATGTTGGCAGTTTGACCTCTGGTTCCTTTGCCTTTTCTAAATACAGCTTGTCTATCTGGATGTTCTCAATTCAAGTACTGTTGAAGCCTAGCTTGAAGGATTTTGAGCATAACCTTACTAGCATGGGAAGTGAGTGCAATTGTCCAGTAGTTTTACACTATCCTTCTTGGGAACTGGGATGAAGATTGACCTTTTCCAGTTCTGTGGCCATTGCTGCGTTTCTGTATTTGCTGATATACTGAGTGCAGCACTTTAATGGCATCATCTTTTGGGATTTGAAATAGCTCTATTGGAATTCCATCAGCTCCACTAGGAGGTACTTTTTTTGGCAGCAGTGCTTCCTATGGCCCACTTGATTTCACAGTCCAGGATATCTGGCTCTAGGTGAGTGACCACATTGTGATGGTTATCTGGGTCATGAAAATCTTTTTGTACAGTTCTTCTGTGTATTCTTGCCATCTCTTCTTGATCTCTTCTGCTTCTATTAGGTCTTTACCATTTCTGTCCTTTATTGTGCCCATCTTTGCATGAAATTTTCCTTTGATATCTCCAGTTTTCTTCAAGACATCTCTAGTCTTTCCCCTTCTGCTGTTTTCCTCTATTTCTTTGCATTGTTCATCGAAGAAGGCCTTGTTCCTTTTTCTAGTCTCTGGTACTCTGCATTCAGTTGGGTGTACCTTTCCTTTTCTCTGACTTATTTCACTCTATAATTGGATCTAGGTTCATCCACCTCACTAGAACTGACTCAAAATCATTCCCTTTTATGGCTGAGTAATATTCCATTGTATATATCTACCACAACTTCTCTATCCATTCATGTGTCATGGATAACGAGGTTGCTTCCCTGTCCTGGCTATTGTAGACAGTGGTGCAATGAACATTGGTTTACATGTGTCTTTTAGAATGGTCTTCTCAGGGTATATGCTTAGTAGGGGGATTGCTGGTTTATATGGTAGTTTTGGGATTCCCTGGTAGCTCAGCTGGTAAAGAATCTGCCTGAGTACAGGAGATCTTGCTTCTGTTCCTGGTTTGGGAAGATCTGCTGGAGAAGGGATAGGCTACCCACTCCAGTGTTCTTGGGCTTCCCTTGTGGCTCAGCTGGTAAAGAATCCGCCTGCAAAGCAGTTCAGTTCAGTTCAGTTCAGTCGCTTAGTCATGTCTGACTCTTTGCAACCCCATGGACCACAGCACGCCAGGCCTCCCTGTCCATCACCAACTTGCGGAATTTACTCAAACTCATATCCATTGAGTTGGTGATGCCATTCAACCATCTCATCCTCTGTCATCCCCTTCTCCTCCTGCCTTCAATCTTTCCCAGCATCAGGGTCTTTTCAAATGAGTCAGCTCTTTGCATCAGGTGGCCAAAGTATTGGAGTTTCAGCTTCAACATCAGTCCTTTCAATGAACACTCAGGACTGATCTCCTCTAGGATGGACTGGCTGCATCTCCTTGCAGTTCAAGGGACTCTCAAGAGTCTTCTCCAACACCACACTTCAAAAGCATCAATTCTTTGGTGCTCAGCTTTCTTTATAGTCCAACTCTCACATCCATACACGACTACTGGAAAAACCATAGCCTTGACGAGATGGACCTTTGTTGACAAAGTAATGTCTGCTTTTTAATATGCTGTGTAGGTTGGTCATAACTTTCCTTCCAAGAAGTAAGCGTCTTGTAATTTCATGGCTGCAATCACCATCTGCAGTGATTTTGGAGTCCCCCAAAATAAAGTCAGCCACTCTTTCCCCATCTGTTTGCCATGAAGTGATAGGACTGGATGCCATGATCTTCGTTTTCTGAATGTTGAGCTTTAAGCCAACTTTTTCACTCTCCTCTTTCACCTTTATCAAGAGGATCTTTAGTTCTTCTTCACTTTCTGCCATAAGGGCAGTGTCATCTGAGAGACCTGGGTTCAATCCCTGGGTTGGGAAGATTCCCTGGAGAAGGGAAAGGCTACCCATGGAGAATTCCATGGAGTATATATAGTTCATGGGGTTGCAAAGACTTGGACATGACTGAGTGACTTTCACTTTATTTCATGGTAGTTTTATTCATAATTTTTTTTTCTTTTTTAAGAAATCTCCATAGTAACTATATCAATTTACATTCCCACCAACAGTGCATATGTTGAAAAGCTGGTCTGGTGGTGTTCAGCTCTTAGTTTTTTCTTACCTGAGAAGCTTTTGATTTCTCCATCAAATCTGAATGAGAGCCTTGCCGAGTAGAGTATTTTTCGTTGTTGGTTCTTCCCTTTTATCACTTTAAATATGTTGTGCCACTTCCTTTTGGCCTGTAGAGTTTCTGCTGAAAAATCAGTGAATAACTCATGGGAGTTCCCTTGTATGTTATTTGTCAGTTTTCTCTTGTTGCTTTAATATTTTATTTTTGTCTTTTTGTTTGATTACTATGTGTCTTATCATGTTCCTCCTTGGGATTATCCTGCCTGGGACTGTCTGTGTTTCCTGGACTTGGGTGGCTCTTTCTTTTCCTATGTTAGGGAAGTTTTCAGCAATTATCTCTTCAAATATTTTCTCGGGCCTGCGCGCTCTCTCTTGTCCTTCTGGGACCCTATAATAAACATTTAATGTTGCCCCATAGGTCTCTTAGACTGTCTTAATTCAATTCTTTATTCTGTGGCAGTGATTTCCACTATTCTGTCTTCATGTCACTTATCTGTTCTCTGCCTAATTTATTCTATTGATTCCTTCCAGTGTATTTTTAATTTGTTATTTTATTGTTCATCTCTGCTTGTTTGGTTTTTAGTTCTTCTAGGTCTATGTTAAACATTTTAATGCATCTTCTCGATCCTTGTCCCCATTGTTTTTCCAGGATCCTGGATCATCTTCACAATCATTATTCTGAATTCTTTTTCCAGAAGGTTGCCTATTTTTACTTCACTTAGTTGTTTTTCCAGGGTTTTATTTTGTTCCTTCGTCTGGGACATACATGCTTGCCATTTAATTTTATCTAATTTTCTGTGGTTGTGGTTTCTGTTCTACAGGCTGCAGGACTGTAGCTTTTCTTGCTTCTCCTGTCTGCCCTGTGGTGAATCAGGCTATCTAAGAGGCTTGTGTAAGCTTCCTGATAGGAAGGACTGGTGGTGGGTGGAGGTGGGTCTTGTGCCTCTCTGATGGGCAGGGCTGTGCTCAGCAAAACTTTTACATTGCTTCTGTGCTGATGGGTGGGGGGTATGTTCTTACCCTGTTGGTTGTCTGGCCTGCGAACCTACAGGCTGTTTGGTGGGGCAAATGACAGCCTCCAGGAGGACTCAAGCATCCCAGCATTGCTAGTGCCTGTATCCTTGTCTCCATGGTGCCCCAGCTGCCCCCCACCTCCACAAGAGACCCTTCAATACTAGCACGTTGGTCTGGTCCAGTGTGTTAAGAGGTCAGTGCTTTTTTCCTCTGGGCCCTGGTGCACATGAGATTTTTTGTGTGCCCTCCAAGGGTAGAGTCTTTTTCCATCAGTCCTCCAGTCGAAGCCCCACTATCCTTCAAAGCTAGATTCTCTAGGGACTCTTCTACCTGCTCCCAGACCCCAAGGCTAGGAAGCCTGACATGGGGCTAAGAACTTTCACTCCTGTGGGATAACTTCTGTGGTATTCCTGTTTTCCAGTTTGTGGGTTGCTCACCAGGTGTGTATGGGATTTGAGTGTATTGCATTGTGCCCCTCCTACCGTCTCACTATGGCCTTCTCTTTGTCTTTGGACATAGGTGTAGGTTCCAGAATTTTTTTTTGTTGATAGTTGTTCAGCAGTTGATTGTGATTTTGGTGATTTTCTTTTAAAGACGAGGTTGAGCTCACATCCTTCTTCACTATCTTGTGGTAATCCAACTTATGCCATTTTAATTATGTCTTGGTGTGGGTATGTTTGAGTTTCTCCATGCTTTCTGTATCTGGATATGTTTTCCTTCTTTAGGTTTGGGAAGTTTTTAGACACAATTTCTTCAAATACACTTTCAATCCCCTTTTGTCTGTCTTCTCTTTCTGGAGCCCCTATTATGGGGAACTTGGCATGTTTTATATTATCTCATAGATGTTGTATGTTGTTTTCAATTTTTTCTTTTGTCTGTCTTCTAATTAGTAGATTTCCATTATTCTATCTTCCATATCAATTAATTATTCTGTTTCATTTAGTTGGCTGTTCGTTGCTTCTCTACAGACTTTTATCTTGGGCAACTGTCTGTTTTTGATTGGTTAGTCTTTGTAGTTTCTAGTTCCTTGTCATAGTGAACTGTGTTTCTATCAATAAGCTTCTTTAGTTCTTCGAGTATTTTTATTATCACATTTTTGAACTTAGGGTCTAGACTGGTGAGCTCTGTTTCATTCTTCTTCAAGGGGATTACTCTTGTTCTTTCAATTGGGAGTAGTTCCTTTGCCTTTTTATTTAACTTTCTCTGTTTCCATGAGCTTAGGGGAAACAGTTATCTCTTGTGATCTTGAAGAGCGTTTTTATGAGGGAGCATCTCTGTGTAGACTGTGTGTGTCCAGTGTTTTTGGTGAAAGGGCTGTTTTTGGTATGGATGCCAGCCACATCTTTCTTCAGGTATGCTGGCAGTTATCCCCTTCATAGGGGTTACAGTTATGCAGGGTGTGAAGTGAGGCTTCATCTCTGCTCTGTGGCTACTGCTGTTCTGACAGGGGTGGAGTCTGCTCTCCATTAGTTAATAGGAGTCCTGAGGGTTTGGTTTGATCAGGCTCTGTTGCCCTTAAATGTGTGCTGTGCTCCAAAGGAGGTTAATGCTGAAGCAAGGGAGGCCTGTGTGGTCACAGAGGACCTAAGTACCACCTGTGTTGGCATCTGGGGTTCCATTCAGATGTTACCCTAGGTCATGTCCCTTTCTCTGTTGTTTTGTCTCAGATGGTAAAGAATCTGCCTGCAGTGCAGGAGACCTGGGTTTGATCCCTGGGTCGGAAAGTTCCCCTGGAAAATGGAATAGCTTTTAACTCTAGTATTCTTGCCTGGGAAATCCCATGGACAGAGGAGCCTGGCGGGCTACAGCCATGGGGTTGTACAGAGTTGGACGTGACTGAGCAACTTTCATATAGCACAAGGCTATAGTTTGGAGTTGGGGCTAGGATTTGAAGCTCTGTGGCGGCAGGAATTAAGGTGGCTGTGCTATTCATTGCCTGAGATCTTGGCTGCCTCTGTGTCCTAGGGATTTTCGCAGCAGGAAAGGGGGTTTTCTTTTCTCTACAGGATTCCTGGACTGGGATGCCTAGATTATGACTTGATCTGCTCACTCCCTAGGGTGTGGGTCTGCCCATGCAGACCTCTTCCTTAGATCCCTCCCATGGGCACAGGTCCCAACCCAGTGGGATTTTATCCCCATCATACCTGGTTATGTGAAAATCTTTCATACAGCTTTGGTTATATAGGAGTTGTGCAAGTTTCTAGTTAGTATTCCATGAATATCATTCCACATGTAGATGTATTTTTGATGTTTTATGGTGGGGTGGAGGGGGTAAGTCAGTTCCACGTACTCTTCCACCATCGTGATTCCACTGTTCCATATAAAATTTTCAATAATCTTATCTGTATCTGGCATTAAACTTCCTAGGATTCTGACAGAAATTGACTTAAATCTATATAACAATTTGGAGAGAACTGGTGCCTTTTCTTTGGTGAATCTTCCGATTCATGAATGTGGTATGTTTCTAGATTGATTTAAATCTTTGGTTTTTTCATAAGTGTTTTATATTTTTCAGCAGAAAAGTCTTGCATTTTTTGGTCACATATACACCTAAATATTTGATTGTCTTGAGCAACTGTATGTGTATTGTATTTTAAATCTTGGTATCTATGTGTTTATTATTAGTTCTATGGAAATACAGCTGAGTTTCAAAATCTCTTATCCTGCAACCTTTCTGAAATCATTTATTAGCTCTAAATGGTTTTATTGTTTTTAGATTCCTGCAATTTTCTATATAGACCATCATGTCAACAGCAGATAGAGATAGTTTTAATTCTTCTTTTCAGTTTGTATGCTTTTTTTTTTTCCCCCCCCACTTTTTGCCTTATTGCACTGGCTAAAACTTCAAGAACTTTGCTGAATGACAGTGATGTGTGTGAATATCTTTGCTATGTTCCCAACTTAGGGGAAAAAAATTGTCTTTCATTATTAGTTACAATGTTTACTGTAGGCCTAACATAGATGCTCCATATCAAGTTGGAGAAGTCCCACTCTTTTTCTGTTTTTCTCAGTTTTTTCCATCATGATTGAATGTTGAATTTGCTCAGATGCTTTCTTTACATTGACTGATATGATCATGTGATTTGTCTTCTTTAGTCTGTTCATGGAGTAGGTTACATTCAAATACCAAACCAGTCATTTATGCCTGGTATATTCCGCTTCATAATATGAATTAATTTTATATGTTACTGAATTGCATTGTTTAACATTTTATTAAAATTTTTTCATTTATCTCCATGAATAATATTGAGTTGCTCTTTTCTTTTTTGTACTGTGTTTCCATGGCTTTGGTATCAGGGTCATTCTGGCTTTATAAACTGAGTTGGAAAGTGTTCCCTTCTCTACTTTTTTCTTAAAGAGATGGTGTTGAATTGGTGTTTATTCTTTTGATAGACTTCTCCAACAAAGTCATCTAGGCCTAAAGAAACTTCTGAAGTTTTCAAATTATAAATTCATAAGACCATTTAGATTGTCCATTTCATACTGGGAGTTTTGGTAGACGTGGAGAATTATTTATAGTATTCCTTTATTATCCTTTTGATGATTGCAGAGTAACAACAGTTCTTTTTTCTTCCCAATGGTAGTAGAACAGAAAGTCTTCTTCTCTCTCCCCTTATTTTTAGATCAGCCTTGGTAGAAGTTTATTTTATTTTATTGACCTCATCAAAGAACCAGCCCTATCTTTCTCTGTTATTTTCCCCTTTTCAGTTGTATTGACTTACGCTCTTCTTATTATATCCTTCCTTCAGCTTTATTTTGCTTCTCTTTTTCTAGTTTCTTGAGGTGAGAACTTAAGAGTACTGATTTGAGACTTTTAATGTAATAGAAGCACTTAATGCTAGAAATGTGCCTTTTGGCATTTCTTTAACATGTCTCACAAATTTCAATGTCATATTTCATTTTTACTCAGTTCAGTATATTTTAAAATTTCCTTTGAGACTTCCTTTTTTGATTTATGGATTGTTTAGAAGGGTACTTTTTAGTTTCCAACTGTTTGGAGGTTTCTTGTTATATTTAGATTATTTTCCTACACTATCAATATCTACTTTGACTTCATAAGATCCAGAGAACTCAGTTGTTTTAAATTTGTTGACATTTGTTTTTTGACTCAGTATATGGTCTCTCTTGGTATTTATTTCACAAGCAATGAAAAAGTATATATATATATTCTGATGTTGTTAGGTATTTGATGGTGCTATTGAATTCTTCTCTGTCTTTGCTGAATTTGTCTAGTTGTTCTACCAGTTGTTGAGAGAGGGGTGTTGATGTCTTTGAGAAACATGGGCTTGTCTAATTCTTCTTTCAATTCTGTCCTTATTTAGCTTCACTTATTTGGTAGCTCTCTTGTTCAGCACATACATCTTTAGGCTTTGTATGTCTTCTTGCTGTGTTTCTCTTTTATGATTATGTAATGTTCTGTGTCCATGGTAATTTTCTTTTCTTTGAAGTCTACTTTATCTGACATTAATAGAGCTAGTCCTGATTTCTTCTGATTGTTTTGACAGTATGCTTTTTTCTATCCTTTTACACACAGCCTACCTGTATCACTGTATCTCAAATGAGTTTCTGGTAAATAGCATATATACTGGGCCATTTTTTTCTTAACATTCTGCAAATCTCTTTTTTTTGAAAGTTGATTTTCAGTGTTGTATTCATTTCTGCTGTACAGCAAAGTATATCAATTTTACATATATCTACTCTTTCCTACTGGAGAAGGGAATGGCAGCCCACTCCAGTATTCTTGCCTGGAAAATTCCATGGACAGAGGAGCTGGCAGGCTAGTCTGTGGAGCCATAGACTCAGACACGACTGAGTGACTAACGTCATGCTACTCTTTTCTAGATTGTTTTCCCATACAGATCACTACAGAATATTGAGAAGAGTTCCCTATGCTAAACAGTAGGTCCTTATTAATTAACTATCTTGTATATAGTAGTGTATCAATTCCAGTCTCTTATTTATTGGTAGTGGTGGTGGTTTAGTGGTGGTGGTGGTGCTGGTGGTTTATTCGCTAAGTCATGTCTGACTCTTGCGACCCCATGGATTGTAGCCCACCATGCTCCTCTGTCCATGGGATTTTCCAGGCAAGAATACTGGAGTGGGTTGCCATTTCCTTCCCTAGGAGATCTTCCTGACTCAGGAATTGAACCTGGGTCTCCTGCATTGCAGGCAGATTCTTTACCAACTGAGCTATGAGGGAAGCCCCTCCTATTTATTAATCTCCCACAAATTTGTTTTAAAATTGATGTATTTAGACCACTGGCATTTAATTATTGCTATGGAAAGGCTTACATATGTAATTTCATTTTTTGTTTTTTTCTTTTAAAATGATACATAATTGATATATGACACTGTACTAGTTTAGGTGTACACATAATGACTTTTATTATGATACATCATAAATATATATGTGTAAATTATATAATAAGATTAGTTAACATCCATCACTATACACAGTTACAGTTCTTTTTCCTGTGATGAGAACTTTTGTATTTACTCTTGTAGCAACTTTTGAATATGCAATACAGTACTGTTAAGTGTAGTCACCATGATGTATATTACTTCACCAGGACATTATCTTAGAACCAGAACTTTGTACCTTTTCAGCAACTTCATTCATTTCATCCAGCCTCTGCCTCTAGTAACTACAGATCTGCTCTCTGTATCCATGGGTTTTTCTTAGACTCCACATATAGTAAGATCATACAGTCTTTGTATTTCTCTGACTTACTTCACTTAGCATAATGCTCTCAAAATCCTTCCATGTTATCACAAACGGCAAGATTTCCATTTTCATTTAATGGCTTAACAACATTACGTTGTGCGTGCATGTGCATACCTGTATACCTGCCATGTTTTGGCTATTGCAAATACTGCTTCTCAGTGCATGTGAACGTGCAGGTATCATTTTGAGTGTCTTTGTTTCCTTCAAATAAACGACCTAAAAGTAGAATTACTTGATCATATGGTAGTTTCAGTTTTAATTTTTTGAGGAATTTCATACTGTTTTCCATAGTGGCTGTACCGGTTTACACTCACACCAAAGGTTAAAGGTCCCTTTCCCCATATCCTCACAAACACACGTTATTTCTTTTTAAGAACAATCATTTCACAGGTGTGAAGTGCTATCTCATTGTTTTTTTGATTTGCATTTCCTTAATTATGAGCATCTTTTCATGTACCTTTTGTCAGTCTGTATGTTTTCTTTGGAAAACTGTCTATTCAGATCCTCTGCCCATTTTAACTGGATTGTTCAATTTTTTTTTTTTTTTCTGTTTAGTTGTGTGAGTTCTTTATGTAGATTCTGGATATTCACCCCTTATCAGAAATATGATTTGCAAATATTTTCTCTCACTCTGTAGGTTGCATTTTTATTTTGTTGATGGTCCCAGTTAGTTTGCGTTAGTCCCACTTACTAGTTTTTACTTTTGATGTAAAATCCAAAATATCATTGTCAAGACTGATGTCAAGGAGCTTTCCTATGTTTTTCTTCTAGGAGTTTCATGACTTCACATCTTATATTCAAGTCTTTGATCCATCTTGAATTAATTTTTTGTATGCTGTATATAAGAGAGTGGTTCAGTAATTTTTTGCACATGGCTGTATAGTTGTGCAGTCCTAATGCCATTTATTAGAGTCTGTTCTGTCCTCATTGAGTATTCTTGGCTCCTTTGTTGTAAATTAGTTGACTATATTTACATGGATTTATTTCTGGACCCTCCATTCTGTTTTATGGGTCTCTGTGTCTATTTTAATGCCTGTACCACACTGTGTTTTGATTACTACAGTAATGAGGAAGCTTGATGTTACAGCTTTGTTGTTCTTCCCCAAGACTGTTTTAGCTATTTTTGGTCTTTTGTATTTCCATACAAATTAAGATTGTTGGTTTGATTTCTGTGAAAAATGCCATTGGAATTTTGATGGGGATTGCATTGAATCTGTAGGTTGCTTTTGGTAGTATGCAAATTTGAACAATATTCTTCCAATCCATGAACACGATTTATCTTTCCACTTACTGTGTCTTCTTCAATTTCTTTTCAATTTTTAGTTTTCAGTGTTCAGGTCATTGACTTTATTGGCTAAATTTATTCCTATTCTTTCTTGTGCATTTGAAAATAGGATTGTTCTCTTAATTTTTCATTCTGTGATAATTCAATATTAGTGTATAGAAATGCAACAGATTTTTGAAAATTGATTTTGTATCCTGAGAGTGTACTAAATTTGTTTAATAGTTCTTTGTGGGGAGTCTTTAGGGTTTTCTGTATATATTATCTGAAAATAGTGACAGCTTTTCGTCTTCCTTTTTGACTTAAATGTATTTTATTTTTCTTCCTTAATTGCTCTTGTTAAAACAGCTAATACTCTATTGATTCAAAGTCTTGTTACTCATCTAAGAGGAAAAGTGTTAAACTTCCCGCTAAGTGTTGAGTATGATATAAGTTATGGGTTTGTCATATTTAGAATCAATAGCAGAAAAAAAAAAAATGAGGTGGAAGTGAATAAGTGAGCTGGAAACTCCAGAAAGTGGTCATAGAGGGAACCTACCTCAAAATAATAGAGTCCATATGTGACAAACCCACAGTAACATCATTCTCAATATTGAAAAACTAAAAGCATTTCCTCTAAGACCAGGAACAAGAGAAGGATGTCCATGCTTGCCCCTTTGATTCAACGTAGTTTTGAAAGTCCTAGTCATGGCAATCAGAGAAAAAAAAGAATCCAAATGGGAAGATAAGTAAAATTGTCACTGTTTGTAGCTGAAATGATACTGCATATAGAAAACCCTAAAGATGTTACCAGAAAACTACTAGAGTTTATCACTGAACTTGGTAAAGTTGCAGGTTACAAAATTAACACACAAAAATCTATTGCATTTCTATATACTAGCAATGAAAGATTCAGAAGAGAAATTAAGGAAATAATCCCATTTGCCAACACATCAAAAAAGAATAAAATCCCTAGGAATAAAACTACCTAGGGAGACAAAAAAATTGTACTGTGAAAAACTAGAAGACACTGAAGAAAGAAATCAAAGATGATACTAACAGATGGAGAGATAAACCATGTTCTGAGAAGAATCAATACTTCTAATACTACCCAAGGCAATCTAAAAATTCAGTGCAATTGCTATCAAATTACCAATGGCATTTTTCACAGAACTAGAACAAAAAATCTTGAAATTCATATGGATACAGAAAAGACCCAAATAGCCAAAAAAAATCCTGAGAAAGAAAAACAGAGCTAGAGGAATCAGGCTTCCTGGCACCAGACAAAGCTATGGTCATCAAAAGAGTATGGTACTGGCACAAAATTATATAATAGATCAATGGAACAGGAGAGAAAGCCCAGAAATAAACTATGAACCTGTGGTCAACTAGTGTACAACAGAGAAGACTATACAATGGAGGAAAGATAGTCTCTACAACAAACAGTGCTGGGAAAACTGGGCAGCTAAATGTAAAAGGGTGAAATGAGAATTTTGTGTATGCACCACACACAAAAAAACTCAAAATGGATCAAAGACCTAAATGTAGGGCCAGAAACTATACAACTCTTAAAGGAAAACAACAGAACACTGTTTGACATAAACTGCTGCAATATCTTTTTGAATCCACCTCCTAGACCAATGAAAATAAAACAAAGATAAATGGTTATTATTTTTGTAATTATCAAAAACTAAGATGTAATTAAACTTAAGAGCTTTGCACAGCAAAGGAATCCATCAATAAAATGCAAAGACAACTCAGAGCATGGGAGAAAACATTTGTAAATGAAGTGACCAAGAAGGATTAATCTCCAAAATATACAAATAGCTCACGCAGCTAGCTGTATGTCAAAAAAAAAGGGGGGGTGGGAATAAACAATCAAAAAATGGGCAAAAGATCTAAAAATAGACATTTTTCCAAAGAAATGGCCAAAAAGTAGATGAAAAGATGCTCAACGTCACTAATTATTAGAGAAGTGCAAATCTGAATTGCAATGAGGTATCATCACCTCATACTGGTTAGAATGGCCATCATGAAAAAGTCTAGAAACAAATGCTGAAGAGGGTGTGCAGAAAACTGAACCCACCTACACTGTTAGTGGGAATGTAAATTGGTACAAACACTATGGTGGTTCCCTAAAAAACTAAATAGAACTACTCTATGATCCAAGAATCCCATTCCTAGGCATACATATATCCAGAGAAAACTATAATTTGAAAAGATGCATGCACCCCAGTGTTCACTGAATCACTGTTTACAACAGCCAAGACATGGAAGTACTCTAAATGTCCATAGGTAGAGGAATGGCTAAGGAAAAATTAGTAAAAATATCAATGTAATACTGTGCTATGCTAAGTCACTTCAGTCGTGTCCGACTCTGTGTGACCCCATAGACGGTAGCCCACCAGGCTCCCTCGTCCCTGGGATTCTCCAGGCAAGAACACTGGAGTGGGTTGCCATTTCCTTCTCCAGTGCAGGAAAGTGAAAACTGAAAGTGAAGTCGCTCAGTCGTGTCCAACTCTTAGCGACCCCATGGACTGCAGCCTACCAGGTTCCTCCGTCCATGGGATTTTCCAGGCAAGAGTACTGGAGTGGGGTGCCATTGCCTTCTCCGCAATGTAATACTACTCAGCCATAAGAAAGAATGAAATAATGTTATTTGCAGGAACATAGGTGGACCTAGAAATTATTATACAAAGTGAAGTCAAGTCAGAGACAAATATCATATTATCACTCATATGTAGAATTTAATTTTAAAAAAAGATGTAAGTGAGCTGATTTTCAAAAAAAAAGAAAGAAAACCAGACTCATACAGATTTCAAAAACAAACTTATGGCTACCAAAGGAAAAAGTTGTGGGGAGGGATAAACTAGGATCTTGGGAAACATATAACCAGGATCTACTGTATAGCATGCGGAACTGTACTTAATATTCTATAGTAACCTATATGGGAAAAGAATCTGAAAAAATGGAATATATGTATAACTGAATCACTTTGCTGTATACCTGAAATTAACACAATATTGTAAGTACACTAATATCCAATAAAATTCAAGATTTAAAGATAAGACAATACTAAGTAGGGTGGAAGAGTTTGCTTCACACCAGAATTCCATCTGATAAGAAATAAAAATCTGGATAAAATTTTTTATCTTTTTCACTTGCCACAAATTGTATCATACACAATACATATGATTATATGTCTTTGTATATGTATGTATACATACACACACACACACACACACACACACACACACACGTAGGTATAGAGGAAGGTCAGAGGTAGGCTGAATTTTACTAAAATTACAACCCAGCATCAATTTAGCACAGTTACTGATTGGATTTAAGTTGTCATCCCTCATTCTTGCCCAGCACAGGAAAAGGAAAATCTTCTCTGGAGGAATATAACACCATTGATACATGTATAATTTTTTGAATTCAGTAATTAGAATTCAGTAAAAATAACTGGCAATGCTAAGAGATAATATCATACAAATGAAAAACAAGAGAATAGGTAGAGGATAAAAACCAGTTTACAGATCGTCCAGCTATAGACCACTAGTACACAAGGACCACTATAATTTGGTTATTAGTTTTGTTTTATTGTTGTTGGTTTGTAGTATCTCTTAAGTAACCTCAGGAGCCACTCTTATTTCTTTCTCAATGGTGCTTCTGTTCCACATATCTGCTCCAGTCTCCTTTTTAAAAAGAAATCAGTGCATATAAGACAAAGACAAAAAATTTATTTATGAAAGCATACAGAAAATGAAACTCAAAATATACTACTTATAATAGCATAAATATCCTCAATATTTAGAAATTAAGAATTTCTGCATTGAAAATTATGAAATATTCATAAAAAGTAAAGGAATAAATGGAAAGATATATGGAAGATTCAATGTTCTACAGATGTCATTTCCTTTTAAATCGATTTTACAGATTGAATGCAGACCCAATTAAAGCCCTAACAGTGCTTTCTGTGTTGATAGTTGTTTGTAAAATGGAAATGAAAGTGCAAAGGGCCAAGAATAGGCAATTCTGAACAAAACGAAACAAAAAGACTCACGTAACTAGAAACCCAGACCTTTTATAACTCTATAGTACTTGAAACAATGATGATAGATACAGTGGAATTACCTGATTTAAAACAAACATGACACTGCAGAGCAATAGAGAGAGGATAATCTAGGTGCTGGTTCTTGTGGATATCCATGTGGTTAAAACACACATTTTTAAAACCCTTCCCCCCAATGTATACAAAAATAAATTTTATATGGATTATAGATCGAAGTATAAAAGGTAAGACAAAGTTCTTAAAACATACTATATCTCTTCAATAACTTGGAGTATTACAAACTTTTTAAAACAGGGCACAAAATTTAATCAACATAATGAGAAAAAATGAGAAACTGCAGTACATTACTATTAAAAACTTCTCCTCATCAAAATATAATATTAGAAAAGCAAAAAAAGGGAACTTAAGTAGTAGAAAATATTTGCAGTTAAATATCAGGATTATATAAAGAACTGAAAAAACAAGAGAAAAAGAACTTTACAAAACATAATCAGACTGCCAAAAACATATAACTAGATGCTCAGTTTCAGAAGTCATCAAAGAAATACAAACTACATCTATAATAGCAGTACACACCCTTCAGATTGAGTTAAGATGATGGCAAGGGCTAACAACTGTTGGCAAAGATGAGACTAAATTGTAGTTCTCATGTACTGATGACAAAAATATAAATTGCTTCAACTACTCTGAAGAAATCTGTGGAGGTATCTATTGAAGTTGAATATATATAGAAATGGATGGGTATATTCATCCATTTCTGGTTGAAGACTATAAGAGCCCCAAACTGGAAACAACTGAAATACCCATCATTGACAAAATGAATAAATACATTGTGTTATATATTGCTATATACAATGGAATAATATACATAATATGGGTGCATTTCATAAAAGTAATGTTAAGTGAAATAAGTCAGACCCCAACCCTGCCCCAAAAGACCCTACTAGTCATCAACATACATTACTAAAGTACATACATTTATGAGTGAACCTATTAATATTTCTAGAGAAGGACAGACGACTTTCATACAAGATCAGTTAAAACTGACTTGTAGTATTAGAAGTCAGAAATGTTTATCCTTTGGAGGTTTGAGAAGGTGGGGCAAGGGAGATTTGTTAGGGTGTTGTGAAGTTCAGTTTCATTATCTGGCTGTAATATGGGTGTGTTTACTGAGTTGAACACTTACAGTATATATATTTCTCCAAGTGTATGTCATACTTTACCATTCACTAATGTACACAGTTGTTTTCCTATGACAGAAAAAAAAATTCAGCCCTTTAAAAGCAAGCCTTGTGATCTAACCATGTTCTTTGTTGAAATCCCATGCTTTGGGACAGGAATTCGTAATGAAAGCTAAATAATTGCAAAGGCTTCAGACAAAAAGGAAAAGTAGGTGATGGAAACATTATCATTGAATTTTTGGTCAACAAATAGATATATAAACTCTAAACAAACAAGATATGTCTGCCGGTAGGCACTCCTAATTTTAAAGGAAACAAGAGATTCCTCCCCAACCTGAATTGGCAGGGCACATTACCCTAGTTCACTTTCCTCTGAGTAAAAGACTTTCCTCAACATTTAAGCAGTTGAACTCAATTCTTTCTGATAGATAACAGGGTTAAAAAAAAAAAAAAAGACTATACTACACTCTACAGATCTTTAAGTACTATTTATTTAGGCCCTTTTAAAAGGTACTGTTTTTCTGACTTCTTGCAGTTCCTGACTGAGTCATCTCTGTGATATGTCATACGCTGTCACATCTAGTTACCTTACACTGAATAAAGAGAAGAAAGGTTATAAACAGCATGCATACCACCTGACATAAAACATTTGCCAGCTATTTCTTCTGCTTAAATGAATACATTCCAAATATCCAGACTATTCGCTTGAAAAACTATAAATTTTATAAAAAATGAAACAGCCATCTTTACTTACAGTACCTATATTTATGAGTACACCTAATTCTAGATAAGGAATGAGTTTTACTAGAAACAACATGCTTCTCTTTCACATTTTGTCTTCACTTTTGACCGTGCAATATGTATGTATATGCACAAACTTGTTTTACTTCCTTCTTAGAGGCAATCTTACCAGGAACACAGTAACTACCTAATTGTGGAATTTAGCCAGAAAATAAAAAAGAACCAATTGAATTTTAACTGGAAATTTGCTCCAGAAGTATTTGTTGTGCTCAGGTTAACAAACCATTTGTCATGAAAAAGTGTTAAGAAGATCTAAATACTTGTGTTTCTGATTATTAAGGCAATGTGAAATGAGAAGTCCATAAGAAAAAAGTTTTTTGACTTAAGAAATCACTCCTCACCCACACTTCATGGCCTCTGTTAATGTAAATTATTTAGCTATACTGTAAGAAATTTTACTGTAATAATGCTTAGTCTTATATTTTGTTATTATAAATACAACTTTAAATCAAAACACTTAACAAACAAGTCAATTTCCTTTAACTTTGGAGAAATTGCTGATGCTTACCACTGAACAGGTGAAGCAACTGTTTAGAGCTCAAAGTCTAAGGTAGAGAAATTCAGTTCCATAGTAGTACTATAATCTGCCAGCTCATTGCTCAAAGTTATTATAGAGATTGTATGACACACTGATCAAAGCTACTTTACTGCATAATGCTATGAAAATGGTACAAGTACTCACTTTTGGCATTGTTAGGATAATTCAGTAAACAAAGATGACAAAGTAAACCTCACTATCTTTTTTTTTAATGACAGCCCCCCACCCCACAAAAGACAAAACAACTCAAAAAATAAGTAACATTAGGCAATAAGAAATATATGGGAGATTACAGTGAACTAGCAATTCAGAAGCAGAATGACAGAGTGGTTCAGAGTATAAGATTCGGAGTCAAACAGGAATGGTTTTAAATTCTGCTTCTGTCACTTTGAGTCTCTGTCCTTACTTACAAATGGGAAAACTAATACTTAACTCTTAACGGTTGTTTGGTTGTTATGAATATGAAACATGATGGTAATTGCCAAGCATAGCACTATGTTGGGCAAGTAATGTGTGCTAGTCTATAGTAATTTTTGTTTTTGATGAAGATTAGTTCTTTTATTCTCCTGCTTTGATAATAGTTCATTTCTGGACTCAGCACAGTAGAGAAGAACACATGCTTTCAGAAAGGACTTATATGTAACAATCTTTGTGCATCATACTTTCTTCATCTGTAAAACATATAAGATTACTGTGAGATAATGCAGTGTTCAACATACTCACCAGCTAAAAGTATGCACTTGATAAACAGTGGCTAAAATTATAAGACCTGAATTCTGGCTCTAGCTGTTGCATGGATCACTATGTAATATGTATGCAAGGCACTCAGCCTCTCTGAATTTCATTCAAAATTTCATTCAAAATTGAATTCATTGAATTCAATTGAATTTCATTCAAATTTCATTCAACAAATTAACAAAACATTTGTCTTGTGTATCTTTTAGGGTTGCTAAGATAAAATGATGCAGATAAGTGTTTAGAAAATGGGAAGGCGCATGAAAATGGATGGTGTTGTTATGGTTCTGATGGCAGTTTAGAGGTTAAGTACCATAAAAATGGGATTTTAAAATCTTTTTCATATAATCAAGAAAGCTGTACTTGTTTCACAGACAGTACACAAGTGATGAATGTTACAAAAGGACTTTTTCTGTGTTGAGATTAGTTTATTGTAGTCTGGATCAGAAAAGTTACTTAAGGTGAACATTTTTTCTTGTTCATCTCTTAGGAGTGAGATATTAAGACTTGAATTTATATACACTGTAGTATAGAATATATGACAAATTGATTGCTGAACATTTTTGTTGTACAGATAGGCCTTCTTTAACCTCAGGAATTCACTAACAGGAACAATACATTATTATAAGATTAATTATAATTAATCTTGTAAAGTCCTTTAAAGAAATTCTATAAATGCTTAGCATTTTTAGCTACTAACATCTAACAAGGTTAAGCTCTTCTTCAAAATGAGCTACTGCTTGCTTGATGAGTTGGTTTTAAAATAACCTGACATGCCACAAATGGCAGCTGCTCTATCATGTGAGTGATTTAATGATTATAGCAACCATTAGAATGTCTGTGATTAAATAGTTGAATTATTAATTGCTTATTCCTCTAAGATTACTGTTGTCTCAGAAAACTAAAGCACTGAAGAGTTAAATAAATCATTTGATTCCACACATCACACTGGCACAGTGTTAAGGCTCAAGGGTCTTCAAGACTTTTGAGGTGCTGATGCTTTATAGTTGCACTGTCCAGTATGGGAACTACTACTGTGGGTGGCTACTGAACTCTTGAAACATAGCTAGTATGACCGAGGAACTAATTTTTAAATTTCATCTATTTAAAAATTTTAAATTTAAAAACTGATCGTCAGTAATTGTGAAAACTTTTTAAGAATGTATGGACCAACTTGGGTACCTGAAATTACTTCTTCAACTGAAAACTATGAACTCTAAATACAGATAAAGTATTTCTGATGAAAATTTAACGTGTAATTTGAGATGTACTTTTAACATGTAGAAAAGTTAAGGTTAATAAGTATGTGGCTGGGCTTCCCTAGTGGCTCAGAGGTTAAAGCATCTGTCTGCAAAGCAGGAGACTTGGGTTGGATCCCTGGGTTGGGAAGATCCCCTGGAGAAGGAAATGGCAACCCACTCCAGTACTCTTGCCTGGAGAATCCCATGGACTGAGGAGCCTGGTGGGCTACAGTCCACAGGGTCGCAAAGAGTTGCACACGACTGAGCGACTGCACTTCACTTCACTTCACTTCACTATTGAACAATAGTGCTATATAGGTTCAAAGACAAGCAATAAATTACCCAGCATATGGACCTTACTCTCTCTCATATCCATCTGGAGAAGGATTCATGAAAGTTAAAAATTCATTTCTGGGAGCTGTACAATTAGGAACAGTTACAGGTCTTATCTTTGATATGTGGACACTTGGCTGACAGGAACCATAACCTGGGATTACCTCAGTCATGTGCTATTAAATGACAAACAACCAGCTCTTCAAAAACCAAACCTAACAAAAGCCCCCAAACCAACCATTTTCCTGATTTCTGTGGTGTAAAATATTTCTACCATAGCCAGTTTTGAGTTACCAACATGATATCCTTGAACTTGGAACTGGGAGGAGATAGCCTTAATTGGCACTTGCAAGGCCATTGGAGTTAGTCATAGTGAGTGAGTGAAAGTCGCTCAGTCATGTCTGACTCTTGGCAACCCCATGGACTATACAGTCCATGTAATTCTCCAGGCCAGAATACTGGAGTGGGTAGCTTTTCCCTTTTCCCAATCTAGGGATCAAACCCAGGTCTCCTGCATTGCAGGTGGATTCTTTACCAGCTGAGTCACAAGGGAAGTGTTAGTCATAGTGCATCACTGGAATACTTTACAAGTTCCTGACACATATATTTCTTGAGAGGTGTGTATGTCTATGGTGGAGGCTGGAGTAGATCAGCTTTAAATGGAATGCTACCTCACAGCAAATTGTAGGATGATTAGACCTGGGTATGAGGGGCATTTTATTTTCTTTATGTCACTAGAAAAACCCTGATTCTTCTCTTACTCCCCTTGAGAACATAGATTTATGGTTATATGAAGCCATGTTGTAAGCTATAAAGATAATTTTTTTTAGATTCATTGTCTTATTTAATCCTTTTTTCTTTTTTTACTTTACAATATTAGCTAAAGATACCACCTCATTTTGATAAGGAAGATGTATGATTTTAACTCAAACTTATACACCAACAATATAAAAAATATTTTTTGTGTGCAAAGAGACATCTTGGGGACATAGTAAAAGTAAAAGGAAGAATTGATATAAATTCTGAATGGAGAACTTAATACATGTAAAATATCTGTAAGAAGTCCAAAGTCAGATCTAAAGTTAAATAATTTTGTGACTTTTGTTGGCAAATATATGTGAAATCATTCTATTTATTTAGAAATTATTCTTTCTATATTAGCTCCTTTGCTTGGACTCCTTTGCTCCTGATATTACATCTTATGCTCGAGTAAATTTCAAAATAAAGTAAGTCTTTTAAAGTCAGTATTTAAGAGGCTTTAATTCAAAAGCATTCTTGAATAAAGCAGTTTACCCTCTAAGAGAATATTCAAATTTATTTGTACCACTGGGTGTGCTGTGCTTAGTCACTCAGTCACGTCTGACTCTTTGCAACCCCATGGAGTGTAGCCTGCCAGGCTCCTCTATCCATGGGGATTCTCCAGGCAAGAATACTGGAGTGGATTGCCATGCCCTCCTCCAGGGGATCTTCCCAGTCCAGGAGTCGAACCCAAGTCTCATGCATTGCAGGAGGATTCTTAACCATCTATGCAAAAATGATTTTTTTCCCCATAGTTGTATATAGCATTTTAATTTGGGTTCTGTTTAATTATATGTACTCATATGCATAGAATTTTAGTGCTGAAAAGACTCTTCTAGTTATCTTATTTTATAGATGAGCAAACTGAGATCCCCAAAAGTGACTTGTCAGAAGGTTAGTCTTGACCAGTTTAGCCAAACTAGGGCTAGTCTTTCTTGATGACCACCTTAGTATTCTTAAAGTTTGTAGCATAAAAACTGCCTGAATCCATCTGTGTACAATTGGGGACTATTGATACGAGGTATTTTTGCTGTACTCCATACTAGCCAAGTTAGCACATATTCTTTTTACTCTTAACTTCATGGTTTAATTAGTTAGTTTTACTATAACATATCAATCCTTAGGCAAAATTCTTCATTATTTACTTGCAAAAATTTATTTGGGAACAATTCTATTCTGGATCAGCACGGTTAACTAGTCTAATTAATAAATAAGTCAGAGAAGGTTTGAGACGTTGAAAAAGAGAAAAAGTTGGGTTAAAGCCCAAATTGTTTAATGTTTGCATCTAAGATTATTGTTATCTTTTGCTAGGTTACTGTTCATTTATGAGTAGGAGAATTCTGAAAAGAAGACATCTTGTTTCACAGTATTGTGATTTAGTATATTAGAATTCAAAAATATGTTAAATATTTAAATCATAAAAAGGTATAACCTGAAAGTCCACATCTAACAAAAAAATCTTTATGTAAGGTAATTAAAAATTGGTATTAATATGTCACATTCTATGATTGACAACATTATGTCACCACAGAAAGTAAAGGTTGGATAATCATGCTTAGGAATTTTACTGAAAACTTTTATGTCTAAGTTACACATGTAATACAGTCCTGTATAGATCTCTGCAGCTAAGCAAAGAAGATAGTCTTTGATGTGCTTATAATTGTGATGGGTTTAGGGCTGCATTTTTAGGCAAAGATGCCTAGAGGTAGGAAGGTATAGGTCAAAACTGATATTGTGACACAATAAATAGACAATAGGTAAAGTGGAGCCAAAAGTGGATTGGCCTGAATGTATCACGTTAATCAAACAAGTAATATAGCCTCACAACTACAACGTAGGTAAACAGTTAACCACATTTAAAATTGTTTGTAGAAAGAAAAACTTTTGTAGCTTAATTTTAGAATAATTTTATATTAATAATGAGATTTTAAGTATAAAAGAATCTTTCATGTTTTATCATCTATAATTCTATACACTTTTACAATGGTACTATGATTTTATAGTAAAATCAGTAAGGCATTTAGGAATAAGAAAACATTAAAAACGAGGCTTTTTAATGTTTTTTAATGACATGAGAATGTAGACACAACATACCACTTGGTAACAAAAAGGAAGATAAATGAGTTTTGTTAAACATATGCATAAGAAAAAAAAATTAAGTTGACTAACATTATCAGTTGTCTCTGGGTGATAATGAGTAATTTTTATTAGCCATCCCATGTGGCATGCTGAACCTTAGTTCCCCAACCAGGGACCAAACCTGTGCCCTCTGCAGGAGAGCATTACCCACTGTTAATACTTAACCACTGTTAATTAACAGTGGTTAATACTGTTAACCACTGTTAATACACTGGACTGCCAGGGAAGTCCTTGATATTCTCTAAAGTTCAAAATTATGCACAAATAACCTTTCATATCAGAATTTAAAAATATATTTTAAAAGGAAATGGCAAAGCTTCAGCTTTGGAAATTATAAAGCTTCAGCCTTTTATAGTATGGTATCTGAAAGATCATATATGATGAGTGTATTTGGAAATATAATACATTTGGAAGAATTTCTTAATATATAGACAGCCATATTATGTGTATCTGGGAATAATTTTTGAAATAGGTTTTTCAGTTCAGTTCATTTAAATCACTTTATTTCTGTGCATATGAGGATCATATAAAAGAAGTTCTCCCATTTTGCTTTTCTTCTTCTAAATAGTATTCTTCAAAACTCACTGTAACAGATGAACAGGTAGCTTTCCCTCAAGTGGCAACTGCTTTTAGCTGTGTTTCTTTTTGCTGCGTAAATGGTCATCTCAAATAACATAGTTTCCAGATTTTCTTACAGTTGGGTGTACTTTTGTGACTAGGATTTCTCCAATGGGATATGTGTAGAAGTGGTGGTGTGCAACAACTCCTGGGGTTGTACCCTAAACAAGAAAAGAATCTGCCTATCTTCTGTTTTCTCCTTCTTGTAAGCAGGACTGAAAATCTTAAAGCACACAGGCAAAATATCCTAGATATAACAAAGCAACATAATAGATCTCTTCAAGAAAATTAGAGATACCAAGGGAACATTTCATGCAAAGATGAGCTTGAAAAGGACAGAAATGGTATGGACCTAACAGAAACAGAAGATATTAAGAAGAGGTGGCAGGAATACACAGAAGAACTGTACAAAAAAGATCTTCACGACCAAGATAATCACGATGGTGTGATCACTCACCTAGAGCCAGACATCCTGGAATGTGACGTCAAGTTGGCTTTAGGAAGCATCACTACAAACAAAGCTAGTGGAGGTGATGGAATTCCAGTTGAGCTATGTCAAATCCTGAATGATGATGCTGTGAAAGTGCTGCACTCAATATGCCAGCACATTTGGAAAACTCAGCAGTGGCCACAGGACTGGAAAAGGTCCATTTTCATTCCAATCCCAAAGAAAGGCAATGCCACAAAATGCTCAAACTACCACACAATTGCGCTCATCTCACATGCTACTAAAGTAACGCTCAAAATTCTCCAAGCCAGGCTTCAGCAATATGTGAACTGTGAACTTCCAGATGTTCAAGCTGGTTTTAGAAAAGGCAGAGGAACGAGAGATCAAATTGCCAACATCCACTGGATCATCGAAAAAGCAAGAGAGTTCCAGAAAAACATCTATTTCTGCTTTATTGACTATGCCAAAGCCTTTGACTGTGTGGATCACAATAAACTGTGGAAAATTCTGAAAGAGATGGGAATACCAGACCACCTGACCTGCCTCTTGAGAAACCTGTATGCAGGTCAGGAAGCAACAGTTAGAACTGGACATGAAACAACAGACTGGTTCCAAATAGGAAAAGTAGTACGTCAAGGCAGTATATTGTCACCCTGCTTATTTAACCTATATGCAGAGAACATCATGAGAAACGCTGGGCTGGAAGAAGCACAAGCTGGATCAAGATTGCCAGGAGAAATATCAATAACCTCAGATATGCAGATGATGACACCACGCTTATGGCAGAAAGTGAAGAGGAACTACAAAGCCTCTTGATGAAAGTGAAAGAGGAGAGTGAAAAAGTTGGCTTAAAGCTCAACATTCAGAAAACCAAGATCATGGCATCCAGTCCCATCACTTCACGGGAAATAGATGGAGAAACAGTGTCAGACTTTATCTTTTTGGGCTCCAAAATCACTGCAGATGGTGACTGCAGCCATGAAATTAAAAAAATGCTTACTCCTTGGAAGAAAAGTTATGAGCAACCTAGATAGCATATTCAAAAGCAGAGACATTTCTTTGCCAACAAAGGTCCGTCTAGTCAAGGCTATGGTTTTTCCAGTGGTCATGTATGGATGTGAGAGTTGGACTGTGAAGAAAGCTGAGCACCGAAGAATTGATGCTTTTGAACTGTGTGATGGAGAAGACTCTTGAGAGTCCCTTGGACCACAAGGAGATCCAACCAGTCCATTCTCAAGGAGATCAGCCCTGGGTGTTCTTTGGAAGGAATGATGCTAAAGCTGAAACTCCAGTACTCTGGCCGCCTCATGCGAAGAGTTGACTCATTGGAAAAGACTCTGATGCTGGGAGGGATTGGGGGCAGGTGGAAAAGGGGACGACAGAGGATGAGATGGCTGGATGGCATCACCAACTCGATGGACGTGAGTTTGAGTGAACTCTGGGAGTTGGTGATGGACAGGGAGGCCCGGCATGCTGCGATTCATGGGGTCGCAAAGAGTTGGACACGACTGAGCAACTGAACTGAACTGAAGGCACTAACAATGAAGCTCATGTTACCCTGACTGCTTTGATTCAATATTTTATTGGAGGTCCTAGCTACAGAAATTAGGCAAGAAAAATAAGTAAAAGGCATTCAATTCAGAAAAGAAGTAAAACAGTCTTATTTTTCAGATGACATATGTAGAAAACTAAAAAAGTGAAAGTGAAATGGCTCAGTGGTATCTGACTCTTAGCGACCCCATGGACTGTAGCCTACCACACTCCTCCGTCCATGGGATTTTCCAGGCAAGAGTACTGGAGTGGGTTGCCATTTCCTTCTCCAGAGGATCTTCCCAACCCAGGGATTGAACCCAGGTCTCCTGCATTGTAGGCAGATGCTTTACCATCTAAGCCACCAAGGAAGTCCAAAACTAAAGATATAGAAAAATAAAGATGCCACCAAAAAAATGTTGGAACCAATAAAAGAATGCAGTAAAGTTAGAGAATACAAAATCAGTACACAAAAACCAGCTGAGTTTCTATATACTAGTAATAGATAATGATACAGGAATTAAGAAAGCAATCTCATTTATAATTGCATAAAAGCAGAATAAATTTAACCATAGAAATTAAAGATCGATGCACTTAAAACAATGTCTTTGAAAGAAATTGAAAATGACAGAAATGGAAAATAGACCATATTCATGAAAGAAATTGAAAATGACAGAAATGGAAAATAGACCATATTCATGAATTACAAGAATTAAACTGTTAAAATGACGATACCACTCAATACTATCTATAGATTCAATGCAGCCCCAATAAAAAATTGCAGTAGCATTTTTTCACTGAAATAGGAAAAACAATCCTTAAATTTGTGTGGAACCACAAAAATCCTTGAACAGACAAATCCAGATAAAGAACAAAGCTGGAGAAAACACAGTTCCTGATTCTAAACTATACTATAAAGCTGTAATAATCAAAACAGTACAGTTCTGGGATAAAAACAGACACACAGAGCAATGGAACAGAACAGATAGTCAGAAATAAATGCACACATATGTATCAACTAATATTTGACAAGGGAATTAACACTCAGTGGGGACAGAGTAGTCTCTTCAATAAATGGTAGTGGGAAAACTGGATAAATACATGCAGAAAAGTGAAATTGCACCCATATCTTACACCATTCACAAGAACTGACTCAAAATGAATTAAAAACTAAAGAACTGAAACCATAAAGTTCTTAGAAGGAAACACAGGGAAAAGCTCCATGACTTTGGTCTTGGCAATTTTTTTTTAAGCATCAGCAAAAGCAAGTGACAATGATAAAAATAAGTGGGAGTATATCTAAATTTAAAAGCTTCTATGTGGCAAAAGAAACAGTTTTAAACAATGAAAATATTGGCAGAAGACCTGAACAGACGTTTTTCTGAAACAAACATCCAGATGGCCAACACGTTCATGAAAAGGTGCTCAATACCACTTTTAACCAGGGAATATGGAATATGGAAATCAAACCCACAGTGAGTTATCATTTCTTACCTTTTAGAATGGCTGTCATCAAAAAGAATAGAGATAATGTGTTGATGATGACATGAGAAAAAGGAACCTTTGTGCAGTGTTGGGTAGAATGTACACTGTTACAGCCAATACTGTTTTTTTGTTTTTTGAGAAAAACAGTATGGAACTTAACAAATTAACAATAGAACTAACATACAATCCAGAAATCTCACATCTGGATATACAAAGGCAATTACAGAAATATTGAAAAGATATCTGTACCCCCATGCTTATTGCAGTGTTATTCACATAAACCAAGACATGGAAACAACTTAATGTCCCTCAATTACATTTACCTGGTAAAGAGGTTGTGTGTTTGTTTAAATTACACACAATGGAATATTATTCAACCACGAGAAAAAGGAAATCCTGCCATTTGTGCCCACTTGGATGCATCATGAAAGCATTATAAGTGAGACAAAGCAAGTCCATATCACTTACATGTGGATCTTAAGCTCATCTTTTAGAAACAAAATTACTGATGGTTACTAGGGAGTGAGGGGTAGCGGAACTGGGGAGATATTGGACAAAGGGTGCACATTTCCAGTTATAAGATGAATAAGTTCTGGGGATCTAATGTACAACATTGTGATTATAGTTAATAGTGCTATACTGGTTTATTAAAAATCACTAAGAGTAGAGTTTAAATATTCCTCACAACAAAAACAAAATGGTAATTATGTGATGTGATAGAGGTGATAGCCAACACAATTATAGTAATTACATTGCCATATATAAGTATCAAAAATGCATCGTGCATCTTAATTTACACATTATATGTCGATTGTATCTCATTAAAATTGAAAATCATTAAATTAAAAAGAAACAGTATCACAGAAAATAAGGTCATAGGAATATATATTAATAAAAGATGTGCAGGACAATTATGAGAAATTGATGAACATCACTGAAGAGGGTTCAAGGCCTGATAAAAGGAGAGAGGTGCCACATTCATGACAGGAATATTCATTATAAGGATGACAATATTAGCTTAATGCAGTTTCACCTGAAATACCTGTGAAGTTTTCATGAAACTTGACAAGCTAATTCTCAGTGAAGTTCATATGGTAAGGAATACTGCATGAAGAGCTAAGGAAATTTTGAAGAAAAAGTAGAGGATGTCATATTAGGTAACAGTTTTGTGAAGAAAAACAGTCTGGACTGGTACAGGGATATACAAAATCTCTATGTTTCAGAGACTTTCCTCCTGGAAAACCATCTGATCACTGACTTGTTTTTTTTCATTTTCTCTTTTTCCTGTTTTAATTTTGTATTATAACTCTTCATGCATTCACATATTCATTCATTCAACAAATACATACTGAGTTACTTATTGTGTGAAGGTCTACACCCATCCCTTTCTTAACATGCCCCCAAATAATGGCTCCTTGCCTCCCTGGTGAGTCCCAGCTTTTCTGAGTTTACCCTCTGTTGCCACACTCCAGCCTATATCTGCAACAGCCAATCTAATCCCAGGTCTGACAGCTGAAGCCTGAGCTTCAGCACCAAGCCTTCACCCATGCAGATGGCCTAGCATCTGCCCCTAATGTCCCAGAAGTGCACAGACCCTTTTTGTCACTACAAGACCTGCAAGAAGTCACCAACCACTGTCCCGAGAATGCGCAGGCCACTGCTGCCCCTATGAGACCTGCAGTAAGATGACAGTTGCTGCCCCCATTGTCCTAGGCTCACTCCTCATGAACACACCAAAATCACAACCAAATGGTAAACAACCATTGACAAAAGAGATTGGGACCTACTAAAAAAGATATTTTACATCCAAAGACAAAGATGCCACAACTAGAAAGTAGGAGGAGCACTTGAGTCAAATCCCATATCCACCAGGTAGACGATCCATAAACTGGAAAATAATTATATTCCAGAGGTTCACCCACAGGAGTGAGAGTTGTGAACCCCATATCAGGCACCCCAGCCTCAGGATTTGGCATTGTGAGGATCCCCTAGAGCATGTGGCTTTGAAGACCAGTGGGGCTTGAGTGCAGGAACTCCACAGGACTGGGGGAAACAGAGTTCACTCTTGAAAGGCGCACACAAGGTTTCATGTGCACTGGGAACCAGCACAAACCAGTGACTCCATAGGAGCCAGGGTTAAACTGACCTGCAGGTTTTAGCGAGTATCCTGGGGAAGCGGGGATCAGCTGTGGCTCACTCTGGGGGCAAGAACACTGGTGGCAGAGGCCCCAGGGAATACTGATTGGCATAAGGTCACCATTTTGGCACCAAAACCTGGCTACAGCCAACAGCTGCAAGCTCCAGTGTTGGGATGCCTTGGGCCAAACAACCAACAGAGTGGGACAGAGCCCCACCCATCAGCAGATGGATTGCCTAAAGTTGTACTGAGCTCACAGCCAGCCACCTGAGCTCACAGCTCACACCACTTGACATGACCACCAGAGGGAGAAGATCCAGCTCCACCCACCAGTGGGCAGGCACTAGTCCTTCCGAATAGGAAGCCTGCACAAGCTCCTGGACCAACCTCAACCCCCTGGCAGCAGACATCAGAAGCAATAGGAATTATGACCCTGTGGAAAGGAAATCACAAACACAGAAAGTTAGACAAAATTAGATGGTAGAGATGTATGGTCCAACAAAGGACAAGATAAAAACCTAGAACAACTAATAGGCAATCTACCTGAAAAAGAACTGAGTAATGAAAGTAAACATGATGTCAGATTTGGAAAAAGAATGGAAGAACAAAACAAGAAGATACAAGATAGGTTTAATGAAGAGCTGGAAGACTTAGAAATGAACAATATATAGTACTGAAATGAAAAATTAAGAGGGACTCAACAGCAGAATAAATGAGGCAGAAGAATGAATAAGTGAGCTAGAAGATAGAGTGGTGGAAATCACTGCTGCAGAATAGAGTAAAGAAAAAGGAATGAAAAGAAATGAGGGGACAGTCTCAGAGACTTATAAGTGAAGAAGTGAAGTTGTTCAGTCATGTCTAACTCTTTGCGACCCCATGGACTGTAGCCTACTGGACTCCTCTGTCCATGGGATTTTCCAGGCAAGAATACTGGAGTGGGTTGCCATTTCCTTCTCCAGGGGAACTTCCCGACCCAGGGATTGAACCCGGGTCTCCCGCATTGTAGGCAGACGCTTTACCGTCTGAGCCACAGGATAATATTAAATGCACCAACATTTGCATTATAAGGGTTCCAGAATGAGAAGAGAGAGAGGACCTGAGGAAATATTTGACAGTTATAGCCAAAAACTTCCCTAACATGGGAAAGGAAACACTCACTCCAGTCCAGGAAGTGCAGAGAGTCTCAGGCTGGATAACGCAAGGAGGATATTAATTAAACAAAAGCCAAGACATATTAATTAAACAAGGAAAAGACAATCAGAATATATTAAATGCAATGAAATAAAAGCAACAAATAATGTACACGATAATATCCTTGAAGATATCAGATAATTTTTCAGCAGAAACTTCAGGCCAGAAGAAAGAGGCACAATAGAGTGATAAAAGGGGGAAATCTACCCCTTTTAAGAATACCCTACACCAAGCAAGGTTCTGGTTCAGATCTGATGGAGAAATGAAAGGCTTTATAGACAAGGAAAAGCTAAGAGAATTCAGCACCACCACCAAACCAGCTTTACAATAAATGCTAAAGGAATTTCTCTAGGTGGAAAAGAAAAGGTCATACTTAGAAACAAGAAAAAATTATGAATGGAAAAGCTCAGAGGTAAAAGCAAATATACAGTAAAAATAAGAAAGCATCCACAGACACATATGACAAAGCCTGCAATCATGAGGACAGTACAAATGCAGAACATTGGAAATGCATTTGAAATTGAAATGAAGCTTAAAGCAATCTTTATACATATATATAGACTGCTATATTAAAACCTCATGGGAACCACACTCCAAAATTCTACAACAGATACAGACACAATAAAGAAAAAGCAGTCCAAACACAACACTAAAGATAGTCATCAAATCCCAAGAGGAGAGAACAAATCCAAACAAAAAATGGCAATAAGAACATACATATGACAATTACCTTAAATGTAAATGGATTAAATGCTCCAACCAAAAGACACAGACTGGCTAAATGGATACAAAAAAAAAAAAACAACCTCATATACATGTGTCTACAAGAGACCTACTTCAGATCTAGGGACACATACAGGTAGAAAGTGGGGATTAAAAAAAATCATGATTTTTTTTTTTAATACTCATATCAGACAAAATAGGCTTTAAAATAAAGACTGTTATGAGGGATAAGGAAAAACTACATAATGATCAAGAGATCAATTCGAGAAGAAAATATAAAAATTGTAAATATATATGTACCCAACATCAGGCTTCCCTGATGACTCAGCCAGTTAAGAATCTGCCTGCAATTCAGGAGATACAGAAGACGTGGGTTCAGTCCCTGGATTGGGAAGATTTGCCAGAGGTGGAAATGGCAACCTACTCCAGTATTGTTGCCTGCGAAATCCCATGGACAGAGGAACCTGGTGGGTTACAGTCCATCGAGTCACAAAGAGTTGGACTGAGCTCCGTCATGTCTGACTCTTTGAGACCATATGGACCGACTGTATTCTTCCAGGCTCCTCTGTCCATGGGATTCTCCAGGCAACAATACCAAAAGGTGCCATTTCATCCTCCAGGGGATCTTCCTGATTCAGGGATTGAACCTGCACCTCCAGCATCGGCAGGTGCATTCTTTATCACTGAGCCACCAGGGAAGCTCCTGGAACACCTCAGCACATAAGGCAAATGCTAACAGCTATAAAAGGGGAAATGAACAGTAACACAATAGTGGGGGATGTTAACACCCACTTATATCAATGGAAAGCTCTTCTAGGCAGAAAATAAGTAAACACAGGCCTTAAATGACAGACCAGATGGACATAATTGATATACCTATGGGACACAGCAAAAGCACCTCTAAGAGGGAAGTTTAGAGCAATAAAATCCTACATCAAGGAAGAAGAAAAATCCGAAATAAAGGACCTAATCTTATACCTAAAACAAGTAGAGAAAGAACAAACAAAACCCAGAGTTACTAGAAGAAAAGAAACCATAAAGATCGAAACAGATGTAAATGCAATAGAGAACAGAACAATAGAAAAGATCAATGAAACTAAAAGCTGGTTCTCGGAAAGGATAAACAAAATTGACAAACCTCTAGCAAGACTCAAGAAAAAAAAAAGGAGATGTTTCAAATCAATAAAATTAGAAAGGAAAAAGAAGGTACAACTGACATTCCAGAAATGCAAAGGATCTTAAGAGACTAAGCAATTATATACCAACAAAATGGACAGCCTAGAAGAAATGGACACATGCTTAGAATGGCTAGCCTTCCAATACTGAACCAGGAAGAAATAGAAAATATGAACAGACCAATTACAAGTACTGAAATTGAAAATGTGATTTAAAAAAAACCTGCTAACAAAAAGTCCAGGACCAGATTAATTTAATCAAACATTCAGAGAAGAGTTAACACCTATCCTTTAGAAAATCATCCAAAAAATTGCAGATAGAACACTCCCAAACTCATTCTAGGCCACCATTACACTGATAACAAAACCAGACAGATACCACACAAAAAAGAAAATTTCAGACAAGTATCACTGATGAATGCAAAAGTCATCAACAAAATACTAGCAAACCAAATCCAATAAAAGGATCATACACCATGATCAAGTGGGGTTTATCCCAGGGATACAAGGATTCTTCAATATCTGCAAATCAATCAGTGATACACCACATTAAGAAATGAAGAATAAAAACCTTATGATCATCTCAATAGCTGAAGAAAAAAAGCTTTTGACAAAATCCAACACCCATCTATGATAAAAACTCTATGGAAAGTGGGCATAGAGGGAACCTGCCTCAACAATAAAGGCCATATATGACAAACTCACAGCTAAAATTCTCAACACTGAAAAGCATTTCATCTAAGATCAAGATCAAGAGAAAAATGTTCATTCTCATTACTTTTATTCAGCATACTTTTGTACATCCTAACCATGCAATCAGAAAAAAAAGAAAAGTAATTAAAATTGGTAAAGAAGACTTCCATTCTTTGCAGATGACATGATACCATACATTGAAAATCCTAAATGTGTTACCAGAGAACTACTAGAGGATATAAGTGGGTAAGTTTTAGGATACAAAGTTGATAAACAGAAATTTCGTGCCTTTGGGATTAACATTACACACTACTATATATAAAATATATAAATAACAAGGACCTACTGTATAGCTCAGGGAACTCAATATTTTATAATAATCTATATGGGAATATATCTGAAAGAGAATGGATATATGTATACGTATAACTGAATCACTTTTGCTGTACACATGAACTAACATAACATTGCTAATCAACTATACTCCAATATAAAATAAAAATTTAATTAAAAAAAACAAAATTTTGTTCAAAAACTAGACATTTAAATAATATTTAAACATTATACATATTCAATAATATATAACAATATACTTAAATATAATGTGGCAACTCTGGAAATAACTTTCTCTAAGGTTTGTTGTTGCTATTTGTTGTTTGTTTGGTAACTTTTTTAAACTGAATCTGCAGTCTATACCCTTTACTGTGAGCAGCCAGTAAAATTTCTTTTCAGTTACCTTAAGAGTCACTTACAGATGAACACAATTTCAACTTAAACATCCATATTGTACTATTTACCTAAGCTTAATTCTTTTTTTTTAAAGACACTGTATTTACAGAAAAAGTAATTCAAATTAACCAACCATGCCCTACAAATGTAAATAGAAGTGATACCAAATAAGCATTGATGAAAACAAAAAGCACTTTAAAAAAACAGCATTAAATCTTACCATCTCCGGAGGTTATTGATTCTGCATCAATATCGCTAGCTCTCCTTCTTGCCACTTCAGCTAGTGCTAGTTCTCCCTTATCTAGTGCAAGGTAATGGATGTCCTTTGGAAATACAGCAAAATAAAACATTAATCCAAAATGAATCTTAGTCAAGTTACAAATGAGATTTTGAAAAAAAGAACTTACTGTTCAGATTACAAAACAGACATGGCTGATGAACATTCTTTCTTATATTTTAATTTTCTCAGTTTTCTAGTACAAGCAAATTTTCTTGAATTGCAAATCCTGGCTATAACTAGTGGCAGTTATTTAAATAAATTATTTTGAGTCTTTAGGGAAAAAGACAAGCTGTTAAATGTTCAACATACTCAGTTTTATCAGGGAATAAAAATCTTAGTTGCGGTTTTCTATAATGAAATTTTACTATCTCAGATAGCTTCTTCAAAATTCAATTGTTCATTATGATAAGCAGTTTACAAGGAATATTACACAAATTGTCTCTGATATTTATGCACTTGTTACATATTACTTTGTTAATATTATTAATACTATTATCTTGAACTCATTCAGTCAACAGATAATCAGTGCCTATTAAGTGCCAGGCACTGTTGTGGAAAGAGAGGTCAATTACAATACCATTTCTCAACAAGCTTTGAGTCCAGTAGGGAGAAAGACCACTGTAAACAACAGCTAATAACTTAGTGTGATAGGTTTTATGGCAGGGTTAAGAATGGTATGGAACCAAAGAGCAGGAACTGATCCTTGATCTATGTTTTGAAGGATAAATAAGAGTTATACCTGAAGGGAAAATGGAGGTAAGCCAACAGAAAATGAATGGTATCTGACATGTGTATGTAGAGAAGATTGAAAAACCACAGTTCTGTCAGGCAATAACAGGTCTTTCAATACGGAAGGAATGTTTGATGTGTGAGAGAATGCAGTGGAAAATAATTCTAAACAAGTAGACAGAGCTACTAAAAAAGACTTAGAAATCTTTGGTACACAAAATGATTGTTGGAATGAGAATTTTATTGCAATAAAATGGTAAAAAGAACACGAACAAGTTTCAATGATGAAATATAAATGGCCTATAATCATGAGCTATCAGGGCTTTCCTGATAGCTCAGTTGGTAAAGAATCCACCTGCAATGCAGGAGACCCTGGGAATTCCCTTCAATTCCTGGGTAGGGAAGATTTGCTGAAGAAGGGATAGGCTGCCCACTCCAGTATTCTTGGGCTTCCCTTGTGGTTCAGCTGGTAAAGAATCCAACTGCAATGCAGGAGACCTGGGCTCAATCCCTGGGTTGGGAAGATCCCATAGAGAAGGGAAAGGCTACCCACTCCAGTATTCTGGCCTGGAGAATTCCATAGACTATAGTCCATGGGGTCGCAAAGAGTTGGACATAACTGAGCGACTTTCACTTTCATAATTATGAAAAGATATTTTACTTTCCCAATATTCAAAGTTGAAAAATGTAATTTCAAACTGCACAGTTTTTTTAAAGTTGTTACTTATTGGTTGCAAAGTTTGGCGGGGAGACACGCGTTTATATTTACTGGGAATATAGACTTTATATAGCAGGGGTTGGTAAGCTATGGCTTACTAGCCAAATATAGCCTGCCTTTTATACAGTCCTTGAGTTATCAATGCTATTTACCTAGCATAATGCCTTCCAGGTCCATTAATGTTGCTGCAGATGGCAAAAATCTCATTTAGGGCTGAGAAGTATTCTGTTTTGTATGTGTGTGTGTGGTGTAGTCTTCTTTATCCATTCATCAGTTGATGGATACTTAGGTTACTTTTGTATCTTGGCAATTGTAAATAGTGTTGCTATTAACACTGGGGTGAATGTATCTTTTCAAATCAGCGCTTTTGTTTCTCTCAGATATATACTCAGGCATGGAATTTCTGGGTCATAAAGCTATGACAAATTTAGACAGCATATTAAAAGGCAGAGACATCACTTTGCCAACAAGGTCCATCTAGTCAAAGCTATGACTTTGCCAATAGTCGTGTATGATGTGAGAGCTGGACTGTAAAGAAGGCTGAGCAATGAAGAAATGATGCTTTTGAACTGTGGTGTTGGAGAAGACTCTTGAGAGTCCCTTGGACAGCAAGATTAAACCAGTCAATCCTAAAGGAAATCAACCCTGAATATTCACTGGAAGGACTGATGCTGAAGCACAAGCTTCAATACTTTGGCCACCTGATGTGAAGAGCTGACTCACTGGAAAAGACCCTGACACTGGGAAACATTGAAGGCAGGAGGAGAGGGGATGACAGGATGAGATGGTTGGATGACATCACTGACTTGATGGACATGAGTTTGAGCAAACTCTGGGAAATGATGAAAGACAGGGAACCTTGGCATGCTGCAGTCCATGGGGTCGCAAAGAGTTGGACACAACTTAGTGACTGAATAGCAACAATGGTAGTTCTATTTTAGTTATTATGAGAAAACTCTATGTTGTTTTCCCCAATTTACATCCCCACCAACAGTATATGAAGATTCCCTTTTTTCTACATCCTTGCCAGCATTTGTCATTTGTGTTTTTTGATGATGGCCCTTCCGACAGCTGTGAGATGATATCTCATTGTAGTTCTGATTTGCATTTGCTTGATAATTGTACCTCTTTTCATGGGTGTCTGCATTTTCTTAAATTTTGGAAAACTGTTCAGTTTCTCTGCCCATTTTATAATCAGGTGGTTTCTTTTTTGATGGTCAGTTGTGTGGACTTTTTATATATTTTGGATATTAACCCCTTATTGGTCATATTATTTGCAAATAATTTTTCCCATTCAGTAGTTTTGTTTTGTTGTTATACTAAGTGAAATAAGTCAGACAGAGAAAGACAAATACTAGATGATATTATTATATGTGGAATATAAAAAATACAATTAGCAAATATAACAAAAAAGTAGACTCACAAATACAGAGAGCAAACTAGTTACCAACGGAGAGAAAAGAAGGTCATGATAGGCATAAGGGATTGAGACGTGTGAACTATTAGGTATAAATTAGGCTACAAGAATATATTATATAACACAGGGAATATAACAAATATTTTATAATAAATATAAATAGAGTTAACTTGTAAAAATTGTGAATCACTATATTATATATAGTATATATAGATTATATATATACTATATACTGTATATATGATATTGTACAGCAACTATACTTCAATTTTAAAAAAGAACAGTGTTTACATTTTTCAATGGCTGGAAGAACTGTGTTCAGCCACTCAAGTCTGTATGGCTCTGGAATTAGCTCATCTTGCAGACTTGAAAATGTTTCAATTTAAAACTACAAGCCAAATAGTACTTATTGTGAAACTTACATTGTGATAAAGCTTTTCAGTGAAAACTAACATTGTTTTGACTTGCAAGTAATACCAGGCTGTGTTACACACCTCCTGTAAAAATTAAAATTTAAAACTGTCAAAAAATAAAGTGACATACTTATAACAAAGTCCCAGCAATATATTTCAGTCCATGGCATTTTTCAACCTTGACACAAGTTCCAAGGAACTGTTCATAATTCAAACTCTAATGGTGCAATTAAGGGAAGTAATTAATTTACAATGTACTAACATATTAAAAGGCAGTCTCAGTTCAGTTCAGTTGCTCAGTCGTGTCCAGCTCTTTTGTGACCCCATGAATCGCAGCATGCCAGGCCTCCCTGTCCATCACCAATTCCCGGAGTTCACTCAAACTCATGTCCATCGAGTCAGTGATGCCATCCAGCCATCTCATCCTCTGTCGTCCCTTTCTCCTCCCCCTCCCAATCCCTCCCAGCATCAGGGTCTTTTCCAATGAGTCAACTCTTCACATGAGGTGGCCAAAGTATTGGAGTTTCAGCTTTAGCATCAGTCCTTCCAATGAACACCCAGGACTGATCTCCCTTAGAATGGACTGGTTGGATCTCCTTGCAGTCCAAGGGAGTCAAGAGTCTTCTCCAACACCACAGTTCAGAAGCATCAATTTTCCGGCACTCAGCTTTCTTCACAGTCCAACTCTCACATCCATACATGACTACTGGAAAAACCATAGCCTTGACTAGACGGACCTTTGTTGGCAAAGTAATGTCTCTACTTTTTAATATTCTATCTAGCCCAAGGTCAGGGGCAGCGGCCAAGAGGAGCTACCCCACACCCGAGGTCAGGGGCGGTGGCGGGAAGGAGCTACCCCATGCCCGAGGTCAGGGGTGATGGCCTGGAGGAGCTACCACACACCCGAGGTGAGGGGCAGTGGCCGAGAGGGCCAACCCCATGTCCAAGGAATGGCAGCTGCACGGGTGCAGGAGGGCCGAGAGGAGCTACTCCATGTTCAGGGTCAGGAGGGGCAGCCATGAGGAGATACCCCTCGTCCAAAGTAAGGAGCAGCAGTTGTGCTTTGCTGGAGCAGCTGTGAAGAGAGACCCCACGTCCAAGGTAAGAGAAACCCAAGTAAGATGGTAGGTGTTGCAAGAGGGCATCAGAGGGCACACACACTGAAACCATACTCACAGAAAACTAGCCAATCTGATCACACGGACCACAGCCGTGTCTAACTCAGTGAAACTAAGCCATGCCGTGTGGGGCCATCCAAGATGGATGGGTCATGGTGGAGAGATCTGACAGAATGTGGTCCACTGGAGAATGGAATGGCAAACCACTTCAGTATTCTTGCCTTGAGAACCCCATGAACAGTATGAAAAGGCAAAATGATAGGATACTAAAAGAGGAACTCCCCAGGTCAGTAGGTACCCAATATGCTGCTGGAGATCAGGACACAAATAACTCCAGAAAGAATGAAGGGATGGCGCCAAAGCAAAAACAATACCCAGCTGTGGATGTGACTGGTGATAGAAGCAAGGTCCGATGCTGTAAAGAGCAATACTGCATAGAAACCTGGAATGTCAGGCCCATGAATCAAGGCAAATTGGAAGTGGTCAAACAGGAGATGGCAAGAGCGAACGTCGATATTCTAGGAACTAGTGAACTAAAATGGACTGTATTTGGTGAATTTAACTCAGATGACCATTATATCTACTACTGTGTGCAGGAATCCCTTAGAAGAAATGGAGTAGCCATTGGTCAACAAAAGGGTCCAAAATGCAGTACTTGGATGCAATCTCAAAAACGACAGAATGATCTCTGTTTCCAAGGCAAACCATTCAATATCACGGTAATCCAAGCCTATGCCCCAACAAGTAACTCTGAAGAAGCAGAAGTTGAATGGTTCTATGAAGACCTACAAGACCTTTTAGAACTAACATCCAAAAAAGATGTCCTTTTCATTATAGGGGACTGGAATGCAAAAGTAGGAAGTCAAGAAACACCTGGAGTAACAGGAAAATTTGGCCTTGGAGTATGGAATGAAGCAGGGCAAAGGCTAATAGAGTTTTGCCAAGAGAACACACCAGTCACAGCAAACACCGTCTTCCAACAACACAAGAGAAGACTCTACACATGGACATCACCCGATGGTCAACACCGAAATCAGATTGATTATATTCTTTGCAGTTAAAGATGGAGAAGCTGTATATAATCAGCAAAAACAAGATAGGGAACTGACTGTGGTTCAGATCATGAACTCCTTATTGCCAAATTTAGACTTAAAAGGCAGTCTAGTCTTTAGCTAATAGAGTTTCTAAAAATGCCTTCTTATCAGTGAATATGTGCAATTAACCATACACTCATGTCATATATATAAATATTTGGCAGTAGTTGTCTATGAGGAAAGAAATTTGCAAAATGAAAATTCACCATAGATCAGTATCCACAGATGAATATTTACAATGGATTTTCTTGATAAGAAATAGCACCTTTCAACTCTTATTCCCCCAAAAGAACTCCCTTATTTATATCTGTAGAACTTCATTATGAAAACTGTACTCAAGTATTAGATTTTTAACTTTATAGAAAATATTTACGGAAATTTGCTATCATACTCAATTATTACATTTAAAATTTTGTTTTATCAATAAAGATCTATGGAAATTTGTTTTCTCAAGTACCTATATAATAACCTCGATTTTGCTTCATGACCCATAAGCCTATACTATTTGCTGTTTGGTTCTTTATAGAAAAAGTTTGATGATTCCATATTTAATTAATATATCAGAATTTATAATTAGCACATATATACTTTTGGAAACTCTTCCTAAGGAAATGATGTGATCAATCTTATGTCCAAGACTGGTGATGTAGAAAAGGAAGAGTCAAAAGAAAAGGGAGCAATCAAGCCAAAAATCAAATTATCCTCCAATTAAAAAAGAAATTAAAACAGATTGGTGATGACAGCAATACTTACTTAGTCTTACAAAGGAATTCTACGTTTATTTACCGAAAATATTACATCTACCTTTTATGCATATAATATATAACATTATACTGTTTTTGAGGGGCAAACTCCCCAGTCAGTAGGTGCCCAATATGCTACTGGAGAAGATCAGAGAAATAGCTCCAGAAGGTATGAAGAGGCTGATTTAGCCAAAGCAGAAACAACACCCAGCTGTGCGTGTGTCTGGTGGTGAAAGTAAAGTCCAATGCTGTAAAGAAAAGTATTGCATAGGAACCTGGAACGTTAGGTCCATGAATCAAGGTAAATTTAAAGTGGTCAACAGGAGATGGCAAGAGTGAACATCAACATCTTAGCAATAGTGAACTAAAATGGACTGGAGTGGGCAAATTTAATTCAGATGACATGGGCAAGAATCTCATAGAAGAAATGGAGTAGCTTTCATAGTCATCAAAAGAGTCCAAAATGTAGTACTTGGGTACAATCTTAAAAATGACAGAATGATCTCTGTTTGTTTCCAAGGCAAACCATTCAACATCACAGTAATCCAAGTCTATGCCCCAACCACTAATGCCAAAGAAGCTGAAGTTGAATGATTCTATGAAGACCAACAAGGCTTTCTAGAACTAACACCAAAAAAGATGTCCTTTCTTCATCATGAAAGTGAAAGTGAAGTCACTCAGTCGTGTCCGACTCTTTGCGACCCACCCCATGGACTGTAGCCTACCAGGCTCCTCTGTCCATGGGATTTTCCAGGCAATAGTACTGGAGTGGATTGCCATTTCCTTCTCCAGAGGATGTTCCCGACCCAGGAATCGAACCCGGGTCTCCCACATTGTAGACAGACGCTTTACCATCTGAGCCACTTTCTTCATCATAGGGGACTGGAATGCAGAAGTAGGAACTCAAGAGATACCTGGAGTAACAGGCAAGTTTGGCCTAGGAGTACAAAATGAAGCAGGGCAAAGGCTAACAGTTTTGCCAAGAGAAGGCACTGGTCATAGCAGACACCTTCTTCCAACACGAGAGACGACCATACACATGGATATCACCAGATGGTCAATACCAAAATCAGACTTATTATATTCTTTGCAGTCAAAGATGGAGACGCTCTATACGGTCAGCAAAAACAAGACTGGGAGCTGTCTGTGGCTCAGATCATGAACTCCTTATTGCCAAATCAGACTTAAATTGAAGGACATAGAGAAAACCACTAGGCCATTCAGTTATGACCTAAATCAAATCCCTTATGATTATACATTGGAAGCAACAAATAGATTCAAAGGATTAAATCTGATAGAGTGCTTAAAGAACTATGGATGG
Source organism: Bos javanicus (assembly GCF_032452875.1). Taxonomy (NCBI): domain Eukaryota; kingdom Metazoa; phylum Chordata; class Mammalia; order Artiodactyla; family Bovidae; genus Bos; species Bos javanicus. The sequence continues at coordinate 61,628,161 of NC_083878.1, forward strand.
AGGTTCATGACATTGTATAGGAGGCAGTGATCAAAATCATCCCCAAGAAAAAGAAATGTAAAAATGCAAAATGGCTGTCTGAGGAGGCCTTACAAATAGCCAAGAAAAAAAGAAAAGCAAAAGGCAAAGGAGAAGAGAAAGATAAACCCATTTGAATACAGAGTTCCAAAGAATAGGAAGGAGAGAGAAGAAAACCTTCCTAAGTGATCAATGCAAAGAAAAGAGGAAAACAATAGAATGGGAAAGACTGGAGATCTTTTCAAGAAAATTATGATACCAAAGGAACATACCATGCAAAGATGGGCACAATAAAGGACAGAAATGGTACGGACCTAACAGAAGCAGAAGATACTAGGGAGAGATGGCAAGAATACACAGAAGAAGTGTACACAAAAGGTCCTAATGACTCAGATAACCACAGTGGTGTGATCACTCACCTAGAGCTAGACATCTTGGAGTGCGAAGCCAAGGGGGCCTTAGGAAGCATCACTACGAACAAAGCTAGTGGAGAGGATGGAATTCCAGTTGAGCAGTTTCAAATCCTAAAGGATGATGCTGTGAAAGTGCTGCACTCACTATGCCAGCAAATTTGGAAAGCTCAGCAGTGGCCATGGGACCAGAAAAGATCAGTTTTCATTCCAGTCCCCAAGAAGGGCAATGCTCAAGAATGTTCAAATTACCACACAATTGCACTCATTTCACATGCTAGCAAAGTAATGCTCAAAATTCTCCAAGTCAGGCTTCAGCAATACATGAACTGAGAACTTCCAGATGTTCAGGTTGGATTTAGAAAAGGCAGAGGAACCAGAGATCAAATTGCCAACGTCTGTTGGATCTTAGAAAAAGCAAGAGAATTTCAGAAAAACATCTACTTCTGCTTCATTGACTACACTAAAGCCTTTGACCATGTGGATCACAACAAACTGGAAAATTCTTCAAGAGTGGGAATATCAGACCACTTGACCTGCCTCTTGAGAAACCTGTATACAGGTCAAGAAGAAACAGTTAGAACCAGACATGGAACAATGGACTGGTTCCAAATTGGGAAAGGAGTACATCAAGGCTGTATATTGTCACCCTGCTGATTTAACTTCTACGCAGAGTACATCATGCAAAATGCCAGGCTAGATGAGGCACAAACTGGAATCAAGATTGCTGGGTGAAGTATCAATAACCTTAGATATGCAGATGACACCACCCTAATAGCAGAAAGCAATGAGGAACTAAAGAGTGCCTTGATGATGGTGAAAGAGGAGAGTAAAAAACCTGGCTTAAAAGTCAACATTCAAAAAAGTAAGATCATGGCATCTGGTTCCAATACCTCATGGCAAATAGATGGGTAAACAATGGAAACAGTGACAGACTTTATTTTCTTAGGCTCCAAAATCACTGTGGACAGTGAATACAGCCATGAAATTAAGACACATGCTCCTTGGAAGAACAGTTATGGGAAACCAAGACAGCATATTAAAAAGCAGAGACATCACTTTGCCGACAAATGTCCATATAGTCAAAGCTATGGTTTTTCCAGGAGACACGTTCAAATGTGAGTGTTGGACCATAAAGACAGCTGAGCACTGAAGAACTGACTTTTGAATTCTGTGGTGCTGAAGATGACTCGAGAGTCCCTTGGACAGCAAGGAGATCAAACCAGTCAACCCTAAATGAAGTCAACCTTGAATATTCATTAGAAGGACTGATGCTGAAGCTGAAGCACCAATACTTTGGCCCCCTGATGCGAGGAGCCGACTCATTGGAAAACACCCTGATGCTGGGAAAGATTGAGGGCAGGAGGGGAAGAGGGCAACAGAGGATGAGATAGTTGGATGGTATCATTGACTCGATCAACCTGAGTTTGTGTAAACTCCAGGAGATAGTGAAGGATAGAGCAGCCTGGCATGCTGCAGTCCATGGGGTCACAAACAGTTGGACATGAGTGAGTGAATAGCAAAAAAAAAAAAAATATTCCACATATAATTATGGAATATTTACTCTGTGCCAGATGTATACGTGAATTTACTACAAAAGTTAATGAAGCTTAAGCTTCTCATCTTATTTTTACATGTCCTTCCAGTACTAATTTTGTACCTGAAATATTAAATTCTTTTTGAAATTGAAGTATAGTTGATTTACAATATTATAATAGTTTCAGGTGTACAGCATAGTGATTCAGCATTTTTGTAGATTATATTCCATTTAAAGTTATAAACAAAATAATGGCTATATTTCCCTGTGATGTATAACATATCCTTGTTGTTACCTTTATTATAGATAGTAGTTTGTAGCTCTTAATCCTGTACTTCTATCTTGTCCCTCCCTGCCTTCTCTCTCCCCACTGGTAACCATTAGTCTCTTTTCTATGAGTCTTTTCTTGTTTTGTTATATATATTTATTTTTTAGATTCCACTTCTAAGTGATAACATATAGTATTTGTCTATGACTTACTTTATTAAATATAATATTCTCTAGGTCCATTGAATTATTTTTCTTAAGAAGTATAAGCTTCAAACCCTATAAAGCATGGATTTACCCCCTGATGCCCATTCATCACGTTTTCACACACTTCACCACGCTTAGTTGTTTAGAATCATGTGTCTGGGAGCCACATGGCACAAGAAGACATTGTAAGATACACAGTCCTTTTTTGTGTTGTTCGTCTCTTTTTGGATACTTATAAGGTTTAAATGGCATGTAATGAGTCTAAATAGACAATATAAATGAAAATATATTTGAAAAGTGTCATATTGATTAATCCCAACCTTTACTGCCACCCAATCAGGATTACCTAGTGAATGGCTTTATTTAAACTGTTACTAATTGGAAGTTCAAAAAAAAAAAAAATTCAGAAGAATGAATCACTTAGTTTCTGTCATTCTCAATGAAAATTTTTAGTTTATCATTTGCCAAACTGACTTATATTAGTAACATCATTTAGCACTATTAAGTGAAAATGGCTTCCACTGAACAAAAGATGACAAACACTGATAGTCTTTGGCCATGATCCAGGTTTAAAAATTTACACATATCCTGTCTGTATCATCTAAGATCTATTCAATAAAATAAAAGACTTTCTATTCCTGGGAGCTCTATTACCTTTCACAGATGATATTTAATGTACTACCAAAATGAATATGCAGATTTAAAAGAATAAGTATTTAAAGTTAGGGAGTTCCCTGACAATCCAGTGGTCAGGATTTGGTGCTTTCACTATTGACGGCCCAGGTTCAATACCTGTTAGGGGAACTAAGATCCTACAAGTTGTGCAGCATGACCAAAAAAAAGTTATTTAAAGCTTAAAAGTGAACAGTGTATCTATTGAGATAATCATATGGTTTTTATTTTTCAATTTGTTAATGTGGTGTATTACATTGATTGATTTGCGGATACTGAAGAATCCTTGCATCCCTGAGATAAAGCCCACTTGGTCATGGTGTATGATCTTTTTAATGTGTTGTTAGATTCTGATTGCTAGAATTTTGTTAAGGATTTTTGCATCTATGTTCATCAGTGATATTGGCCTGTAGTTTTCTTTTTTTGTGGGATCTTTGTCAGGTTTTGGTATTAGGGTGATGGTGGCCTGGTAGAATGAGTTTGGAAGTTTACCTTCCTCTGCAATTTTCTGGAAGAGTTTGAGCAGGACAGGTGTTAGCTCTTCTCTAAATTTTTGGTAGAATTCAGCTGTGAAGCCGTCTGGACCTGGGCTTTTGTTTGCTGGAAGATTTTTGATTACAGTTTCAATTTCTGTGCTTGTGATGGGTCTGTTAAGATTTTCTATTTCTTCCTGATTATCTCAATAGATGCAGAGAAAGCCTTTGACAAAATTCAATACCCATTTATGATAAAAACTCTCCAGAAAGCAGGAATAGAAGGAACATACCTCAACATAATAAAAGCTATATATGACAAACCCACAGCAAACATTATCCTCAATGGTGAAAAATTGAAAGCATTTCCTCTAAAGTCAGGAACAAGACAAGGGTGCCCACTTTCACCATTACTATTCAACATAGTTTTGGAAGTTTTGGCCCCAGCAATCAGAGCAGAAAAAGAAACAAAAGGAATCCAAATTGGAAAAGAAGAAGTAAAACTCTCACTATTTGCAATGACATGATCCTCTACATAGAAAACCCTAAAGACTCCACCAGAAAATTACTAGAACTAATCAATGACTATAGTAAAGTTGCAGGATATAAAATCAACACACAGAAATCCCTTGCATTCCTATACACTAATAATGAGAAAACAGAAAGAGAAATTAAGGAAACAATTCCATTTACCATTGCAACGGAAAGAATAAAATACTAAAGACCTATATATAGAAAACTATAAAACACTGGTGAAAGAAATCAAAGAGGACACTAATAGATGGAGAAATATACCATGTTCATGGATTGGAAGAATCAATATAATGAAAACGAGTATACTACCCAAAGCAATTTATAGATTCAATGCAATCCCTATCAAGCTACCAACAGTATTCTTCACAGAGCTAGAACAAATAATCTCACAATTTGTATAGAAATACAAAAAACCTTGAATAGCCAAAGCGATCCTGAGAAAGAAGAATGGAACTGGAGGAATCAACCCACCTGACTTCAGGCTCTACTACAAAGCCACAGTTATCAAGACAGTATGGTACTGGCACAAAGACAGAAATATTGATCAATGGAACAAAATAGAAAGCCCAGAGATAAATCCATGCACATATGGACACCTTATCTTTGACAAAGGAGGCAAGAATATACAATAGATTAAAGACAATCTCTTTAACAAGTGGTGCTGGGAAATCTGGTCAACCACTTGTAAAAGAATGAAACTAGAACACTTTCTAACACCATACACAAAAATAAACTCAAAATGGATTAAAGATCTAAATGTAAGACCAGAAACTATAAAACTCTTAGAGGAGAACATAGGCAAAACACTCTCTGACATACATCACAGCAGGATCCTCTATGACCCACCTCCCAGAATATTGGAAATAAAAGCAAAAATAAACAAATGGGACCTAATTAACCTTAAAAGCTTCTGCACATCAAAGGAAACTATTAGCAAGGTGAAAAGACAGCCTTCAGAATGGGAGAAAATAATAGCAAATGAAGCAACTGAAAAAGAACTAATCTCAAAAATATACAAGCAACTCCTACAGCTCAACTCCAGAAAAATAAATGACCCAATCAAAAAATGGGCCAAAGAACTAAATAGACATTTCTCCAAAGAAGACATACAGATGGCTAACAAACACATGAAAAGATGCTCAACATCACTCATTATCAGAGAAATGCAAATCAAAACCACTATGAGGTACCATTTCACACCAGTCAGAATGGCTGTGATCCAAAAGTCTACAAATAATAAATGCTGGAGAGGGTGTGGAGAAAAGGGAACCCTCTTACACTGTTGGTGGGAATGCAAACTAGTACAGCCACTATGGAGAACAGTGTGGAGATGCCTTAAAAAACTGGAAATAGAACTGCCTTATGATCCAGCAATCCCACTGCTGGGCATACACACTGAGGAAACCAGAAGGGAAAGAGACACGTGTACCCCAATGTTCATCGCAGCACTGTTTATAATAGCCAGGACATGGAAGCAACCTAGATGTCCATCAGCAGATGAATGGATAAGAAAGCAGTGGTACATATACACAATGGAGTATTACTCAGCCATTAAAAAGAATACATTTGAATCAGTTCTAATGAGGTGGATGAAACTGGAGCCTATTATACAGAGTGAAGTAAGCCAGAAGGAAAAACACCAATACAGTATACTAACGCATATATATGGAATTTAGAAAGATGGTAACCATAACCCTGTGTACGAGACAGCAAAAGAGACACTGATGTATAGAACAGTCTTATGGACTCTGTGGGAGAGGGTGGGAAGATTTGGGAGAATGGCATTGAAACATGTAAAATATCATGTATGAAACAAGATGCCAGTCCAGGTTCAATGCATGATACTGGATGCTTGGGGCTAGTGCACTGGGACCACCCAGAGGGATGGTATGGGGAGGGAGGAGGGAAGAGGGTTCAGGATGGGGAACACATGTATACCTGTGGTGGATTCATTTTGATATTTGGCAAAACTAATACAATTATGTAAAGTTTAAAAATAAAAAAAAATAAAAAAAAATAAAAGTGAACAGTGCAAAACAGAGAAGAAAACAATAGAATGAGAAAGACTAGAGACCTCTTCAAGAAATTAGAGATACCAAGGGAACATTTCATGCAAAGATGGGCACAATATAGGACAGAAACAATAAGGACATAATGGAAGCAGAAGAGATTAAGAAAAGGTGGCAAGAATACACAGAAAACTATACAAAAAAGGTCATAATGACCCGGGCAACCTCAATGGTGTGGTCATTCACCTACAGCCGGACATCAGAGTGTGAAGTGGGCCTTACGAAGGATTACCATGAACAAAGCTAGTGGAGGTGATGGAATTCCAGCTGAGCTATTTCTAATCCTAAAAGATGATGCTGTTAAAGTGCTGCACTCGAAATGCCAGCAAATTTTTAAAACTCAGCAGTGGCCACACGACTGGAAAAGGCCAGTTTTAATTCTAATCCCCAAAAAGGGCAATGCCCAAGAATGTTCAAATTACCCCACAATTAAACTCATTTCACATGCTAGCAAGGTAATGCTCAAAATCCTTAAAGCTAGGCTTCGACAGTACATGGACCAAGAACATCCAGATGTACAAGCTGGATTTAGAAAAGGCAGAGGAACCTGAGATCAAATTGCCAACATCCATTGGATTACAGAAAAAGTAAGGGAATTCAAGAAAAACATCTGCTTCTGCTTCATTGACTACTAAAGCCTCTGACTGTGTGGATAACAACAAACTGGAAAATTCTTCAAGAGTGGGAATACCAGATCACCTTACCTGCCTCCTGAGAAATCTGTATGCAGGTCAAGAAGCAACAGTTAGAACCAGACATGGAACAATGACTGGTTCCAAATTGGGAAAGGAGTATGTCAAGGCTGTATATTGTCACCCTGCTTATTTAACTTCTACTCAGAGTACATCATGCAAAATGCCAGGCTGAATGAGGCACAAACTGGAATCAAGATTGCCGGGAGAAATATCAATAACCTTAGATATGCAAATGACACCAACCTAATGGCAGAAAGTGAAGAGGAACTAAAGAGTGTCTTGATGAAGGTGAAAGAGGAGAGTGAAAACCTGGCTTAAAAGTCAACATTCAAATAAGTAAGATCATGACATCTGGTTCCATCACTTCATGGCAAATAGAGAGGTAAACAATGGAAACAGTGAGAGACTTCATTTTGTTGGGCTCCAAAATCACTGCAGATGGTGACTGCAGCCATGAAATTTAAGACGCTTTTTCCTTGACAGAAAAGCTACAATAAACCAAGACAGCATATTAAAAAGCAGAGACATCACTTAGCCAACAGAAAAGCTACAATAAACCAAGACAGCATACTAAAAAGCAGAGACATCACTTAGCCAACACACGTCCTTACAGTCAAAGCTATGGTTTTTCCTGTAGTCATGTACGGATGTGAGAGTTGGACCATAAAGAAGAATGTGCACCAAAGAACTGATGCTTTCGAATTCTGTGGTGCTGGAGATAACTCAAGAGTTCCTTGGACAGCAGGGAAATCAAACCAGTCAATTCTATATGAAATCAACCTTGACTCTTCATTGGAAGAACTGATGCCGAAGTTGCAGTTCCAATACTTTGGCCACTTGATGCAAATAGCCGACTCATTGGAAAAGGTCCTGACACTAGTAAACATGGAGGGCTTGAGAAGGGAATGATAAGAGGACAGGATAGTTGGATAGCATGATGGACTCAATGGACATGAGTTAGAGCAAACTCCAGGAAATAGTGAAGGATGAGGAATTCTGGCATGCCGCAGTCTATGGCATCGCAAAGTGTCGGACATGACAGTAACTGAACCACAACATATGGCAGTTCATTATTTTATTCACCACTTTTTATCCATGATAAAAATAAATTTAAAACAAAATTAATAGTTTTCCTATTTAAAAGCAAATTTCCTTTGCCATAGTTACGTCCTTTTCAATCCTAACTTTTTTTGTGTGTTTATGTTCTTCTGCACCTTGATGACATTTTTTCTAAACTATTATTTTACAGGTTTCTTCTAGAATGACTTTGATTTTGTTGAGGAATTCTGTTTTTAAAATTTTGATTTAATTTCTTTATCTTTATTTTCATTTCTCTATATTGTTTGGATTTGTCTTTGTCTTCTTGAGATGAAAGCATAGGTCATTTATTTTCAATCTTTTTTAAAAATAATGCATTTAAGGCTGTGAAGTTTCTGTGGCTGCAAGCCACAGATACTGATATATAATATTTTCATTGTCATTAAGTTGTAAGTTTATAATTTCCATTTGATATCACCTTTAGCCCGAGTAATAAGTATGCTATTAAATTAGCTCAGGTTTTCTATTTATGTTATTCAAGTTGTTAATAGCCTTACTGTTTTTTTCCTACACCTCATGTGCCTCATGCATTGCAGGCAGATTTTTTACCACTGAGCCACTGGGGAAGGTTCAAGTAGCTATAGCATTATTCATTTAACTACTGAGCTCCAAACTTTTTTAAAAGAAAAACCTTCAAGGAAAAATTGAAAAACCCACAAAGTGCAAGATGTTAGCACACCCTTCTCTTAAAAACATACTGTAACATCGTGTACTTTGTGGATTTTTCAACATTCATAAGACACATCTGTTATCTCACTGCATAAGCTACTTGAATGTCCTCATGACATGGCAGCTAGCTTCCCCCAGAGCAAGCGATCAGAGAGAAAGGGGCAAAAAGGAAGCCCCAATACATTCATTACCTAGTTTCAGAAGTCACACATCATACTTGAAGTGAGTTACCAGGTCTAGCTCATTCAAGGGATGAGAGGTTAAGGTACCACCTTTTGAAAAGAGGAGTATCAAAGAATTTCAGCACACATTTTAAAACTACCTCATGTTTTTTTTCCTTTTAATCCTTTGTCTTCAGATCTTTTGTCTGACACTTGGAAGCATTTATTTATATATTTTCCCATTTGAACCATGATATTTTGGGTTTGGAGTGTTTTTTTATATGCAACACATACTTGAATATTTAAAAATCCAATTTTATGGTCTCTGATTTTCAATAGGTGAATTTAATTCATTAACATTATAATTACTGATGCTTAGACATTCTCGACAGCTTATTTTTTACTTTTTATTTGCCATACCTTTAATTATTTCCTTCTGATTATTTCCTCTCTGCTCTGTAATAATTTATCAATTTTTATTTCTTTGGTGTTTTTTTTCTTATTTACTGATTCTAAAGTTACACCATTTGTGTTGGTTGGTTAGGGTTACTACCAGAAGAAAACAACATAGCCTGGGCACATTAAACAAGAGAAATATTATTTTCTCATAGCTGTGGAGGCTGGAAGTTTTAAGACGAAGGTGTTGACAGGTTTGGTTTCTCCTGATGCCTCTGTCATTGTCTTGCAGGTGACCATCTTCTTGCTGGATTTACCTCTGTGCACATACATCCCTGTTGGTCTTTCTTCCTCTTCTTATAAATACACCAGCCATTTTGGATTAGGGCTCCACCTCCATGGCCTCATTTAACCTTAATTATATCTTTAAAGGCTTCACTTCCAAATATATTACATTGGGAGTTACAGCTTTAGCATATCGGTTTGGAAGGAGAGGAGGATGTAACTCACTTCATAAAATCACCCATTCCTATTTTTCTGGTGAATATTCTTAAATTCTTTACATACTCGTATCAGCTTATTTTTCTAACAACACATGGGGTTTATCAGTATTTACTTATTTTGACCTCTCCATTCACCTGCTTTGCTACAACTTAATTATTCACCCTTCCTTTCCCAGGAACATTTTCTTGATTCCTAGTCCCCCTTCCTACAACATGGAGAACTTTGGCGCTTTTGTCAACTTTAGCAGTCATCTTATCTGGACGTTAGATTTCTGCTTTCTTTCTTCAATCTGATTTTGTGTGTTTTCCCATTTTCAGTGGATTCTTCACAACTTCTGGTCCCTTTATGTATTCTTGACTTTAATTCCAGTTATAAGTCTTAAACACACAGACACACACACTTACATTTCATCATTAATAAAGGTATGGCAGAGGAGGGAGAAGCTGATGAACACACTCAATCCACTATCTTAAAACAGAAGAGGTACATTTCATATAGAAGTTAATTCTACAGAGTAGAGACTTCTGACTGGGAAAATTTGAACTTGGAAATTCAAGACAGGTTTGAGTCAATAGAAGTCAAAAAAAATTATATTCATAATATTGTTTACAATTATTTTAATTAATTTACATTGATTCAGTTATAATGCTAAATTGTAATTCTTGCTTCAGAAGTGTACAGGTATAAGACTCTTCTAAATAAAAACAGTGCCAAAGAAGCTATTTTATGTCAATTTGATCACCAAGTAAGTGCCTTAGGAGTGGCAGATGTAAGGCATACTACAGAAATCATGCCAACGGAAGACAAACTACCCAGTATCATTATGCCAAGGGAAGGCACAGGTGGCTGGAGAGCAGCAGCTACAGGTCTTTTTATAATGTTATCAAATGGCACACACTTGACTCCAGCTGTTCCTGTGCCAATGGCCAAGGTAATTAGGGATGCCAACATGAGAGAGTTCAGAAGGCACATTCATCCTCATGCCATCCAACATTGGACCAGAGAAACAATCTTGGGTGGCACATTAACTGGCTTTTGTGCCACAGAAATAATTAGGTTGGAGAGGTCACTTCAACTTTGAAAAGCAGGATAAGGTCCCAAAGGCACAGAATTAAAAGTATTTCTATGACCAATAGAAAGATTTCAAAACCACACAACTTCTACCTAGAGAAAGCAGGGACAACGAAGAGTCTAGAGCTTCAACAACAGTGAAATTTTAAAATATTTTTAGAGTTACAGAAAAGTTTGCAGTACAAAGACCTTTTTTTCTTGAATCATTGGAGAGTAAGCTGCCAACATACTCTTGAATATGCTTGTGTTTATCTCCTACAAATTTGGATATTGTCAATCAAATCATTAGAATCATGAAATGAACACTGGTAACATGACTCTCATTTAATCACTGAAGTTTCACCATTTATTGCAGTAATGTTCTTCACATCATACAGATCCATTTCTTGATAGATTTAGCTGCTGTGTCTCTTTAGTATAAAATAGTTCTTCAGTCTTTCCACTGATATGAACTTAGATTTTTTGAAGAATATAGGCTAGATATTAGAATGTCCCTCAATTTGAGTTCAATTGGTGTTTCCACATGATTAGATCCAGATTATGCACATTTTTAAGGGCTGTTGTTTCCTTATTAAAATATATAAGGTAGCAAATTATTTTTACTTGTTCAGTTTTGATCATTTGATTAACATGGTGATCTACCAGCCTTGTCCACTGTAAAGTAACTCTTTTTCCTTTTGTAAACTGCCTTGTGGGGAAATATTTTAAGACTATGTAAATAATACCCTGCCACATTCATTAATGATTGTTGCCTTATTCAAGTACTGTTATGATATTTGCCAAACTGTGATTTTCCTCATTTTATCATTCCTTTTAGATGTATTAAACAACTTTATTTATTTACTTATGTAATTACTTATATCGATGTGAATGCAGGGTGCCTCATTTTATTATATAACATTTTATTATATAATGGATTATAGGCATACTCTGGAGATATTGTGGGTTCAGTTTCAGACCATTGCAATAAAGCAAGTCACAAGAATTTTTTTGGTTTCCTATCGCATGTAACAGAGAAGGCAATGGCACCCCACTCCAGTACTCTTGCCTGGAAAATCCCATGGATGGAGGAGCCTGGTAGGCTGTAGTCCATGGGGTCGCTAAGAGTTGGACACGACTGAGCGACTCCACTTTCACTTTTCACTTTCATGCATTGGAGAAGGAAATGGCAACCCACTCCAGTGTTCTTGCCTGGAGAATCCCAGGGACGGGGGAGCCTGGTGGGCTTCCGTCTATGGGGTTGCACAGAGTCGGACACGACTGAAGCGACTTAGCAGCAGCAGCAGCATTACATGTAAAATTTATGTTTACACTACACTGTAGACTATTAAGTATGCAATAGCATTATGTCTTAGAAAACAATGTACACACCTTAATTTTAAAAGGCCGCAGAGTGCCTGAAGAACTATGGACAGAGGTTCATAATACTGTACAGGAGGCAGCAAACACAACCATCCCAAAGAGAAGGCAAAGTTGTTGTCTGAGGAGGCTTTACAAATAGCTGAAGAAAGAAGAGAAGTGAAAAGCAAGAGAGAGAGGGAAAGCTACACCAAACTAAATGCAGAGTTCCAGAGAACAGAAAGTAGAGATAAGAAGACTTTCTTCAATGAACAATGCAAAGCAATAGAGGAAAACAACAGAAGGGGAAAGATGAGAGATCTCTTTAAGATAATTGGAAATATCAAAGGAACATCTCGTGCAAAGGTGGGCACAATAAAGGACAGAAACAGTAAAGACCTAATAGAAGCAGGAGAGATCAGAAAGATGCCACAAGAATACACAGAACTGTACAAAAAAGATTTTCATGACCCGGATAACCACAATGGTGTCATCATTCACTCAGGGCTAAACATTCTAGAGTGTGACGTCAGGTGGGCCTTAGCAACAGTATTGCCAATAAAACTAGCAGAGGTGATGGAATTCCAACAGAGCTATTTAAAAGCCTAAAAGTTGATGCTATTAAAGTGCTGCACTCAATATGTCAGCAAAATTGAAAAAGCAGTGGCCACAGGACTGGAAAAAGTCCCTCTTCATCCGAATTCCCAAGAAGGGTAGTACTAAAGAATGTTCAAACTACTGGATGATTGCACTCATCTCCCATGCTAGTAAAGTTATGCTCAAAATCTTTCAATCTAGGCTTCAGCATTACACGAACTGAGAAGTTCTAGATGTTCAAGCTGGGTTTAGAAAAGGCAGAGGAACCAGAGATCAAATCGCCAACATTCACTGGATAACAGAGAAAGCAAGGGAATTCCAGAAAAACATCTACTTCTGCTTCATTGACTATGCTAAAGCCTTTGACTGTGTGGATCATAACAAACTGGAAAACTCTTTACCTGTCTCCTGAGTATGCGGGTCAAGAAGCAACAGTTAGAACCTTATATGGAACAACTGACAGGTTCAAAATTGAGCAAGGAGTACAAGTCTGTTTACTGTCACCCTGTTTATTTAGTTTATACGCAGAATACATCATTCACAATGCCAGGCTGGATGAGTTACAAGGTGGAATCAAGATTGCTGGGAGAAATATAAACAACCTCAGATATGCAGATGATAGATACCACTTTAATGGCAGAAAGTGAAGAGAAACTAAAAGCCTCTTGATGAGGGTGAAAGAGGAAAGGGAAAAAGACAGCGTAAAACTTAATATGAAGAAAACTAAGATCACATGGTATTTGGTGCCATCACTTCATGGCAGATAGAAGGGGAAAATGTGGAAGCAGTGACAGATCCTCTTCTTGGGCTCTAAAATCACTGTGGATGGTGACCTGCAGCAATGAAATTGGATGAAGATTGCTTCTGGGCAGGAAAGCTATAACCAACCTAGACAGTGTATTAAAAAGCAAAGACACCACTTTGCTGACAAAGGCCCATATTGTCAAAGCTATGGTCTTTCCAGTAGTCACGTATGGATGTGAGATTTGGACCATAAAGAAGGCAGAGTGCTGAAAGAATTAATGTTTTCTAACTGGTGTTGGGGAAGACTCTTGAGAGTCTCTTGGACTGCAAGGAGATCAAACTAGTCAATCCTAAAGGAAATCAACCCTGAATACTCATTGGAAGGACTGATGCTGAAGCTGAAGCTCCAATATTTTGGCCACCTGATGCGAGGAGTTGACTCACTGGAAAAGACCTTGATGCTGGGAAAAATTGAAGGCAAAAGAACAAGGCAACAGAGGATGAGATGGTTGGATGGCATCACCAATTCTATGGACATGAACTTTGCAAACTCCAAGAAGTGGTAAGGGACAGGGAAGCCTGGCATGCTGAAGCCCGTGGGGTTGCAAAGAGTCAGACACGACGTGGCAACTAAATAACAAAACTGTTTAACAAGTGCTATCGTCTGAGTCTTCAGTGAATTGTGGTAGTAACATAAAAGACCACTGTTCACATATCACCCTAACCATGAAAATGTTTGAAACATAAAAAGCCATGTAATAAGCAAATACTATTGGAAAAATAGTGTGATGGACTTCCTTGAGGTAGGGATCCAACAGACTTTTGATTTGTAAAATATGCAGTATCTATAAAGGACAGTGAAGTGGAGGTGCAATGAAATAAGGTGTACCTGTATAATCATCCCATACCATTTTCATATATTCATTAAATATTAAAAATATTTCCTAGTTTCTCTTATGATTTCTTTTTTTTTGCAAGTTTTTTCTTCTCTTTTTTTTAATTTTTTTTTATTTTTAAACTTTACATAATTGTATTAGTTTTGCCAAATATCAAAATGAATCCATTCTTCTTTGAATGACACTTTCACTGTAGCACTGTTTCATATGCTGTTAGTTGGGAAATCTGTATATGTATGTATATTACTGACATAATTCATTTGGTGTCATATTTCAGTCTTCTAAAGTGTATTGTGGTTTATTTTATGGACCAGCAGACAGTCTATGTTTAGTTATTATCCCATAGACATTTGAAAAGAACGTGCATTCTAAAGTTGTTGGAGATAAGTTCAAAATCTGTCAGTTTAAGTTGGTTAGAAGGTTCAACATATCTTTTCTGATTTTTTTTTTTAGTACTCGTTCTTTGAATACTGCATTTGTCTGTTTCTCTTTGTTGTTGTCAGCTTTTGCTTCATATATTTGAAGTTGTTATTTTGTACATAAACATTTAGAAATATGTCTTTCTATTCAACTTTATCACAAGTGTCCTTTTTTATCTCTGGTAATACTTCGTCATGAAATCTAATTTGTCTGATACCTTACTGTTTGCAGGGTATTATCTTTATAATTTCAATCTATTTTGTCATAATAACTTAAGTGTTTCATCTTAGAGACAGAATATAATTAGGTCTTGCTTTTTATCCAGTTCCACAATCTTGGTCTTAAAAAAAATTCAGTCTCTACTTTTTAATTGGAGTGTGAATTTAATTGAATTTAATATAATTATAAATATTTGGGTTTAAGTATCATGGGTCTTATCACCATCTTGCTTGTTTGTTATTTGTTATCCTGTACTGCCCTCTGTGGGGTTCAGTACTTTTAAAGTGTTTTTACATTTCTGTATTGACTTTTTATTTTTCGTTTTTGGCTGTGCCGGGTCTTCGCTGCTGTGTGGGCTTTCCTCCAGTTGCAGCAGGCGGGGCTGCTGTCTAGTTGTAGTGCATGGCTTCTCACTGCAGTAGATTCTCTTCTAGAGCATGGGCTCTAGGCACAGGGGCTTCAGTAGTTGCAGAGCATAGGCTCGATAGTTGTGGAGACAGCTTAGATGCTCCGTGACATGTGGGATCTTCCTGGATCAGGGGTTGAACCCGCATCTCCTGCACTGGCAGGTGGACTCTTCACAATGAGCCACCAGGGAAGCCTTCTCTATTGACTTTTTAAAGTTGCATATCTACTTAAAATTTTAAGAAAATCATCTAGGCACTATAACATGCAGTCTTATCACAGTTTATTTAGAATAATATTATACCACTACAGGTAAAATGCACAAACGTTACAGCAGTGTCATTTTTATTTACCCCAACTCCTTGTGATGTAATTTCACACCTATATATGTTATAAACACAATAGTGTATTGTTGGTACCTTTGCTCTAAACAGTTATAGTTTAAAGACATTCTTCCACTGGAAAAATAGTTTTATTAGAAGTATTATTAATAATACTTTTATTGATTTGTTAAGAAAATACTTTCATTGTTAATATTTACCATCTCCAGAGCTCTTCATTCTTTTATGTAGACCCACATTTGTTAGCATATTTGTTCTACCTAAAGAATTTCCTTGTGGTGCAGGAATTTTTCTTGTGGTTCAGATCTGCTGGTGTTGAGTTGTCTCAGCTTTTATGTATCCAAAAGTCTCTTTATTTCATTCTCATTTTAGAATAAATTTCACTGGATATAAAATTGTGTTGAAAGTTTTGATTTTTTTCAGTACTTAATGCTCCATTATCTTCTGTCATCATTGATTCTGATGAGAAGTCAGCCATAATTCCTATTAGCTGTTAATACTTCTACATAAATTTTTTATGGGTATTTTAAAGATTTTTCTCTTCATCATTGGTTTCAGTATTTTGGATACTGTGCCAAGATATTGTGGGCCTGGGTAAAGCTGCCTTCTGTTTGGAGCTCACTGAGCTTCTTATGTCTGTAGACTAACTTCTTTCACCAATTACATATGTTTTATAGAGTACTTGATTTTGTCTTACCTGTTACTGAGGCTTTGTTCATTTTTGCAGTGTTTTCTTTCTTTCCTTCAAATTGGATGATCTCTACTGAACTATCCTATTCACTAATCCTTTATTATATGGGGCCAATACTTTTTAAAGTAGAATTTTTCATTTTAGATTTCATATTTTTCATTTCTAGAATTCCTCCCCTCCCACTTTCTTAGTTTGTGTCTCTGCTAAGAATCCCTATATATTCACTAATTATGGTCTTTTAAAATCCTTGAACATGTTTATAATAGCTGCTCCAAAGTGCTTGTCTGCCCATCTCAATCTCTTGGTATCCTAGGGTCTGTTACTATTAGCTTTTTTCTCTTCATAATACATCACATTTCCCTACTTCTTCACAAACGTAGTAATATGTTTATGCTGGACATTGTGGATGTCACACTGTAGGGAGTCTGGATTATAACTGTCTTTCTTTAAAGGCTATTGAATCTTTTGTACTAACAAGCATTAAATTAGTAGTGGATTACTTTGATCCTGCCAAGTTGGTTTTATGATTTTTAAAGGCAATTTTGTAAATTGTCATAGGATGTGGCCCTTATTCTTAAAGGATGACATTTCTGGGGTTTCATATAAATGCTCAGAGGTTGCTTCACTTTGGCTGAACCAGAATTAAAGCATTTCTCAGCATTGTGCAGCCTCTCCATTCAGCTCTCTGTCACAGCAGAGGCTCTTTGATAAGCTTTGTCTATTGGGTCCCCACTCGTCACACAGATTCTCCCTTTCTGGTATCTTGCACCACAAATTCTAGAGCCCTCATCATCCCTGAATTCTGAACTCTTATCTCTTGGTCTTCAGCTAAGTGCCATCACTGGTCTCTGCTCTGGAAATAGCATCCAGGGCTCATCTGTGTATTCTCCACTTATTGAGGGTCACGGTCCTGCTGTCCTTACGGTACACTGCCTAAATACAGTTCTCTTATGTATTTTGTCCAGTTTTACAGTAAGAGGGCAAGTCTGAGAACCAGTTTGTCCATTGCCTGGAAGGGGAAAATTCCTCTTTCCCTATTTTATATCAGTTGAACCACTATTAATTATATGATTATTTTTCTTTGTTTGAATTTAGTAAGAAACAAACAACATTGAACTATAGGGACCAGTGAGAAACTGACACTTTTCTATAGGACAAGAGATTGAGTATTCCAATAAATGGGGTTCTGTAAATCATTCAGGCTAGATCAGATTGTCATTCTACAAAAAGTAGTCTTACTGAAATCTTTGTATATTTTCATAAAGGATAAAAAGAAAAGACTAGCTTTCTTAGACTTAGTTATGGGTAGTTATCAAGTCATAAATTACTAAGCTTTGGGGAACTTTCTAATCTTTATATGAGCAGTTTGGTATAATTGGAAATGGCATGGATTTTATAATCAAACAAACATATCTGAGTTTGAATCATGATTTTCAGTTTTCCTTATCAATTTATCAACTATGAAATAGGTATAATAATTCTACTGGTTAGGATTATTATGCAAATTGAATAATAACATACATAGCCTCTGGTGTAATGCAGCCATTTTGCAGCTGATTAAGAAAAATTAATTCCTTTAATGTTTTAAGCTATAATGATTTTGTTACTGGTAATCATAAAGCACTGCTATAAATTTAAGCAGGCATAAAAACAAATATCTTCTACTGTTATAAAAAATAAAGACTTGCATTATTCATCCTACAAGATTAAAACAATTCTTTAAATGGAAGAGCTGAAATTTTATTTTATTTACTTTCTTTGAAATGAGTTAAAATTGGAAAAAAATTAGGTTTTACTCTTTGAATGCTTTTACTTGGAGTGATATACCCTAGTATACAACATTTTATGGTTTTATTTGATCCATTTTGGACACAAAATTGATGACATGTCATGCTTAAAAGTAGAGTTTGTGACATTTAAGGCTCTTAGTGATTAATAGTTCAAACATAATAGCACATTGCAGGGAGTTATACAGAATTAGAAAGCAGCTAGTGCCAAGTTTAACACTTATAACTCACCTTCAAAAAATATGCTGAAAACTTCTGATTCCAGTTATCCATTTAAGAATATATAAGAGGATACTCTTGATAACAACTAGAACAGCTCGATAAATAATTTTTTAAATTGTTTGTTTTTTTGAAGACACTGGAGACCTACCAAGGCAGTATTTGAATGACCAAGATCCTAGACAGAAGCAAAGCCCAGAGAGGTCAGTCTGACATTTGGTGCTGCTTTTGCTTTCAAAGCATTTGCAAATTTGTAATTGGTGGCTCAGAGGCTGAGAAACTTAGCAGAAACCAGTGTTTGAAAAGTTGACAAACCACACAGAGCTTTAGGCAAGAGCCAGGCTCCTCTGTCCTAAACTTTCTCCCGGAGTTTGCTCAGTTTCATGCCCATTGAGTCAGTGATGCTATCTAACCACCTCATCCTCTGCTGCCCTCTTCTCCTTTTATCTTCAATCTTTCCCTGCATCAGGGTCTTATCCAATGAGTTGGCTTTTGCATCACGTGGCCAAAGTATTGGAGCTTTACCTTTGGCATCAGTCCTTTCAATGAATATTCAGGGTTGATTTCCTTTAGGACTGACTGGTTTGATCTCTGTGTAGTCCAAGGGATTCTGAAGAGTCTTCTCCAACACCACAATTCAAAAGCATCAATTCTTCAGCGCTCAGCCTGTATGGTCCAACTCTCACATCTGTACATGACTACTAGAAAAACCACAGCTTTGACTATATGGACCTTTGTCAGCAAAGCGATATCTTCATTTTTTAATACGTTGTCTAGGTTTGTCATAGCTTTCCTATCAAGGAGCAAGCATCTTTAATTTCATGACTGCAGTAACTGTCCACAGTGATTTTGGAAAGGAGTATAACAAGAATATATATTGTCATTCTGTTTATTTAACATATCCAGAATACATTATGCAAAACGCTGGCCTGGATGACACACACATACAAGCTGGAATCAAGATTGCCAAGTGAAATAAAAATAACCTCAGATATGCAAATGATGACACCCTAATGGTAGAAAGTGAAGAGGAACTAAAGAGCCTCTTGATGAAGGTCAAAGAGGAGAGTGAAAAAGATGGCTTGAAACTCAACATTCAAAAAACTAAGATTATGGCATCTGGTCCCATCACTCCATGGCAAACAGAAGCAGAAAAAGTGGAAGCAGTGACAGATTTTATTTCCTTGGGCTCCAAAATCACTGTGGACACTGACTGGGCTAAGGTTACAAAGTTAGTAGCATCTGCTGAGGAGGCAGAGCTTTAGGCTGGGACTCCCGAAGGACTACAGTCTTGATATAAGTATAAAGTGGAAATACACTCTCAGACTGAAACTCAGCTTCAAATAAACTCAATTACAGAATAGATTAAAATGTAGTTTAACCTTTAACCTATTATAGTTGCCAGAAACAAAGTAAATCCTTTCTGGAGGAAAATAACATCATACATAGTCTCAAATTATCACTAAACTTTTAAAATCTTATGTCCAAAATTCAATTTAAAAAAAGGTAAGAGTAAATAACTGCCAAACAACAGCAACAACCAAAAGGCTTACCAAAAAGGCATTAGTTTGGAGAAAAAGAGGAAAAATACACTAATAGAGAAAAACGGAATAAATATAGTTAATACAAAGAAGGGCAAGAATGGTTAGATGAAAGAACATATAATAAGTCGGAGAAACAGAAAAGAAATAGTGTACTGTTATTTATGTCATATGTCAAACTAAATAATCCAGTTATAGACAGACTGCCTTTTCTTTTTCTTGGTTGTTTCCTTTGCTGGGCAGAAACTTTTTGGTTTGACATAGTCCTGCTTATATATTTTAGCTTTCACTGCCTTTGCTTTTGGTGTCTTACTCAAAAAAAATCACTGCCAAGACCATTGTCAAAGGGCTTTTTCTCAATGTTCTCTTCTAGGAGTTCTATGACTTCAGGTATTACATGTAACTCTGTAACCCATTTTGAGTTCTTTTTTGAGAGTGGACCCAGTTCCATTCTTTTGCATGAGGCTATCCAGTTTTCCCATCACCATTTACTGAAGAGACTATCCTCTCCCCATTGTGTGTTTCTGGTGCCCCTGTCAAAGGTTAGGAAACAGTATATGCATAGGTTTACTGCTAGGCTCTCTATTCTGTTCCATTGGTCTCTATGCCTGCTTTTATATGAGTATCATTAAAATATGGAATACAATGTCACCATTAAAGTAATGATATAGATCTATATTTATTTTACGAAAAACTGTCACTGTAACATTGCTGAATGAAAAACATTCTAGCTATAAATAAAAAGTTTAATATAGAGACTTACACAGAGAAATACTTTAAAGGATGTTCATTTCTGCAGAAGAAAATTCCAAGTGATTTTTTTAGTTTTTGTTCTTTATATTTTATGGTATTATTTTTTATTATTATTTAGTCCTATAATCAAAACATTTTATTTTCATCTAAGGGCTTCCTGAATCAACAATTTTGCTTACAAAGTATATTATCCTATATAGTCATGAAATTTGGGTCCTGTTTCAGGTTATTATTTCTTGCAACTGGCATGTAAAAGCCATCTCTTACTAGTAACAACACATGGTATCTCTTTAGTACTTCCCAGTTTACAGAGTACTTTCAATACAGTATCTGCACAGAGACTCAAAAACAATCTCAAAATGGATTAAAAACCTAAATATGACACCAGATACTATAAAACTCTTAGAGGAAAACATAGGCAAAATACTCTTGTGTAAATTGTGGCAATATTTTTTGGATCCATCTCATAAAGTGAAGAAAACAAAAGCAAAAATAAACAAGTGGACCTAATTAAACTTAAAAACCTTTGCACAGCAAAGAAACCATTCACAAAATAAAAAGGCAACCTAGTAAACAGAGAAAATATTTGCAAATGATATGACTGGTAAGGGGTTAATATTCATATATCCCCTTGATCTAGCCTTGTTGTGGTGATGGGGCTTGCGTAACTCAGTGAATCTATGAGCCATGCTGTGCAGGGCCATCCAAGACAAATAGGTCATAATGATGTTCTGATAAAATGTGTCCACTGCACCTTATCTTTGACAAAGGAGGCAAGAATATACAATGGAGAAAAGTCAATCTCTTTAACAAGTGGTGCTGGGAAAACTGGTCAACCACTTGTAAAAGAATGAAACTAGAACACTTTCTAACACCATACACAAAAATAAACTCAAAATAGATTAAAGATCTAAACGTAAGACCAGAAAATATAAAACTCCTAGAGGAGAATATAGGCAAAACACTCTGACATACATCACAGCAGGATCCTCTATGACACACCTCCCAGAATATTGGAAATAAAAGCAAAAATAAACAAATGGGACCTAATTAACCTTAAAAGCTTCTGCACAACAAAGGAAACTATAAACAAGGTGAAAAGACAGCCTTCACAATGGGAGAAAATAATAGCAAATGAAGCAACTGAAAAAGAACTAATCTCAAAAATATACAAGCAACTCCTACAGCTCAATTCCAGAAAAATAAATGACCCAATCAAAAAATGGGCCAAAGACCTAAACAGACATTTCTCCAAAGAAGACATACAGATGGCTAACAAACACACGAAAAGATGCTCAACATCACTCATTATCAGATAAATGCAAATCAAAACCACAATGACGTACCATTTCACGCCAGTCAGAATGGCTACTATCCAAAAGTCTACAAGCAATAAATGCTGGAGAGGGTGTGGAGAAAAAGGAACTCTCTTACACTGTTGGTGGGAATGCAAACTAGTACAGCCACTATGGAGAAGAGTGTGGAGATTCCTTTAAAAAGTGGAAATAGAACTGCCTTATGATACAGCAATCTCACTGCTAGGCATACACACCGAGGAAACCAGAATTGAAAGGGACACGTGTACCCCAGTGTTCATCGCAGCACTGTTTATAATAGCCAGGACATGGAAGCAACCTAGATGTCCATCAGCA
Organism: Bos javanicus; assembly: GCF_032452875.1. Classification (NCBI taxonomy): domain Eukaryota; kingdom Metazoa; phylum Chordata; class Mammalia; order Artiodactyla; family Bovidae; genus Bos; species Bos javanicus. The sequence continues at coordinate 61,650,545 of NC_083878.1, forward strand.
GATGAATGGATAAGAAAGCTATGGTACTTATACACAATGGAGTATTACTCAGCCATTAAAAAGAATACATTTGAATCAGTTCTAATGAGGTGGATGAAACTGGAGCCTATTATACAGAGTGAAGTAAGCCAGAAAGAAAAACACCAGTACAGTATACTAACACATATATATGGAATTTAGAAAGATGGTAACCATAACCCTGTATACGAGACAGCAAAAGAGAAACTGATGTATAGAACAGTCTTTTGGACTCTGTGGGAGAGGGAGAGGGTGGGATGATTTGGGAGAATGGCATTGTAACATGTATAATATCATATATGAAACGAGTCGCCAGTCCAGGTTCGATGCATGATACTGGATGCTTGGGGCTGGTGCACTGGGATGACCCAGAGGGATGGTATGGGGAGGGAGGAGGGAGGAGGGTTCAGGATGGGGAAAACATGTACACCTGTGGCGGATTCATTTTGATATATGGCAAAACCAATACAATATGGTAAAGTTAAAAAAAAAAAATGTGTCCACTGGAGGAGGAAATGGCAATCCATTCCAGTATTCTTACCATGAGAACCCCATTAACAGTATGAAAGGCAAAAAGATATGACTCCTGAATATGAGTACCCCTAGTTGGAAAGTGTCCAGTATGGTACTGGAGAAGAGCAGAGGACAAATACTAATATAGCTCCAGAAAGAAGAAGGAGCTGGGCCAAACCAGAAATGATGCTCAGTTGTGAATATGTCTGGTGGTGAAAGTAAAGTCTGATGCTATACAAAACAATATTGCATAGGAACCTGGAATGTTAGGTCCATGAATCAAGGTAAATTGGACGTGGCCAAGCAGGAGATGGCAAGAGTGAATATTGACATTTTAGGAATCAGTTAATTAAAATGGACAGGAGTGGGCAAATTTAATTCATGTAAACATTATATCTACTACTGTGGGCAAGAATACATTGGAAGAAATGGAGTAGCCCTCATAGTTAACAAGAGTCTGAAATGCAGTACTTGGATGAAATCTCAAAAAGGAGAGAATGATCTCTGTTCATTGCCAAGGCAAACCTTATTCAATATCACAGTAATCCAAGTCTCTGCCCCAGCCACTGATGCCAAAGAAGTCGAAGCTGAAAGTTCTATGAAGATCTATAAGAACTTCTAGTACTAACATAAAAAAAAAAAAAAAAAAAAGATGGCCTTTACATCATAGGGGATTGGAATGCAAAATTAGGAAGTCAAGAGATATCCAGAGTAATAGGCCAATTTGGCCTTGGAATACAAAATGAAGTAGGGCAAAGGCTTACAGAGTTCTGTCAAGGGAACATGCTGGTCATAGCAAACATCCTTTCCCAGTAACCCAAGAGATGACTTTACACATGGACATCACTAGATGGTCAAAACCAAAATCAGATTGATTATGTTCTTTGCAGCCAAAGATGGAGAAGCTCTATACAGTCAGCAAAAAAAATACCTGGAGCTGACCATGGCTCAGATCATGAGTTTCTTATTGTAAAATTCAGGCTTAAACTGAAGAAAGTAGGGAAAACAAATAGGCTACTCAGTTATGACCTAAATCAAATCTCTTATGATTATACAGTGAAAGTAACAGATTGAACAGATAAGATGTGGTAGACAGAGTGCTTGAAGAACTATGGACAAGGTTCATAACACTGTACAGGAGACAGTGACCAAAAACATCCCAAAGGAAAAAAAAATGCAAGAAGGCAAAGTGGTTGTCTGAGGAGGTTTTTTAATAAATGCTGAAGCTTTTATTATAAATAAAAGGTTTTTTTTTTTAATATAAATAAAAATTGAAGAATGAAGAGAAGCAAAAGGCAAGTGAGAAAGGGAAATAAATACCCAACTAAATGCAGGGTTTCAGAGAATGGTGAGGAGAGATAAAAAGGCCTTCTTACATGAACAATGCAAAGGAATAGAGGAAAACAATAGAATGGAAAAGACTAGAGACCTCTTCAAGAAGACTAGAGATATCAACAGAACATTTCATGCAAGGCTGGGCATGATAAAGGATAGAAATGGTAAGGATCTAACAGGAGCAGGAGACATTAAGAAGAGGTAGGAAGAATACACAGAAGAACTATACCAAAAAAGTCTTAATGACCCAGATAACCACAGTGGTGTGGTCACTCACCTAGAGCCAGACATTCTGGAGTGTGAAGTCAAGTGGGCCTTAAAAAGCATTACTGCAAACAAAGGTAGTGGAAGTGACAGAATTCCAGCTGAGCTATTTCAAATCCTAAAGATGATGCTGTTAAAGTGTTGTACTCAATACGTGATGAAATTTGGAAAACTTAGCAGTGACCACAGGACTGGAAAAGATTAGTTTTAATTCTAATCCCACAGAAGGGCAATGCCAAAGAATGTTCAAATACTATACAAGTACACTCATTTCACATGCTAGCAAGGTTAGCTCAAAATCCTTCAAGCTTTCATTCAGCAGCACATGTACCGAGAACTTCCAGATGTAGAAGTTGGGTGTCAAAGAGCCAGAAGAACCAGAGATCAAATTGGCAACATTTGCTGGATCATGGAGAAAGCAAGGGAATTCCGGAGCCTCACTGACTAGATTAAAGCCTTTGACTATGTGGATCATAGCAAATTGTAGAAAATTTTTAAAGGGATGAATTTAGACTACCTAAGACTACCAGACCACCTTACATGTCTCCTGAGAAACTTGTATACCAGTCAGGAAGCAACAGTAAGAACCAGACATGGAACAATTGAGTGGTTCCAAATTGGGAAAGGAGTACCTCAAAGCTGTATATTGTCACCCTATTTATATAACTTATATGCAGAGTACATCATGTGAAATGCCAAGGTGGATGAAATCACAAGTTGGAATCTAGGTTGGTGGAAGAAATATCAACAGCCTTAGATCTGCAGATGATAGCACTCTAATGGCAGAAAGGAAGGAGGAACTAAAGAGCTTCTTCATGAAGGTGAAAGAGGAGAGTGAAAAAGCTGGCTTAAAAATCAGTAGTAAAAATCTAAGATCATAGCATCTGGTCCCATCACTTCATGGCAAACAGAAGGGGAAAAAGTGGAAGCAGTGACAGATTTTATGTTCTTAGGCGCCAAAATCCCTATGAATGGTGACTGCAGTCATGAAACCGAAAGACATTTCCTCCTTGGAAGGAAAACTATAACAAGCCTAAACAGCATATTAAAAAGCAGAGACAGCACTTTGTCAACAAAGGTCTGTATAGTCAAAGCTATGTTTTTTCCAGTATTGAGTATGGATGTGAGAGTTGGACCTTTATGAAGGCTGAACACCAAAGAATTGATGTTTTCGAATTGTAGTGCTACAGAAGACTCTTGAGGGACTGCAAGGAGATCAAACCAGTCAACCTTAAAGTAAATCAACTCTGAACACTCATTGGAAAGACTGATGCTGAAGCTGAAGCTCCAATACTTTGGCCACCTGGCGGGAAAAGTGGACTGACTAGAAAAGATCCCAATGCTGGGAAAGACTGAAGGCCTATGAAGCAGGGGGTGGCAGAGGATGAGATGGTTAGGTAGCATCATTGACTCAGTGGACATGAAATTGAGCAAACTCTGGGAGATAGTGGAGGACACAGGAGCCTGTTGTGCTGCAGCCCATGGGGTCACAAAGAGTCAAACGCAACTTTGTGACTGAATGACAACATTCATAATATATATAAAGCTCCTATGACTCAACATCAAAAAAACCCCCAAAATCTCGATTACAAAATAAGCAGAAGAATTGAGTAGACAATTGCTTCAAAAAGGATATGCAGATGGCCAACAGGCACATGAAAGGATTCTCAGCATCACTAATCATCAGGGCAATGCAAATCAAAACCACAATGAGGTATCTCCTCACACCAGTCAGAAATGGCTATCATCAAGAAGAACACAACAGCTGTTGGTGAGGATGTGGAGAAACGGGAACCATCATACACTGTTGGTGAGAATGTAAATTGGTGCAGTCACTGTGGAAAACAGTATGGGGTTTCCTCAAAAAACTAAAAGTAGTACTACTAGCAATTCCACTCCTAGATATATATCCAAAAAACAAAACCCACTAATTTGTAAAAATACATGCACTTCAATGTTTATAGCAGCATTATTTACAATTACCAAGGTATTAGATAAATGAATATATATATATGCATACCACTCAACCATAAATAAGAATGAAATTTTGCCATTTGGGTGGACTTGGAGGGCATCATGCTGAGTAAAATAAGTCAGAGGAAGACAAATACTGTATGATATCTAAAAACTACAGCAAACTAGTGAATATAACAAAAGGAGCAGACTTAAGGAACAAACTAGTGGTTACCACTTTGAAAAGGGAAGCAGGAGGGGCAGAAAGAAACAAATGGTTATTATGGGATTGTACGAAATCATCTGTGTGAAACTTAAAAATTGTAAATTGTTATAGAATTTAAAACCTCTTTTATTCAATTAAAAAAATCCAACATATGCTGCTACTGCTAAGTCACTTCAGTTGTGTCCGACTCTGTGCGACCCCATACATGGCAGCCCACCAGGCTCCCCCATCCCTGGGATTCTCCAGGCTAGAGTGGGTTGCCATTTCCTTCTCCAGTGCATGAAAGTGGAAAGTGAAAGTGAAGTCGCTCAGTTGTGTCCGACTCTTAGCAACCCCATGGACTGCAGCCTACCAGGCTCCTCCGTCCATGGGATTTTCCAGGCAAGAGTACTGGAGTGGGGTGCCATTGCCTTCTCCAACGTCTGGATAGGTACTATATTATCATCATTTACACATAAAACTCAAAAGTTACGGACTTTGAAGACAACTTATGACCCAAATTCCATGTATCTACCATTACACCTTCCCATTACACCCTTCCTTAACATGATCTGGATATAACAGAATAGAGTATACTTCCCAGAACTGAAAGAAAGCTGATGTAGCTGAGAGGTGAGAGTAGAGGGGCTGTAGATGCCACTTCAAGGAGTTAGAATTTACCCCAAAGGCGATAGAAGATGCTAAAAGGTTTTAAATATGGAAGAATGAAATTATAAATTATGATTGTTTTGACCAGGGGTCTGCAAACATATTTTGTAAAGCACCAGAGAGTAAATATTTTAGGCTCTACAAGCCAGATAGTTTCCTGCAGCCACTCAACTCTGCCATCGTAAGGCAGTCATACACATTACATAAGTAAGTTTGGCTATGTTTCAATACCACATTTATGGATATGAAAATCTGAATTTGAATATCATGTATTTTTAATATCATGTATTTTAAAGTATATTGACACTTTTTATTTTATTTTTTTAATGATTTAAAACTGTAAAAAGCCATTTGGGAGCTAAATTTGCTTGGTAGGCCATAGTTTGCTGACCCCTAATTTAGAAGATGATCACTTAGGCTATGTGTAAAAGTAGACAAAGAGGTACTTTCTGACTCATTTCATCAGGTCTAGTACCCACATACTTACTTTTTAATATTCAAGGTCTGCTCTATCATGCTATATATGTCTTTTATCTCTCTACCACCAACAGATATGCTAATGCAAAAAGAATATTCTCAGGTTAAGCATTACATTTTATTTGCGACCCCTTTGTGTTCAATGTAGTCATATTTTTCTTCTTTAAGGATGAGATATCTTAGGGGTAGAAGGTAATTTATAGGTAAGAATAGTACTGTTTGTTTTATAAATTTTTAAATGCAAAGAGGTAATAATTCTTAGTATGTAGGCTAGATCATAATTTAAATAGTAATAATTGATTAGAAAACATGATAAATTCTTTAGAAAATTTTAAAGTGGAGCATCAAATGTATATAGTAGATTCATAAGCTTAAATGGAACTTTAAGGCCTTAATCCTCTCTTAAGGCTTTTAATGCTTCTTAAAGACAGACCTTGGGCTATAAATAAAAAGTTACATATGAAGAATAAGGATATAGCATTTTGATTGTTCACTTTTACAAATAAAAAGGAAAGCAAAAGTATCTCTCTCATTTCCTTATTTTAGATTTTTATCTTTTACTAATAAAAATCCTCATGGGTTAAGGTTAGCCTATTAGTAGAAAGTCTGTTTGGCTTTAAACTAACATGGAGACTTTATATTGTTACTGCCTAGAAAGTGAAAGTGAAAGTGAAGTTGCTTAGTGGTGTCCGACTTTTTGTGATCTCATGGACTATAGCCCACCAGGCTCCTCCATCCATGGGATTCTCCAGGCAAGAGTACTGGAGTGGGTTGCCATTTCCTTCTCCAGAACTGAGACTAAATGCTGAAACAGATATGATTTGAAAAGAAGTTTGTAAGATGGCTATGATGAGTATCGGTGCATGCTCTGTCGTGTCTGACTCTTTGCAACCCTGTGGACTTGTAGCCCACCAGGCTTTGATGATTATGTATTAGTTAATAGTTAATGTAGCATAAATTACAGAACAGTATAATAATACATTGGGAAATAAAGTTTATCAGACACTAAACATATAAATATTAATCTCTTTAGTTATTATTTTGGCTAGAAAGAAGGCTGGGACTACAGACATAAAAAAATAAGGAAATAGGAAGAAAATCTACCTTTACTGCTGAGTAGTGGCAGAGGTGAGGAGGAAATAAAGTGACAATGTCACTTGGGTCAGAAAAATCTAAGAAGTGTTGTAATTAAATTTCTGACACTGTGATGTATGAATGCATAGACTTTGGTGAAAATAATAAAATGTCCCCTTAATATACTAATATGCCTGATCAACGTGACCTAACAAAATACAGACAACCAGCAAATAGCAAAAGGTTCACACATTTGAAGTAATTAGATGTTTTCCCATGATCAATGAACGCACAAAGCACAGTTTAATTGAGTGATGCAAAATTAGAATTTAAACAGCAAACTCATTTCAAAGACAAGATAAACTAATATATGAACCCATATTAACATCTAAAGCATCAAAGCTTAAAGTACAAAATGTCTTCACTGTACAGAAGATTCAGATAAAAGAGCCTTCTCAAAGTTTTTATTGTTTTCCAGATTTTTTGACAGCAGTGGAATTTCTATGGAGCAGAATGTGCTGAAAATCAGGAACCCCACCTTTGTTTATCTGATCTCATTGTGGCAAAAGATCTTATAAAATAAGAACCTAATACAGAGCACAAAGATGTGTAAGAAACTAGTCTATTTTACTGTTTCATAATTAATAAGTTGAGGATTAAAGCATATTTGAACTTATTATATTCTCTTGGATCTACTTTGCACTGTGGTCACTTTAAAAATATAAGTGAGAACATTCAAACTGTTACTTCTCACTAAAACCTAAGGGACAAACTGAGCACATTCAAGATCTCAGGGACATGTCTTGTCCTGTGTCCTGGTTTCTGAAGCTGTACTTCTATAGGGAATGGATTAGAAAAAATTTAAGCTTGTTAGATACAAAGGTGTCATCCTCTCACATCAAAGTACAGGAGGAGAGACATTCAAGAATTATAAATTCTTAGAAAACATAAAAAATCCTTTGGGTCTGGCAAGGAAAATGTCAGCAAGTCAAAAGAGGCTAGATGGCTATTGACCAGTTTCATGAAGGCAAAGCTGCAAGCCAAGATGGAATAAATGCTTTCCCACCATGTGTTGAAGGTACAAATGACACTAATCCTTTTTAATGGTCACAAAAGCTGACAACTTACTCAGCGTTAGAACTGAAAGCACAAAATCATCCCAAGGAATGACTCACCATAAACAGGTCACGAGCACCAATGTCAACAGCTAACAGAAATGCCTTTTCAAATCTTTGGTACCTGTAAGGAAGTAATGTTATATGTTGTGAACAAAACTATAGAAGAGGAGACAGCAGTTTGTTTAATGTACTTATATGCTATTGTTTTTGTTCTGATAAAAATATTCTCAAACAGTAGGGACTTCACCTGCTGGGATCTTCTCTATGTGAACTCTTATTTTATTTAGGAGGTGCTGATGCACACAGCCTGTGCAGGGGTTCAGTGTAACTGTCAAGCACAAACATAATCAGATTCAGTTCACTTCAGTTCAGTTGCTCAGTTGTGTCTGACTCTGCGACCCCATGAATTGCAGCATGCCAGGCCTCCCTGTCCATCACCATCTCCCGGAGTTCACTCAAACTCACGTCCATCGAGTCGGTGATGCCATCCAGCCATCTCATCCTCTATCGTCCCCTCTTCCTCCTGCCCCCAATCTGTCCCAGCATCAGAGTCTTTTCCAGTGAGTCAACTCTTTGCATGAAGTGGCCAAAGTACTGGAGTTTCAGCTTTAGCATCATTCCTTCCAAAGAAATCCCAGGGCTGATCTCCTTCAGAATGGACTGGTTGGATCTCCTTGCAGTCCAAGGGACTCTCAAGAGTCTTCTCCAACACCACAGTTCAAAAGCATCAATTCTTCGGCGCGCAGCCTTCTTCACAGTCCAATTCTCACATCCCTACATGACCACTGGAAAAACCATAGCCTTGACTAGACAGACCTTTGTTGACAAAGCAATGTCTCTGCTTTTCAGTGTGCTGTCTAGATTGGCCATAACTTTGTCACCATCTGCAGTGATTTTGGAGCCCAAAAAAATAAAGTCTGACACTGGTTCCACTGTTTCCCCATCTATTTCTCATGAAGTGATGGGACCAGATGCCATGATCTTCGTTTTCTGAATGTTGAGCTTTAAGCCAACTTTTTCACTCTCCTCTTTTTAGTTCCTCTTCACTTTCTGCCATAAGGGTGGTGTCATCTGCATATCTGAGGTTATTGATATTTCTCCCGGCAATCTTGATTCCAGCTTGTGCTTCTTCCAGCCCAGCCTTTCTCATGATGTACTCTGCATAGAAGTTAAATAAGCAGGGTGACAATATACAGCCTTGATGTACTCCTTTTCCTATTTGGAACTAGTCTGTTGTTCCATGTCCAGTTCTAACTGTTGCTTCCTGACCTCCATACAGGTTTCTCAAGAGGCAGGTCATGTGGTCTGATATTGCCATCTCTTGAAAGTGTCACAATAACCAGATCAGGTGCTGCTAAATGCTGAGAAATGATAGCTTAGGAAATACATTTCCTCATTATATTTTCCTTTGTTGTATTTTGTTGTGTAAGTGGAAAGTAGGAGGATATGGACAATACAGCAGGATAAGAACAATTAATAAATCATGTATTTATATTAAAAGTTGAGAAGTCAAATGTTGAAGTTTTACAAAACTCTCACATTAGTGATCTGGGGTAAAAACATCCCCTGCTGTTGTAAATGAAAATAATAAGTGGTTTCTAAGTATTTTTAAAAGGTATTATTTTTCTACTATTTCATCACAATCATACTATCTTTCCCTGATGTATAACTAAGAATTTTCTTTGTGAGGACAAACTTTAGTTTACATCAATTACCTCTACAGAAAATTTAAAGTCCTGAGAGAAAAGCATGTCATGAACATATAATTTGCACAGGATTTTGGAATAAAAGGTCATCTATGCTGAAACTTACACAGATGTAACAATCAGTTTTTCTGACTCAAGAAACAAGCAGATATATAACCAAGTTCTGTTCTATATTGTGAAATATGATGGTATAAAATATACTAAGTTTTCACATAAAACATAGCAGAAATGTGGAATATTATTACTAAGAGTATATAAAGTTTATTAGTGAAATAGCTAATATAATTAAAATTCAAACAAGGCTTATTATTATTCCATATGAGCTGGTAGGCCAGAAACTGAAACACTTTGTAATTTCCATACTGTGTTTGGTAGCTGTTCTCCCATCTACTCTCTGGTTCTTCTTACTGGTATCTCCAGTATTTGCTGAATCCTTTTCAACTGTGGACGATCAGAAGAAAATTGTGTTCATTTTTGTTCCAGGAAAATGGCTGACTCTATATATTCAGTGGACGTGGGTTGTAATAAGGAAGAGGACAGATCAGCAAGTTGTACTGTTAATACTATTCATAGATTTACTGCCATTTTGCATTTGTTCCCATCCACTATATTGAAACTTTTCTAGCAATAGTAATTATTCATCCTCTAAGATAAGTGTGCTCTTTTGGCCACATCTGATCCTATTAACTTCCCCTACTTGAAACCCTCTTTCTTTGCATTTGGAGATCCATTCTTGCATTTGGAGAGTCATCTTTTGTTTTCTCAATTCTTAGATTTCACCTTCTTAGTCTCCTTTTTAAGTTAAGTTTTCACCCGCCCCGCCCTCACGTCCAAGATGGTGGCGCTCTACTGCGGTGGCGGGCTCAGGCCTCTGATGCTGTCCTGGAGCCGGGATCTGCCGTGCATCTGGCACGCCCTGCATACCTCCGTGGTTTGCTTCAAGAACCGGGTGGCCCGAGTCCGAGTGGACAAGGGGAACAAACCAGTGACCTACAAGGAAGCGCATGCGCCTCACTACATCGCCCACCGCAAGGGCTGGCTGTCACTGCATACAGGTAACCTGGATGAGGAGGACCACGCTGCTGAGCGAACAGTGGAAGATGTTTTCCTTCGCAAATTTATGCTGGGCACCTTCCCAGGCTGCCTGGCTGACCAGCTTATTCTGAAGCGCTGGGCTAACCAGGTGGAGATCTGTGCCCTGGTCCTGAGGCAGCTACCTGCGCACAAGTTCTACTTCCTTGTGGGCTACAGTGAGACCCTGCTGTCCCACTTTTACAAGTGTCCTGTTCGTCTGCACCTCCAAACTGTTCCCTCAAAGGTTGTGTATAAGTACATGTAGGACATACATCAAGCTTTTTACATCAAGTTGTAGCCTGCGAAGGACAGTAACTTGTGAAAATGGACTGAAGTAGAAATAGGGGAAATACATCCCCTCAGATTTCTGAGACTTTGTCTTCAGAGTTGCTACTGAATAAATAGACTCTCCATGTTGTCTTGCTTCTTTGTCTGTCTAGAGAACTAGAATAGGGTCTTTGAGGATGCTCCAGGGTTCCCAAGAAGGCTGCCAGTTATCTGAGGTTTAGGTAATAGCTATGGTTCAGTGCATATCCTGTGCCAGTCACTGTGTCAGGAACTTTACCTGAAGTTCTTTGTTTTCTCTTAAAATGGAAAGATTCATTTTTGGAGATTATAAAGCAGTTATTTTTTTAAAAACCTTTTTCAATTTAAGTCTGAATTTTGTAATAAGGAGTTCACAATCTGAGCCACAGTCAACTCTTGGTTGTGTTTTTGCTGACTGTATAGAGCCTCTCCATCAGCTGCAAAGAATATAATCAACCTGATTTTGGGGGGGAAAAAAAAAGTTTTCTCTGCCTGTTCCATGAAGGAGCAAGCAGTAACCTACTCAGATAGGGTTACTACCTCAGTAACCCTAACTGCTCCTATGGCATTGATACATCAAAGACACACATCTCTAGTATCCATTTATTTCTGGAGCTCTAAACTCTTTCGTTCCAGGTATCTCAAATTTAACATGTCTAGTATGTCCATTGACATACCAATTTGGCAACCATATATGTGATTCATTGGAATTGGTAAATATGAAATTAAGGTGAGCAGCTTAGGAGGTACAGTTCCTTCTAGGTAAGAGGTAGTGATTCACATTATGATAAAATGAAAGAACTGGCATTGGCATCTGGTAGTATAATCAACCAAAAATACCAAAGGGTGCTCCCAACTAGATCGCTTATAAAATACATTTAAAGTACAACATAAGACTCTTAAAAAAAAAAGGGAAATTTCCAAGGATAACACATTTTCAATAAAAAAATAACCAACTAACCAAAGTTCGTTGACTGAAACTAGGATCCATAAGCAGAGATCAAAAATGGGGGAAAAGGGCAGAACTACTCTGGCCATGACCCTCAGAAAACTGACCCTTGACCAAGTCTTAAGGTAAAGGTGCTTAACTTGAGACTTCTGATTAAGCCAGGGGCTAAAATGATCCCAAGGTTTAAGTGCCCTTAACATCGGCAAAGTAAAAAGAAAATTCATGTCTGGATTAAAGCACTTTTGATACAAGTCACCAGAATTGCCATAAATTAAAACAAGTATGAGCTCACACTGAAACATTACTAAATACAAAAGAAACAAGCTACTGTGATGGGAAATTAGAAAATAAACAACAGATTTACTTCTCCCTGGATTTCAGATGATTGAATTATTAAAGTTAGAATGTAAAACAGTTCAGCATATTTAAAGAAATAATGATGGGGCCATGAAAATAAGCTTACAACAGGATATATTAATAATAAAAGTGTTACCCAGTAGATTTTTTAAGAAATAAAAATAGAACTTTTTTTTTTTAATAGAACTTTTGGAAATGAAAAATTGAAGTTAAATAATTTGGTATAAAGAGAGAATTAGTGAAATAAAAGAGGCATAAGTAAGGAATTACACAAAATGTTAAAGAGACAAGAAAAAAAATATAAAGGGAAGTTAGCAATACAAAGAACATGGAAGTTAGCAAAACAGAGAACATGGAAAAGTCTAACACGTCTAATCAGGTAATAAGGTAAATGCAGACAATTTTCCAGAGCTGATAAATGAAATGAATCAATAAACACAAGAGGGACAATATATATCAATCAGGATACAGTGAAAAGAATCTATAATTATGCAAATATACAATGAAGATGCAGAACTCTAAAAATAAAAAGGTCTTAAAAGGCAAGAGAAAAGACAGGTCACTTATAAAGAAGATAACCTACAAACAGACTGAGACCAGACCTCTCAATGACAGCAATGGGTGTAGAAGACAGTAGGGATGCATCTTCAAATGGTAGTGAGAAAATGAGCATTTCTCTTGTATAATATAACAATGGAATTCTCAATAGGTAAAGCAAAATAAAGACACTTTAAGATATGTACAAACTGAAAGCATTCAACAGATCTTCAATAAAGGGACTTGTAGGGGACATAACTCAGGAAAAAAGGAAAATGATCCCAGAAGGAAGGTTTGAAAAGCAAGAAGGAATAGCTTAAAAAAAAAAAAGATGTGGTTAATATACAGGCAGATAAATACACACAGACATACATGCACATACACAAATGTTTTGCTATTTTTAAAATCAGAAAACACTAATTAGATATGTCATATTAATCAGAAAAAAGTTAAAGTGCCAAGGTCCTTGCTTTTTGAATTGTCGAAGGTAATTGTTTGATTTTGGTAACTGTCACAACAAAATTACAAATAGCAATCATTAAAAGTTTGTATAAATGCTTAACCAGTAATATAGGTAGAGTGGAGTGAAGGGTGAGCAAATTGAAAAAGAAGAAAATTCAAGAAGTATTAAAGAAAAGAACACTGGACCTACACCAGTACACTGGTGAAAACAATGCGTGAGAGACACCGTGGCCAACTGCCAGTATACCCAGTGAAAGTGTGGCCGTGAGAAGTGCCAATCAAGCATGTAATCTCAGAGCTCATGCAACAGGGGAAAGGTAACACAGCAGAGCATAGTCAGGGGTGAACATCTCCAGAAATAGAATGCTGAGTGGCTTCTCTCCCAGTGGGAGTTTTCTAATCCCACCTATCTCACACCACAGATCAGAAAAGAGCTAAGAAACAGATCTGGGGACCCCTGCTCCAACAACTAAGGAGCAGACCCACCCCTGACAGGGCAGTGAGTCTGTCTGATACATCCATTTATACATCAGTTTGGCAAACATATATATGATTAACTGAAATTGAGAAGTATAAAATTAAAGTGGACAGCGTAGGCAGTACACTTCTTTCTAGGTAAGAGGTAATGATTCACATTCTGAGAAAATGAAAGAATTGGCTTTGGCATCTAGTAGCATGACCAACCAAAAATATCAAAAAGTGCTCCCAACTAGACTGCTTATAAATATACAGTAAAATGCAATACAGAGCTCTTTAAAAAAAAAGTTTCCAAGAATACCACACTCTGAATTACAAAATAACTAACTAACCAAAGTTCCTTGATTGACACTAGAGTAATGCTCCCTGAGCAGACAGCAAAAGAGGGAAAAAAGGCAGAACTAGTCTAAACCATCACCCACAGAAGACTGAGCCTTGAACAAGTCACAAGTTAAAGGTGTTTAGCCTGAGACTTCTGATTAAGCCAGGGGCTAAAATGATTGCAGGTTTTAAGTGCCCTTAACACTGACAGAAACAATAAAAAGAAAATTCGTCTTTGGATTAAAACACTTTTGATAGAAGCCATCAGGATTGCCATAAATTAAAACAAGTACAAGTTCACAATGAAACATCACCAAATACAAAAGAAAACAAACTACTATAATGGAAAATTAGAAGATAAACAGCAGATTAACTTCTTCCCAGATTTCAGATAATTGAATTATTAAAGTTAGAATATAAAATAGGGGGGCGGTCCTATGATGTCAGAGGAATAGGACAGGGAGACCACTTTCTCCCCCACAAATTCATCAAAAGAACATTTGAACGCTCAGAAAATCCCACAAAACAATTTCTGAACGCTGGCAGAGGACATCAGACACATAGAAAAGCAGCCCATTGTCTTCAAAAGGAGGTAGGAAAAAATATAAAAGATAAAACAAGAGACAAAAGAGGTAGGTACGGAGCTCCGTCCTGGGAAGGGAGTCTTAAAAAAGACAGGTTTCCAAACACCAGGAAACACTCTCACTGCCGAGTCTGCGGCGAGCCTTGGAACCACAGAGGGCAACATAACAGGGAGGAAAAATAAATAATTAAAACCCACAGATTACGTGCCTAACAGTAACTCCTCCAGCGGAGAAGTAGCACAGACGCCTGCACCCGCCACTAGCAAGCAGGAGCTGGGCAGGGAGGTGCGGCTGCATTGCTTAGAGTAAGGACTGGGCCTGAATGCCCCGAGGGCAAACTGAGGGAACTAACTTGGGGTACCAAACCAAACTGTGGGATAGCTGCCACGTGAAAAGCCCTAACCTAAGACACCGCCAGGCCTGCTGACATAACAAAGGACTGACTAGAGCTACGTGAAAAGCCCTAACCAAAGACAACTTCAGGCCCACTCACAGAACACAGGACTGAGCAGAGCTAGCCAGCTGCAGGCCAGCCCATCCCCCACCCTCCGGTGACAGGCAGGCGAGGGCAGACAGAGCCAGAAGGGGGCAATCGCGGCCCCAGAGAGGCTTCGTTGCTAAGCAAGACTTCTTGGGATTCTGGACGGTCAACATCCGCCTGAGAAGGTGCGCCAGTTGTACACCCAGAAAACCTAGCAGGAGGGACGGGGGAGGCAAATAAGTCGCAGCGACCATGCTCGCCAAACACCTGGTCACCTGAGCTGCTCAGACCTGGGAAGGGCACAAAACGCAGGCCCAACCGAGTCTGCGCGTCTGAGGACTACCTGAATGCCTGAACCTGAGCGGCGTAGACCCGGGAAGTGCATACAAACCAGGGCTGGCCTCAGACAGTTCCCGGCATAGCAACCTAGAGCCTAAGCAGTGTAGACAGGGAAAGCACACACGCCATGAGTGGGGGCAAACCCAGTGTGGCCGAGACACTGCGAGCACATGCCAGTGTTATTTGTTTGCAGCGTCCCTCCCTCCCCACAGCACGACTGAACAAGTGAGCCTAAAAAAGTGTCCACCACCGCCCCTTTGTGCCAGGGTGGAAATTAGACACCAAAGAGACCAGCAAACAGAAGAAGCTAGAACAGAGGGACCCTCCTAGGAAGTGACAGGTACAATAGATTAAAACCCTATAGATAGTACTGACTACATAGGAAGGGGCCACTAGCCCCTTAAGAAATATAAGCTGGATCAAGGAACTATCCAAAAATGAACTGACCCCACACTGCCCACACCACCACCAGAGAAAGTAAAAATAGTAAAAAATATATCTAGGACTATCATTCTTTAATTTTTTTTAAATTTTTAAAAAATTTAGGTCCTCTATTACTCCTTTAATTTTCATTTTTATAACTATTACTTTGTAAAAAAAAAAAAAAAGAGAGACCCTTTTTAAAAGCAAACTTCATTTGTATATATATTATAATTTTTGTGACTTTTTTTTTCTCTTTTTCAAAATCCAATCTCTACTCTAGATTTTTAATCTTTGCTTTTTGGTATCTGTTACCAATTTTGTACCTTTAATAACCCAATCTTCAGTACCCATTTTTACTTGGGAGTGAGATTACTGGCTTGATTGCTCTCTCCCCCTTTGGACTCTCCTTTTTCTCCACCAGGTTGCCTCTGTCTCCTCCCTCCCCCTTCTCTACCCAACTCTGTGAATCTCTGTGTGTTCCGGATGGTGGAGAACACTTAGGGAACTGATTACTGGCTGGATCTGTCTCTCTCCTTTTGACTCCCCTCTTTATCCTCCTGGTCACTTCTGTCTCCTTCCTCCCTCTTCTCTTCTCTGTATACCTCCGTGAACATCTCTGGGTGATCCAGACTGTGGAGTGCACATAAGGAAGTAATTACTGGCTAGCTTGCTCTCGCCTCTTTTGATTCCCCCTCTTCTCCTCCTGGTAACCTCTATCTCCCTCCTCCCTCTTCTCTTCTCTATGTAACTCTGTGAACTTCTCTGGGTGTCCCTCACTGTGGAGAAACTTTTCATCTTTAACCTAGATGTTTTATCAATGGTGCTTATAGATGGAGAAGTCTTGAGGCTACTGTAAAAATAAGACTGAAAGCCAGAAGCAGGAGGCCTAAGTCCAAATCCTGAGAACACCAGAGAACTCCTGACTCCAGGGAACATTAATCGACAGGAGCTCATCAAAAGCCTCCATACCTACACTGAAACCAAGCACCACCCAAGAACCAACAAGTTCCAGAGCAAGACATACCACACAAATTCTCCAGCAACACAGGAACATAGCCCTGAGCTTCAATATACAGGCTGCCCAAAGTCACTCCAAACCCAATGACATCTCATAACTCATTACTGGACACTTCACTGCACTCCAGAGAGAACTCCAGCCCCACCCATCAGAATACGGACACAAGCTTCCCTAGCCAGGAAACCTTGATAAGCCACCCTTAAAACCCCACCCACAGCCAGGAAACTCCACAATAAAGAGAACTCCACAAACTTCAAGAATACAGAAAGGCCACCCCAAACACAGCAATATAAACAAGACGAAGAGACAGAGGAATACCCATCAGGTAAAGGAACAGGATAAATGCCCACCAAACCAAACAAAAGAGGAAGAGATAGGGAATCTACCTGATAAAGAATTCCAAATAATGATAGTGAAAATGATCCAAAATCTTGAAAACAAAATGGAATCACGGATAAACAGCCTGGAGACAAGGATTGAGAAGATTCAAGAAAGGTTTAACAAGGACCCAGAAGAAATGAAAAAGAGTCAATATATAATGAACAATTCAATAAATTATATCAAAAACACTCTGGAGGGAACAAACAGTAGAAATATGGAGGCAGAAGATAGGATTAGTGAGGTAGAAGATAGAATGGTAGAAATAAATGAATCAGAGGGGAAAAAAACGAATTAAAAGAACTGAGGACAATATCAGAGACCTCTGGTACAATGTTAAACACCCCAATGTTCGAATCATAGGAGTCCCAGAAGAAGACAAAAAGAAAGACCATGAGAAAATACTTGAGGAGATAACAGTTGAAAACTTTCCTAAAATGGGGAAGGAAATTATCACTCAAGTCCAAGAAGCCCAGAGAGTCCCAACAGGATAAACCCAAGGTGAAACACCCCAAGACACATATTAATCAAATTAACAAAGACCAAACACAAAGAATAAATATTAAAAGCAGCAAGGGAAAAACAACAAATAACACACAAGGGGATTCCCATAAGGGTAACAGCTGATCTTTCAATAGAAACTCTTCAGGCCAGGAGGGAATGGCAGGACATACTTAAAGTGATGAAAGAAAATAACCTACAGCCCAGATTACTGTACCCAGCAAGGATCTCATTTAAATATGAAGGAGAAATCAAAAGCTTTACAACAAGCAAAGCTAAGTGAATTCAACACCACCAAACCAGCTCTCCAACAAATGCTAAAGGGTCTTCTCTAGACAGGAAACACAAAAAGGATGTATAAACTCAAACCCAAAACAATAAACTAAATGGCAACGGGATCATACTTATAAATAATTACCTTAAACGTAAATGGGTTGAATGCCCCAACCAAAAGACAAAGACTGGCTGAATGGATACAAAAACAAGACCCCTATATACGTTGTCTACAAGAGACCCACATCAAAACAGGGGACACATACAGACTGAAAGTGAAGGGCTAGAAAAAGATATTCCATGCAAATAGAGACCAAAAGAAAGCAGGAGTAGCAATACTCATATCAGATAAAATAGACTTTAAAACAAAGGCTGTGAAAAGAGACAAAGGACACTACATAATGATCAAAGGATCAATCCAAGAAGAAGATACAACAATTATATATGCACCCAACATAGGACCACCGCAATATATAAGACAAATGCTAAGAAGTATGAAAGGGGAAATTAGCAATAACACAATAATAGTGGGAGACTTTAATACCCCACTCACACCTACGGATAGATCAACTAAACAGAAAATGAACAAAGAAACACAAACTTTAAATGATACAATAGACCCATCCCACTCCAGTACTTTTGCCTAGAAAATCCCATGGACAGAGGAGCCAGGTAGGCTGCAGACCACGGGGTCCCTAGAGTCGGAAGCGACTGAGCGACTTCACTTTCACTTTTCACTTTCATGCATTAGAGAAGGAAATGGCAACCCACTCCAGTGTTCTTGCCTGGAGAATCCCAGGGACGGGGAAGCCTGATGGGCTGCTGTCTATGGGGTCACATAGAGTCAGACACAACTGAAGCGACTTAGCAGAGCAGCAGTAGCAGGGTTAGAAGGAAAGAAATCTTTAAAATTAGGGCAGAAATAAATGCAAAATAAACAAAAGAGACCATAGCAAAAATCAAAAAAGCCAAAAGCTGGTTCTTTGAGAGGATAAATAAAATTGAGAAACCATTAGCCAGACTCATCAAGAGACAATAGGAGAAAAATCAAATCAATAAAATTAGAAATGAAAATGGAGAGATCACAACAGACAACACAGAAATACAAAGGATCATAAGAGACTACTATCAGCAATTATATGCCAATAAAATGGACAACATGGAAGAAATGGACAAATCCTTAGAAAAGTACAACTTTCCAAAACTGGACCAGGAAGAAATAGAAAATCTTACAGACCCATCACAAGCATGGAAATTGAAACTGTAATCAGAAATCTTTCAGCAAACAAAAGCCCAGGTCAAGATGGCTTCACAGCTGAATTCTACCAAAAATTTAGAAAAGAGCTGACACCTATCCTACTCAAACTCTTCCAGAAAATTGCAGAGGAAGGTAAACTTCCAAACTCATTCTACCAGGCCACCATCACCCTAATACCAAAACCTGGCAAAGATGCCACAAAAAAAGAAACCTACAGGCCAATATCACTGATGAACATAGATGCAAAAATCCTTAACAAAATTCTAGCAATCAGAATCCAACAACACATTAAAAAGATCATACACCATGACTAAGTGGGCTTTATTCTAGGGATGCAAGGATTCTTCAATATCCGCAAATCAATCAATATAATACACCACATTAACAAATTGAAAAATAAAAGCCATATGATTATCTCAATAGATGCAGAGAAAGCCTCTGACAAAATTAAACATCCATTTATGATAAAAACTCTCCAGAAAGCAGGAATAGAAGGAACATACGAACATACCTCAACATAATAAAAGCTATATATGACAAACCCACAGCACACATTATCCTCAATGGTGAAAAATTGAAAGCATTTCCCCTAAAGTCAGGAACAAGACAAGGGTGCCGACTCTCACCAGTACTATTCAACATAGTTTTGGAAGTTTTGGCCACAGCAATCAGAGCAGAAAAAGAAATAAAAGGAATCCAAATTGGAAAAGAAGAAGTAAAACTCTCACTGCAGATGACATGATCCTCTACATAGAAAACCCTAATGACTCCACAAGAAAATTACTAGAGTTAATCAATGAATATAGTAAAGTTGCAGGATATAAAATCAACACACAGAAATCCCTTGCATTCCTATACACTAATAATGAGAAAATAGAGAAATTAAGGAAACAATTCCATTCACCATTGCAACGGAAAGAATAAAATACTTAGGAATAAATCTACCTAAAGAAACAAAAGACCTATATATAGAAAACTATAAAACACTGGTGAAAGAAGTCAAAGAGGACACTAACAGATGGAGAAATATACTGTGTTCATGGATCGGAAGAATCAATATAGTGAAAATGAGTATACTACCCAAAGCAATCTATAGATTCACTGCAATCCCTATCAAGCTACCAACGGTATTTTTCACAGAGCTAGAACAAATAATTTCACAATTTGTATGGAAATACAAAAAAACCTCGAATAGCCAAAGCAATCTTGAGAAAGAAGAATGGAACTGGAGGAATCAACCTGCCTGACTTCAGGCTCTACTACAAAGCCACAGTCATCAAGACAGTATGGTACTGGCACAAAGACAGAAATATAGATCAATGGAACAAAATAGAAAGCCCAGAGATAAATCCACACACCTATTGACACCTGATCTTTGACAAAGGAGGCAAGAATATACAATGGAGAAAAGTCAATCTCTTTAACAAGTGGTGCTGGGAAAACTGGTCAACCACTTGTAAAAGAATGAAACTACAACACTAACACCATACACTAAAATAAACTCAAAATAGATTAAAGATCTAAACGTAAGACCAGAAACTATAAAACTCCTAGAGGAGAACATAGGCAAAACACTCTCCGACATACATCACAGTAGGATCCTCTATGACACACCTCCCAGAATATTGGAAATAAAAGCAAAAATAAACAAATGGGACCTAATTAAAATTAAAAGCTTTTGCACAACAGAGGAAACTATAAGCAAGGTGAAAAGACAGACTTCACAATGGGAGAAAATAATAGCAAATGAAGCAACTGACACACAACTAATCTCAAAAATATACAAGCAACTCCTGCAGCTCAATTCCAGAAAAATAAACGACCCAATCAAAAAATGGGCCAAAGACCTAAACAGACATTTCTCCAAAGAAGACATACAGATGGCTAACAAACACATGAAAAGATGCTCAACATCACTCATTATCAGAGAAATGCAAATCAAAACCACAATGAGGTACCATTGCACGCCAGTCAGAATGGCTACTATCCAAAAGTCTACAAGCAATAAATGCTGGAGAGGGTGTGGAGAAAAGGGAACCCTCTTACACTGTTGGTGGGAATGCAAACTAGTTCAGCCACTATGGAGAACAGTGTGGAGATTCCTTAAAAAACTGGAAATAGAACTTCCATACGACCCAGCAATCCTACTGCTGGGCATACACACCAAGGAAACCAGAAATGAAAAAGACACATGTTCCCCAATGTTCATCGCAGTACTGACTGTTTATAATAGCCAGGACATGGAAGCAATCTAGATGTCCATCAGCAGATGAATGGATAAAAATGCTGTGGTACATATACACAATGGAGTATTACTCAGCCATTAAAAAGAATACATTTGAATCAGTTCTAATGAGGTGGATGAAACTGGAGCCTATTATACAGAGTGAAGTAAGCCAGAAAGAAAAACAATACAGTATACTAACGCATATATATGGAATTTAGAAAGATGGTAACAATAACCCTGTATGCGAGACAGCAAAAGAGACACAGATGTATAGCACAGTCTTATGGACTCTGTGGGAGAGGGCGAGGGTGGGATGATTTGGGAGAATGGCATTGAAGCATGTATAATATCATGTATGAAATGAGTCACCAGTCCAGGTTTGATGCACAATACAGGATGCTTAGGGCTGGTGCACTGGGATGACCCAGAGGGATGGTATGGGGAGGGAGGTGGGAGGGAGTGCAGGATGGGGATCACGTGTACTCCCGTGGTGGATTCGTGTTGATGTATGGCAAAACCAATACAATACTGTAAAGTAATTAGCCTCCAATTAAAATAAATAAGTTTATATTTAAAAAAATATATATAAAATAAATCAGCATAAGATATTTAAAAAATGATAGAACAATGAAAAGAAGCATACAACAGGATATATTAATAATAAAAAATTATCAGGTAGACATTTGAAGAAATAAATAGAACTTCTGGAAATGAAAAACTGAAGTTAAATATTTCAGCACAAAGAGAGAACTAATGAAGTAAAAGAGGCATAGATAAGGAATTACATCAAATGATATACAGAGAGACGAGAGAGAAAAATATAAAGTTAAGTTTAGCAATGCAGAGAACATGGAAAAATCTAGCATGTCTAATCAGGTAATTAAAGGCAGAGAATATTCCAGAGCTGATAAATGATATGAATCAATAAACACAAGAGGGACAATATATACCAAGCTGGATACATTGAAAAGAATGTATAATTATGCACATCTATAGCAGAGATGAAGAACTCCAAAAATAGAAAGATCTTCAAAAGCCAGAGAGAAGAGAGATCACTACAAACGCGATAACCTACAAACAGACTGACACCAGACTCCCAATGGAGACAATGGACATAGAAGACAGTAGGGCCAGGTAATAAAGAGAGAGAGGCCTTAACAACATAGTTACACGGCTGGATTTATTCAATACACAGAACTCGTTACTCATTAATTAGTAAATACACACATCTTTCTCAAAATACATGGAATCCTTACAAAATTAGTAAGTAAAAAAACATGTCTCAGTACATTGTAAGGAATACTATATATAAAGAATTATTAGCAATGCGGTTTTTGATAAAAAGATAAGTGATAAATTTCATATACATTTAAGAATTAAAGTCATTAATCAAAGAAAAATTATAAATTTAAGAATACTTAGAAATAAAAAGTTGAGCAAACGAGACAATTCAAGAGAAATTTGTAGCCTTAAGTGCTTATATTAGGTAAAGAAGAAAGGGTAACGATTGATGAGATAAATATACCATTTAATAATTTAGATAAAAACAGAATAAAGGCAATAGAAAGGGGGAAAATGCAAGCAGTGTCAGATTTTATATTGCTGGGTTCCCAAATCACTACAGACAGTGACTGCAGCCATGTCCTCCCTGGAAGAAAAGCTATGACAAATCTAGACAGTGTATTTAAAAGCAGAGAAATTAAAAAACAAAGCACAGACATCACTTTGCTGACAAAGCTCTGTATACTCAAAGCTATGGTTTTTCCATTATTCATATATAGATGTGAGAGTTGGACCATAAAGAAGGTAGAGCACGGAAGAATTGATGCTTACCAATTGTGGTGCTAGAGAAGATTCTTGTAGTGCTGCTGCTGCTGCTAAGTTACTTCAGCCATGTCTGACTCTGTGTGACCCCATAGATGGCAGCCCACCAGGCTCCACAGTCCCTGGGATTCTCCAGGCAAGAACACTGGAGTGGGTTGCCATTTCCTTCTCCAGTGCATGAAAGTGAAAAGTGAAAGTGAGGTCGCTCAGTCGTGTCTGACTCAGCGACCCCATGGACTGCACCTACCAGGCTCCTCCATCCATGGGATTTTCCAGGCAAGAGTACTGGAGTGGGGTGCCGTTGCCTTCTCCGAATTATATACTAGTTTATAAGAAATCTACTGTATAGACACAGTGTGACAGTAAATGGATGGAAAACAATGCTAGAATGATTTAAATTACTAGGTAAAATAGACTTCAAAACAAAAACAAGGAAGCATAACAGGAAGACGTAACAGTCATAAATGGGCTTTATGGTTGTCCAGTGGTTAAGAGTAAGCCTTGCAATGCAGGGTACTGGTTTGAACCAGAATGAACACTGGTTCAATCATTGGCCCAGGAAAATCTCACATGCTGCAGAGCCACTAAGCCTTGGCCCCACAACAACTATGCCTGTGCACCACAATTACTGAAGTCTGTGTACTCTGGAAGAGCCCAGGCTCTGAAACAAGAGAAGCCACCAACAATGAGAAACCCCATATACTGCAAGTATAGAGTAGCCCCCACTCACCGCAACTAGAGAAAGCCCTCATGTAGCAATGAAGAACCAGCAGAGCCAAATATAACTGAAAAAAAAAAAAAAGCTATAATATAAAAAATGATAATTGTCTCTAGGGTAAATTGCAGTTGCTTCCCACCTCTCTGGAGATTCCAAGATCAGCAGGTAGGTCTGACCCAGGCTCCTAGCAGATTATTGTTTCTGTCATGAATCCTGGAGCATGTGAGATTTGTGTGTGCCATTTAAGAGTGATGTCACTCTTTTGCTTGAAATATATTTTTCCATCCTTTCACTCCCAACCTATTTGTGTCTTTGAGTCTAAAGTGAGACTTCTAGACGACATATAGTTGGGTTGTTGTTTTTTCCTACTCTTTAAAAAAATCTCTGTAATTGGTGGGATTAATGTATTTTCATTTAGAGTAATTACTGATAAGGAAGTTTAGTTCTGTCATTTTATTGTATTCTACATCTATCTTTTTGTTCCATAATTCCTGCAATACTGCCTTCTTTTCCATATGATTGATTTTGTCTAGTGTACCATTTTGATCCTTCTCTTTCCTCTTTTGTATTTATTTTAGTTATTTCATTAGTGGTTACTCTAAGGATTATAATATCTTAATTTTATAACAATATAAATGATACCAACTTAACTTTATAGCATACAATACTTTGCTTCTAAATATAGCTCTATCCTCTCCTTTTTTTTTATTGTTGGAAAATATCTTTAAATATTGTGTGCCCATTAATGGATTTACAATTTTTGTTGTATGCATTGTTTTTAAAATCAAATGGGGGAAAAAGAAGAGTTACAAACCAAAAATATAATAATACTGGATTTTTTTATTTACCTCCATAGTTATCTTTCCTTGTATTATTTTTTCCAACAGCTTTGAATTACTGTCCTTTCATTTCAGCCTGATAAGACTCTCTTCAGTATTTCTATAAGGAAGGTCAACTAGCAGTGAACTTCCTCAGTTTTTATCTGGGAATATCTTACTTTTCCTTCATTTTTAAAGGATTGTTTTGCCAGGTGTAGACTTCTTGGTTGACTCTTTTCTTTAGATCTTTAAATGTTATCCTGCTACCTTCTGTCTTCCATGGTTTCTAATGAAAAGTCAGCTGTTAATCTTATTGAAGAGCTCTTCTACAATAGCAATTGCTTTTTGCTTTCTGCTTTTAAGGTTCTCTGTCTTTATTTTTTGAAATTTTGATTTTGTGTGTTTTGATGTGAATCTCTTTGAGTTGATTCTACTTGAATTTCATCGTGTTTTTTGGATATGTAGATTTCTGCCTTTAGTCAAAATTTTCTTTCCTTCTAAGACTCCCATAATGGATACTCTTGATAGCAACCCACCTGCCCCTCAGATTCTGTTCACTTTTTTCATTCTTTTTCCTCTCTGCTCCTCTGATTTGATAATTTAATTGTCATATTCTCTGATTCTGTCTTTTGCCTGCCCAAATCTGCTGTTGAGCCTATCTAGTGGATTTTTCATTTTAGCTATTATACCTTTTAAGCTCCAACTTTTCTATTTGGTTTCTTTTAATTATTTCAATCTCTGTTGATATTCTCTATCTGGCAGACATTATTCTTCTGATCTCCTTGACATCACTGTCTATCATTTCTGTTAGTTCTCTAAGCTTATGTAAGACAGCTAACTTTTTTTAATTTAATTTTTAAACTTTACAGTATTGTGTTAGTTTTGCCAAATATCGAAATGAATCCACCACAGGTATGCCACAAGTATACATGTGTTCCCCATCCTGAACCCTCCTCCCTCCTCCCTCCCCATACCATCCCTCTGGGTCGTCCCATACCAGCCCCAAGCATCCAGTATTGTGCGTCGAACCTGGACTGGCGACTCGTTTCATACACGATATTATACATGCTTCAATGCCATTCTCCCAAATCTTCCCACCCTCTCCCTCTCCCACAGAGTCCATAAGACTGTTCTATACATCAGTGTCTCTTTTGCTGTCTCGTACACAGGGTTATTGTTTCCATCTTTCTAAATTCCATATATATGCGTTAGTATACTGTATTGGTGTTTTTCTTTCTGGCTTACTTCACTCTGTATAGTAGGCTCCAGTTTCATCCATCTCATTAGAACTGATTCAAATGTATTCTTTTTAATGGCTGAGTAATACTCCATTGTGTATATGTACCACAGCATTCTTATCCATTCATCTGCTGATGGACATCTAGGTTGCTTCCATGTCCTGGCTATTATAAACAGTGCTGCGATGAACATTGGGGTACACGTTAAGACAGCTAACTTAAACTCTTATTCTAGTAAGCCCAATGTTTGTGCTTCCCCATGCTATTTTCCCCTGGTGCATGGGCCACACTTTCCTGCTTTTTTTATATGCCTTTTATTTTTTGTTGGAAATAATATGTTTTGAATATAATACAGCGATAACTTTGGAAATACAATTATTCCAGGTTTTACTGTTGCTGCTTTTGAGGGAAGTCATCCACTTGTCTAGTGATATTCTCAAAGCCTATATTTATTGTCATATGTGATCACTGAAATCTGTTTCATTACCTCAGCAATCAGCCAAATATTTTTAACATTCTGACAGAATGATGTGACAGATTCTTTTAAAAAATTCTGAAGCAACAAAGAAGCAATCTCTCAGTCTTTGTAGATTGGAACTGAGCTAAGGCACACTTTCACTACTTAGCCAGCGTACCTATGTACAGTTCAACCTCAGAAGTCCATTCGTGCTTGGGCAGAGCCCAAAACTGCTCCAGAGTTTTAACTCTGGGGTTCTCTCAGGTTTTTTATGAGCAAGCATCCAGATCTGGGCATACGTGTTGAACCCCTGATTTCCTGGCATATGAGGTAGTCCTTTAAGGACTTTATTCCCCTTATATTTAAAATGGAAAACGAAAAAGGACCCACCGTATAGCACAGGGGACTCAGCTCAGTGTTGTACGGCAGCATGGATGAAGAGAGTCTGCGGCAGACTGGATATGTGTATGTGTATGGCTGCGTCCCTCTGCTACGCACCTGAAACTGTCACAACGCTGTAGATTGGCTATACTCCAGTATAAAATAAAAGGTTACATTACCAAAGAGAACTTAATTCCTCCCCACATCTTACTCTTAGCTTTCTCTTTCTCAGGTCTTTCTGTCTATCCACTGCTTTCCCCACTCTTCATCCTTTGCCTAAGGGACAGCTATGCATATTATGTCTTGAAATGCCTTTGACGTACACAAATGATTTCACCAAACATGTTGTTCCAGCCTGAAGGAGGTGAAATAAAACCAAGTGTCTACAGTGGCCCCTCTGGAAGTGACAAGACCAAATTAATGACCAGTTTTTGAGATAAAAGTCCATTGTTGACCTCTGGCAGCTAGCTGACACCAGAAATGGTGACCACTGTCCCCATGGCCACTGTCATACTGGGGAATGGGGGATGGCAGACAGGTAAACAAAAATGCAGCAATGTTTCCTTACCGAGTTAGCGGTCTCTGTCCTTATTAAGCATGTCCCTGATTACTGCAAGTTTAAAAAAATATGATTCTAGAGTTTTTTAAAAGTTAATTTTGTCAGTTTTTGCTTGCTTAGTGTTTGCTTCATTGGAAGGACTGATTCTTGGAGCTCTACTCTGATGTTTTCATGGTGTCTCTCCCACTTCTATTTATAGGACCCAATGTGGCATTCATGAGAATATCATTCTGAGATCTCCTACTGAAGGGAATGTAACTGACAGCCCCAGCTGTTCGATTTCGAAATCTGTTGTTGTGTTTTTGTGTTAATGCTACACTTTCCACAAGCTGGTCTGTGGCAATAAATGAGGGCACTCAGGGATACTAAGGCAGTTCTATTTCTGACTGACAACAGACTGTTTGAGTGGGCAGTATTGGCTTGAGGACTCCTGATAGATGAACCAAACCTTTCTTTGAATTGTTCTGTGGTGTGCTGGAATGGTGGTGGAGACTGTGGATGGGCAGTGGTTAGTAAGTAGACAGTAACACAGGTTGACTACTACTAAGTTTATTAATGTCCTAAGGAAGAATAATCAGAGACTGAGTGCTCTTCATAGTTAATGGCTAAGTGTGACAGCCAGAAAACCACTCTGGTAGCTTATTTGTTGTTGTTATTGTTCAGTCACTAAGTTGTGTCCAACTCTTTCTGACCCCACGAATGGCAGCATGCCAGGCTTCTCTGTACTTCACTATCTCCTGGAGTTTGTTCAAATTCACATCCATTGAGTCAGTGATGCTATGTAACCATTTCATCCTCTGCTACACTGTTCTCCTTTTGCCTTCAATCTTTTGCAGCATCAGAATCTATTCCAATGATTGACTCTTTGCATCAGGTGGGCAAAGTATTAGAGCTTCAGCTTCAGTATCAGTCCTTTCAATGAATATTCAGGGTTAATTTCCTTTAGGATTGATTGATTTGATCTCCTTGCTGTCCAAAGGATTCTCAAGAGTCTTCTCCAGCACAATTGGAAATCATAAATTCGTTGGTGGTCAGCCTTCTTTATGGTCCAACTCTCACATCCATACATGACTACTGGAAAAACCACTGCTTTGACTATACAGACCTTTGTCAGCAAAGGAATGTCTCTGCTTTTTAATATGCTGTCTAGGTTTGTCATAGCTTTTCCTCCAAGGAGTAAGCGTCAAGAGGGTCTTTAGTTCCCCTTCACTCTCTGCCGTTAGAGAGGTTTCATCTGCATATCTGAGGTGGTTATTTTTCCCAGCAATCTTGATTCCAGCTTGTGATTCATCCAGCCCAGCATTTCACATGATGTAGTCTGCA
The DNA here is from genome assembly GCF_032452875.1 of Bos javanicus. Classification (NCBI taxonomy): domain Eukaryota; kingdom Metazoa; phylum Chordata; class Mammalia; order Artiodactyla; family Bovidae; genus Bos; species Bos javanicus. Next base: position 61,679,160 of record NC_083878.1, read on the forward strand.
TATAAATTAAATGAACAGGGTAAAATACACAGCTTTTCAAAACTCCCTTCCCAATTCTGAACCAGTCCATTGTTCCATGTAAGGTTCTAACCGTTGCTTTTTGACTGCATACAGGTTTCTCAGGAGACAGGTAAGGTGGTCTAGTATTCCCATCTCTTCAAGAATTTTCCACAATTTGTTGTGTTCCACACAAAGGCTTTAGTGTAGTCAACGGAGCTGAAGTAGATGTTTTTTCTGAAATTCCCTTGCTTTCTCCATGCTCCAACGAATGTTGGCAATTTGAACTCTGGTTCCTCTGCCTTTTCTAAACCTAGGTTGTACATCTGGAAGTTCTTGGTTCATATACTGCTGAAGCCTAGCTTGAAGGATATTGAGCATAACCTTACTAGCATGTGAAGTAAGTGCAACTATACAATAGTTTGAACATTCTTTGGCATTTCCCTTCCTTGGGACTGGAATGAAACCTGATCTTTTCCTGTTTTGTGGCCACTGCTGACTTTTCCAAATTTGCTGACATATTGCATGCAGCATTTTGACAGCATCATCTTTTAGGATTTGAAATAGCTTAGGTGAAATTCCATCACCTCCAGTAGCTTTGTTTGCAATAATGCTTCCTAAGGCACACTTGACTTTACACTCCAAGATGTCTGGCTCTAGGTGAGTGACCACACCACTATGGTTATTTGGGTCATTAAGATTTTTTCTCTTTATAGTTCTTCTGTGTATTTTGTGCCATCCCTTCTTAATCACTTCTGCTGCTGGTAGGTCCTTGCCATTTCTGTCCTTTATCATGCCCCTTATTGCATGAAATGTTCCCTTTATATCTACAGTTTTCTTGAGGAGATATCTAGTCCTTCCCATTCTGTTGTGTTCCTCTGCTTACTTGCATTGCTCATTTAAGATAGCCTTCTTATTTCTCCTTGCTAGTCTGTGTAACTCTGCATTCAGATGGGTATATCTTTCCCTTTCTCTCTTGCTTTTTCTTCTTTTCTTTCCTCAACTATTCAAAAAGCCTAGTCAGACAACCACTTTGCCTTCTTGCATTTCTTTTCCTTTGGGATGGTTTTGATCACCACCTCCTATACAATGTTATGAACCCCCATCCACAGTTCTTCAGAAACTCTGTCCACCAGAAAATCCCTTGAATCTCTTCATCACCTCCACTGTATAAAGTGATTTGATTTAGATCATTCCTGAATGCTCCAGTGATTTCCCATACTTTCTTCAACTTAAGTCTGAATTTTGTAATAAGGAGTTAATGATCTGAGCCAGAGTCAGCAGGTCTTGTTTTTGCTGACTGTATAGAGCTTCTCCATCTTGGCTGCAAAGAATATAATCTCTCTGATTTCAGTATTGACCATTTGGTGATGTCTATGTGTAGAGTCGTCTTGTGATGTTGGAAAAGGATGTTTGCTATAACCGGTGTGTTCTATTGACAGAACTCTGTTAGCCTTTGCCTTGCTTCATTTTGTACTCTAAGTCCTGTTTCTCCAGGTATCTCTCGACTTCCAACTTTTGCATTCCAATCCCCTATGATGAAAAGGACATCTTTTGTTGTTGTTCTAGAAGGTCTTCTAGGTCTTCATAGAAACAATCAACTTTGGCTTCTTCAGCATCAGTGGTTGGTGCATAGACTTGAAATACTGTGATATTGAATGGTTTGCCTTGCAAATGAACCAAGATCACTCTATCACTTTGAATGTTGCATCCAAGTACTGTATTTTGACTCTTTTTTATTTATTTATTTATTTTTTACTATGAGGGCTACTCCATTTCTTCTAAGCGGTTCTTGCCCACAGTAGATATTAATACTCATCTGAATTAAGGTCTCCCATTTCTGTCCATTTTAGTTCAGATCAGATCAGATCAGATCAGTCGCTCAGTCCTGTCCGACTCTTTGTGACCCCATGAATTGCAGCACACCAGGCCTCCCTGTCCATCACCAACTCCCGGAGTTCACACAGACTCATGTCCATCGAGTCAGTGATGCCATCCAGCCATCTCATCCTCTGTCGTCCCCTTCTCCTCCTGCCCCCAATCCCTCCCAGCATCAGAGTCTTTTCCAATGAGTCAACTCTTTGCATGAAGTGGCCAAAATACTGGAGTTTCAGCATTGGCATCATTCCTTCCAAAGAAATCCCAGGGCTGATCTCCTTCAGAATGGACTGGTTGGATCTCCCTGCAGTCCAAGGGACTCTCAAGAGTCTTCTCCAACACCACACTTCAAAAGCATCAATTCTTTGGCACTCAGCCTTCTTCACAGTCCAACTCTCACATGCATACATGACCACAGGAAAAACCATAGCCTTGACTAGACAAACCTTTGTTGGCAAAGTAATGTCTCTGCATTTGAATATGCTATCTAGGTTGGTCATAACTTTCCTTCCAAGGAGTAAGCATCTTTTAATTTCACGGCTGCAGTCACCATCTGTAGTGATTTTGGAGCCCAGAAAAATAAAGTCTGATACTATTTCCACTGTTTCCCCATCTATTTCCCATGAAGTGGTGGGACCGGATGCCATGATCTTCGTTTTCTGAATGTTGAGCTTAAAGCCAACTTTTTCACTCTCCACTTTCACTTTCATCAAGAGGCGTTTTAGTTCCTCTTCACTTTCTGCCATAAGGGTGGTGTCATCTGCATATCTGAGGTTACTGATATTTCTCCCGGCAATCTTGATTCCAGCTTGTGCTTCTTCCAGTCCAGAGTTTCTCATGATGTACTCTGCATAGAAGTTAAATAAACAGGGTGACAACATACAGCCTTGACGAACTCCTTTTCCTATTTGGAACCAGTCTGTTGTTCCATGTCCAGTTCTAACTGTTGCTTCCTGACCTGCATACAAATTTCTCAAGAGGCAGATCAGGTGTTCTGGTATTTCCATCTCTTTTAGAATTTTCCACAGTTTATTGTGATGCACACATCAAAGGCTTTGGCATAGTCAATAAAGCAGAAATAGATGTTTTTCTGGAACTCTCTTGCTTTTTCCATGATCCAGCGGATGTTGGCAATTTGATCTCTGGTTCCTCTGCCTTTTCTAAAACCAGCTTGAACATCAGGAAGTTCATGGTTCCCATATTGCTGAAGCCTGGCTTGGAGAATTTTGAGCATTACTTTACTAGTGTGTGAGATGAGTGCAATTGTGCGGTAGTTTGAGCATTCTTTGACATTGCCTTTCTTTGGGATTAGAATGCAAACTGACCTTTTCCAGTCCTGTGGCCACTGCTGAGTTTTCCAAATTTGCTGGCATATTGAGTGCTGCACTTTCACAGCATCATCTTTTAGGATTTGGAATAGCTCAACTGGAATTCCATCACCTCCACTAGCTTTGTTCGTAGTGATGATTTCTAAGGCCCACTTGACTTCACATTCCAGGATGTCTGGCTGTAGGTCAGTGATCAAACCATCGTGATTATCTGGGTTGTGAAGATCTTTTTGTACAGTTCTGTGTATTCTTGCCAACTCTTCTTAATATCTTCTGCTTCTGTTGTTGTTCACTCCTGCCACCTCCTGTTTGACCACATCCAATTTATCCTGATTCTTGGAACTAACATTATAGCATTGAACTTTACTTCCACCACCAGACACATCCACAGCTGACCATTATTTCCACTTTGGCCCAGCTGCTTCATTCTTTTTGGACCTAGAGGTAATTGCCCTCTGCTCTTCCCCAGTAGCATACTGGACATCTACCGATCTTGGGGGCTCATCTTTGCTGTTATATTGTTTTGCCCCTTCATTCTGTTCATGGGGTTCTTGTGGCAAGAAAACTGCAGTAGGTTGCCATTTCCTCCCCTAGTGTACCACATTTTGTCAGAACTCTTCATTATGATCCATTTGTCTTAGGTCACCCTGCACAACATGGCTCATAGCTTCACTGAGTTATGCAGACCTCTTCACCACAACAAGGCTGTGATCCATGAAGGGGTATCAACATAATAAAGGACATATATGACAAGCCACAGCTAACATCATTCTCAATGGTGAAAAGCTGAAAATATTTCCTCTAATACCAGGAGGAAGGCAAGATGTCCACTTTTACTTCTTTTCCAATTTGGATTCACTTTTATTAAATATAGTTTTGGAAGTCTTAACCATGCAATCGAAGAAGAAAGAAAAGGAATCCAAATTGGAAAGGAAGTAAAAGTATCAATGTCTGCAGATGACATACTGCACGTAAAAGATCCTAAAGACACTACCAGAAAAGTAATACTAGAGCTTATCAATGAATTCAGTAAAGTTTCAGGAAGTTTAATACACAGAAACCTGTTACATTTCTATACATTAACAATGAAAGCTCCAAAAGAGAAATTTAAGACAATCCCATTTGCCAGCACTCCAAAAAAGAATAAAATACCAAGGAATAAACCTACCTAAGGAGACAAAAGAACTGTACTCCAAAACTGTAAGATGCGGATTAAAAAAATTGCTGATGACACAAACAGATGATGAGATATACTGTGTTCTTGGATTGGAAGAAGCAATATTGTCAAAATGACTATACTGTCTAAGGCAATCTACAGATTCAATGAAATCCCTATCAAATTACCAATGGAATTTTTCACAGGACTAGAATAAAAAAAATTTTAAATATGTGTGAAACACAAAAGACTTCAAAGAGCCAAAGCAATCCTGAGAAAAAAAAGAGAGCTGGAGGAAACAAGCTCCCCGACATCAGACTATACCACAAAGTTACAGTACTCAAAACAGTATAGTATGGGCACAAAAACAGAAATGTAGATCAACGGAATAGGATAGACAGTCCAGAAATAAATTCACAGACCTGTGGTCAATTAATATACAACAAAGGAAGCAAGATTTATACAATGAGAAAAGACAGTCTCTTCAATAAGTGGTGCTGGGAAAACTGGACAGCTACATATAAAGAATGAAACTAGAACATTCTCTAACACCATGCACAAAAATAATGTAAAAATGGATTAAAGACCTAAAGCAAAGACCATACACAATAAAACTGTTAGCGGAAAACATAGGCAAAACACTCTTTGATATAAACCTCAGCAATATCTTTTTGGATCCACCTCTTAGAGTAATGAAAATAAAAACAAAATTAAACAAATGGGGGTACTTCCTTCTTGGTCCAGTGGTTAGGATTTCACCTGCCAATGCAGGGGATGCAGGTTCAATTCCAGGTAAGGGAGCCAAGTTCCCACACACCTCATGGCGGAAAAGAAAAAAACCATAAACAGAAAAAAAAAAAAAATGTTAACAAAAGCATTTGCACAGCAAAGGGAACCATAAACAAAACAAAAAGACAACACACAGAATGGGAGAAAATATTTGCAACATACAGATAGTTCATGCACCTAAATATCAAAAAAGCAAACAACCTAATCAAAAAATGATTAAAAAGGGCTTCTCTGGTGGCTCAGTGGTAAAGAATCTGCCTGTCTCAATGCAGGAGACATGGGTTCGATCACTGATCTGGGAAGATCTCACATGCCAAGGAGTAACTAAGCCCATGTGCCACAACTACTGAGCCTGTGCTCTAGAGCCTGGGAGCTACAACTACTGAAGCCCATACATCCTAGATCTTGTGCTCTCCATCAAGAAAAGCCACAAAAGTGAGAAGCCTATCACTGCAGCCAGAAAGTAGCCCTTAGAAGCAGCACAGCCAACAATAAATAAAATTATATATTAAAAGTAGTTTTTACATGGGCAAAAGATCTTAATAGATATTTCTCCAAAGAAGACATACAGATGGGCAAAAAGCACATGAAAAGATGCTCAACGCCACTACTTATTACATAAATGAAATTAAAAATTGCAACAAAGTATCACTTCTCATCAGTCAGAATGGTCAGCATCAGAAAGTCTAGAAATGGTAAATGCTGCAGAGGATGTCAAGAAATGGGAACCCTCCTACACTGTGGATAGGAATGCAAATTGGTACAACCAACATGGATAATAAGTATGGAGCACTGTATGGACGTTCCTTTAAAAAAGTAAATATAGAATTACAAGTGATCCAGCAGTTCCACTCCTGGGCATACATCCAGAGAAAACCATAATTTAAAAAGGTTAATGCCCAAGCATCCAAAGGCCAATGTTCACTGCAACACGGTTTACAATAGCCAAGAAGTGAAAGTGAAAGTCACCCAGTCATGTCAGACTCTTTGCTACCATATGGACTATACAGTCCATGGAATTCTCCAGGATAGAATACCAGAGCGCGTAGCTTTTCCCAAATATTGTATGATATCACTTATATGTGGAGTTTAAAAAAAATTATACAAATGAACTTACCTAGTAAACAGAAACAGACTCACAGAATTAGAAAATAAACTTCTCCAAAGGAGAAATGTGTGTGGGGGAAGGGCTAAAGTAGCACTTTAGGATTAACATGTATATATACTACTACTCATCTCACACACTAGCAAAGTAATAACTCAAAATTCTCCAACCCAGGCTTCAACAGTACATGAACTGTGAACTTCCAGATGTTCAATCTGGGTTTAGAAAAGGCAGAGGAACCAGAGAAAAAATTGCCAACGTCTGTTGGATCATCGAAAAACCAAGAGAATACCAGAAAAACATCTACTTCTGCTTTACTGATTATGCCAAAGCCTTTGACTGTGTTGATCACAACAAACGAAAATTCTTAGAGATGGGAATACCAGACCATCTTACCTGCCTCCTGAGAAATCTGTATGCAGGTCAAGAACCAGACATGGGACAATAGACTGGTTGCAAATTGAGAAAGGAGTACGTCAAGGCTGTATAATGTCACCCTGCTCATTTAACTTATATGCAGAGTACATCGTGCGAAATGCCAGGCTGAATGAAGCACAAGCTGGAGTCAAGATTACTGGGAGAAATATCAATGAACTCAGATAAACAGATGACACTACCCTTATGGGAGAAAGTGAAGAAGAACAAAAGACCCTCTTAATGAAAGTGAAAGAGAAGAGTGAAAAAGTTTGCTTAAAACTCATCATTCAGAAAACAAAGATCATGGCATCTGGCCCATCGCCTCACAGCAAATAGATGGGGAAACAATGGAAACAGTGACAGACTTTTTTTTTAGCTCCAAAATCACTGCAGATGGTGACTGCAGCCATGAAATTAAAAGACGCTTGCTCCTTGGAAGAAAAGCTATGACCAACCTAGACAGCATATTAAAAAGCAGAGATGTTACTTTGCTGACAAAGGTCTGTCTAGTCAAAGCAGTGGTTTTTCCAGTAGTCATGTATGGATGTGAGAGTTGGACTATAAAGAAAGCTGAGCATGGAAGAATTGATGCTTTTGAACTGTGGTGTTGGAGAAAACTCTTGAGAGTCCTCTTGACTGCAAGGAGATCCAACCAATCCATCCTAAAGGCAATGAGTCCTGAAAATTCATTAGAAGGACTAATGCTGAAGCTGAAACTCCAATACTTTGGCCACCTGATGTGAAGAGCTGACTCCTTGGAAAAGACCCTGATGCTGGGAAAGACTGAAGGCGGGAGGAGAAGGGGACAACAGAGGATGAGATGGTTGATGACATCACCGACTCAATAGACATGAGTTAGAGCAAACTCTGGAAGTTGGTGGTGGACAGAGAGGCATGGTGTACTTCAGGCCATGGGGTACAGACATGACTGTGAGACTGAACTGATACTACTACATATAAAATAATTAACTGGAATCTACTCTATAGCGCAGGGAATTTTGCTCAATATTCTGCATGGGTAAAGAATGTGAAAAAGAATGGATATATAAATCAATCTCTTTGTGCTACACCTGAAACTAACACAACATTGTAAACCAATATACAATAAAAATTAAATTTTAAAGTCTACAAATAATAAATGATGGAGAGGGTTTGAACAAGGAACCCTCCAACACTGTTGGTGGTAATCTAAACTGGTGCAGCCACTATTAGAACAGTGGGCGGATTCCTCAAAAAACTAAAACAGAGCTACCATATGATCCTGTGATCCTATAATCCCACTCCTGGGCATATGCTCAGACAAAACTGACTAAAAAATACACGCACCCCAGTGTTCATGGTGGGACTTTTTATAATAGCCAAGACATGAAACCTAAATGTCCATCGACATAGTAATGGTTAAAGTAGATGTGGTATATATACACAATGGAATATTATTCAGTTAGTGAAGAGTGAGTTAATGCCATTTGCAGCAACATGGATGAACCTTGAGATTATCATACTAGGTGAAGTCAGACAAAGAAATACAAATAACATGTGCTATCACTTAAATGTGGAATCTAAAATAGATTCAAATGAAATTTACACAACGGAAACCGACTCACATAGAAAACAAACTTATGGTTACCAGAGGGGAAAGGAGGTGGGAGAGGAATTAATTAGGAGTTTGGGATTAGTAGATACAAACTTCTATATATGAAACAAATAAATAGCAAGGTCCCATTGTATAGCACAGAGAATTATATTCAATATATTGTAATGAACTATAATGGAAAAGAACATGATAAAGAATATACATATATGTATATATATTGTTGTTTAGTCACTAAGTTGTGTCCGACTCTTTGCTACCCCATGGACTGTAGCCCACCAGGCTCCTCTGTCCATGGGATTTCCCAGGCAAGAATACTGGAGTAGGTTGCCACTTCCTTCTCCAGGGATCTTTCCAATTCAGGGATCAAACCTGCATCTCCGCATTGGCAGGCAGATTCTTTACCACTGAGCCACTATGGAGGCCCCATGTACATACGTATGTTATCTATCCTGAATCATTTTGTTTTACACCAGAAAATAATACAACATTGTAAATAAACTATATGCCAATTAAAAAAAAAAAAAAAAAAAAAACAATTCCAGGGTCACTTCATTAAAGTTGTAGGCTCTCCCAGATCACATTCAGAAAACAGACTAGATCCCAGCCATTCTTTTCCAAAAGGCCAAAATTGGGAATTCATGGGGTAAGGAATTCACTCTTGTTAACACTGTATACTTCCCTTTCGCACATTCTCCATCTCTAACAGCTGTAACTGAACCACCCCTCCCCAGTTTCTGGTAGGTGTTGGTTTAAGGTTTACACAGTGAGCAGATGAGTGCTACTCTGCATCTTCTTTAGGGGTCTAAGCCTCCTATAAAGTATGTTGAAATAGGTACAGCTCTGCTCCATGTGGGCCCTAAATTAGACTCCTGCTTTTTTTAAGGATCGATGCTTTTGAACTGTGGTGTTGGAGAAGACTCTTGAGAGTCCCTTGGACTGCAAGGAGGTCCAACCAGTCCATCCGAAAGGAGATCAGTCCTGGGTGTTCACTGGAAGGACTGATGCTGAAGCTGAAACTCTAATACTTTGGCCACCTGATGTGAAGAGCTGACTCATTTGAAAAGACTGATGCTGGGAAAGATTGAGGGCAGGAAAGAAAGGGACGACAGAGGATGAGATGGTGGATGGCACCACCAAATCTATGGACGTGAATTTGGGTAAACTCCAGGAGTTGGTGATGGACAGGGAGGCCTGGCGTGCTGCAGTCCATGGGGTTGCAAGGAGTTGGACATGACTGAACAACTGAACTGATGTAAGGCTTTGGAAGTCTGGCAATTCCCAGGCACTATTGAGGCAGATGCTTTTGAACTGTGGTGTTGGAGAAGACTCTTGAGAGTTCCTTGGACTGCAGGGAGATCCAACCAGTCCATTCTGAAGGAGATTAGCCCTGGGATTTCTTTGGAAGGAATGATGCTAAAGCTGAAACTCCAGTACTTTGGCCACCTCATGCGAAGAGTTGACTCACTGGAAAAGACTTTGATGCTGGGAGGGATTGGGGGCAGGAGGAGAAAGGGACGACAGAGGATGAGATGGCTAGATGGCATCACTGACTCGATGGCCGTGAGTCTGGGTGAACTCTGGGAGTTGGTGGTGGACAGGGAAGCCTGGCGTGCTGCGATTCATGGGGTTGCAAAGAGTCAGACACAACTGAGCAACTGAACTGAACTGACTGAGGCAGAATAAAGCAATTTAAAGTTTCTGTTACACTCCTTTTACCTTCAAAAATTCAAATAGCTGTTTTGTATGCTTTAGACATTCCTTTCCTTACCTGTTTTCTAGCCCAAAATTTGGTTATACAATAAAATACTGTTTTGAAATAATAAAATATGCTGAATATCTTATCTATTTAGGTTAGAGACATGTTGGAGCAATGTTAAGTATTTAACACTTTCCTGTACTTCCTATTTCTTATCTTAAAGATGAAAACAATATAATCTCTTCCAACCTATTTTATGTTGAAATTTTGTGATATTTTATATTGAAATTATGTGATAGGTTAACATGACAATAAATGTGCTTTGGATTAATATGCCATTTTTTCAATGTTAGTGAATAATTTTTAAAAATATCAAAACTTGACAGCAGACTACATAGAAACTGAGAACATGTTTAATTTGTCATGAGATGAATAAATCTGGGAATCATATAAAGTTGTACTCAAAAATATAGGTGCCAAAAGTTTGAACACCATGCAATGTTCTGGTTTAATCTGATTTACTAGCAAAGAGGAGAGGAGACTGGAAGCAGTGTCTCCTACAGTAGAAAGCACAAAACCTCTCCTAAGTTCTGAATTTTTAAAAATGTTTTTTATGTTTTGTGTCCTAAGCAAATTTCTGTTAAAAACCTAATTCCCAACATGAAAGTATCAGGACCATTAGGTGGGCCCTTTGGATGATGTAGAGCCCTCTTGAGTGGAATTCATGTCCTCATAACAGAGGCCTAGAGAGAGCCTTCACCTCTTCAAACCTGTGAGGACACAGAGGTGGGTGCTGGCTGTGAACCAGGATGAGGGTCCTCACCAGAACATGGCCGTGCTAGTGCCTCGACCTGAGACCTCCAGACGATAGAAAATAAACTCCTGTTGTTTATGAGCCACTCAGTCCGTGATATATGTTATAATACCGTTTAAAAGTATCAGCACTAACACTGAAAATGGCCTATTAATCTGAAGCAACAAACTGTGGAAAATTCTGAAAGAGATGGGAATACCAGATCACCTGACCTGCCTCTTGAGACATCTGTATGCAGGTCAGGAAGCAACAGTTAGAACTGGACATGGAACAACAGACTGGTTCCAAATTGGGAAAGTAGAACGTCAAGGCTGTATATTGTCATCCTGCTTATTTAACTTATATACAGAGTACATCATGAGAAACACGGGGCTGGATGAAGCACAAGCTGGAATCAAGATTGCTGGGAGAAATACCAATAACCCCAGATATGCAGATGATACCACCCTTATGGCAGAAAGTGAAGAAGAACTAAAAAGCCTATTGATGAAAGTGAAAAAGGAGAGTGAAAAAGCTGGCTAAAACTCAACATTCAGAAAATGAAGATCACAGCTTCAGGTCCCATCACTTCATGGCAAATAGATAGGGAAACAGTGGAAACAGTGAGAGACTTTATTTTGGGGGGCTCCAAAATCACTGCAGATGGTGACTGCAGCCATGAAATTAAAAGACGCTTGCTCCTTGGAAGAAAAGTTATAACCAATGTAGACAGCATTTTAAAAAGCAGAGACGTCACTTTGCCAACAAAGGTCCATCTAGTCAAAGCAATGGTTTTTCCAGTAGTCATGTAAGGATGTGAGACTTGGACTATAAAGAAAGCTGAGCACTGAAGAATTGATGCTTTTGAACTGTGGTGCTGGAGAAGACTCTTGAGAGTCCCTTAGACTTGCAAGGAGACCCAACCAGTCCATCCTAAAGGAAACCAGTCCTGAATACTCATTAGAAGGACTGATGCTGAAGCTGAAACTCCAGTACTTTGGCCACCTGATTTGAAGAACTGATTCATTTGAAAAGACCCTGATGCTGGGAAAGATTGAAGGCGGGAGGAGAAGGGGATGACAGAGGATAAGATGGTTGGATGGCATCACCGACTTGATGGACATGAGTTTGAGCAAACTCCAGGAGTTGGTGATGGACAGGGAAGCCTGGTGTGCTGCAGTCCATGGGGTCGCAAAGAGTCAGACATGACTGAGTGACTGAGCTGAACTGAACTGAGACTTTGAGGTAAGATGGACTCAAGTTACAATCCTGGTCTGCCACATATATATAAATATTGAACAAGTTAGTCAATCTTCCTGAATATCCTCATCTATAAAACAAGGATAATACATGCTTACATATTATGATGTGAAGATTAAATGTGATCATGTATAAAGTCCTTTAACCAGCACAGATTAAATAGTAATCTTTCACAAAATACAAATAGCTTTTATATATATACACATGTCTATATATGAAAATGTATGCTTATAACCACTAGTAGAAAAAAAAAGATCAATATTAAAGCAGGTTAGGGAGAGAGCGTATATTGGAAACCTCCAGATTTTCCTCTCAGATCAGATCAGATCAGATCAGTCGCTCAGTCGTGTCCGACTCTTTGCAACCCCATGAATCACAGCACACCAGGCCTCCCTGTCCATCACCAACTCCCGGAGTTCACCCAGACTCACGTCCATCGAGTCAGTGATGCCATCCAGCCATCTCATCCTCTGTCGTCCCCTTCTCCTCCTGCCCCCAGTCCCTCCCAGCATCAGTCTTTTCCAATGAGTCAACTCTTCGCATGAGGTGGCCAAAGTACTGGAGTTTCAGCTTTAGCATCATTCCTTCCAAAGAAATCCCAGGGCTGATCTCCTTCAGAATGGACTGGTTGGATCTCCTTGCAGTCCAAGGGACTCTCAAGAGTCTTCTCCAACACCACACTTCAAGCATCAATTCTTCGGCGCTCAGCCTTCTTCACAGTCCAACTCTCACATGCATACATGACCACAGGAAAAACCGTAGCCTTGACTAGATGAACCTTTGTTGGCAAAGTAATGTCTCTGCTTTTGAATATGCTATCTAGGTTGGTCATAACTTTCCTTCCAAGGAGTAAACGTCTTTTAACTTCATGGCTGCAGTCACCATCTGTAGTGATTTTGGAGCCCAGAAAAATAAAGTATGACACTGTTTCCACTGTTTCCCCATCTATTTCCCATGAAGTGATGGGACCGGATGCCATGATCTTAGTTTTCTGAATGTTGAGCTTAAAGCCAACTTTTTCACTCTCCACTTTCACTTTCATCAAGAGGCTTTTTAGTTCCTCTTCACTTTCTGCCATAAGGGTGGTGTCATCTGCGTATAGTTTGCCTCAAATTTCATCACTCTAAACAATAAAGTTTATTACCTAAAAGTTTTAAATAAGAATACAACAAAAATTAAAGCAGCAAGGTGCCAAATTTCACCTATTTGTCATCACTTTAAGATATTATCTCAACTGTGGTTATGATGACTAATTTGACAAAATGGTGACAGGAATATTTGACAAAAATATATCAAGAATCTTATAAGTGTGAATAACTTCTGACTAGGAAATTTCACTTATAGGAATTCACTCTCAGGAAATAATCAGATAAATGCACAAATACATGTGTGTGTGTGCACGTCTGTGTGTGTGCATGAATACACTCATGAAGTTACATGAATATCGTGTCTATTAACAGCATTGCTCAAAGTAACAAAAATTTGGAAGTAGTCCATGTCCATGAATAAGAGGATGGCTGGTGCTACATCTTTATAATGCATGATGTGAATCTATTTTTACTGACATGAAAAGAAGAAAGCAATGATACTATACTGTGAAGGAAATCATCTATTACTTCTACAATCAGGAAGTTACTTTTATTTAGGCCAAAATGTAGCATAATGTTCTAAACTGCAATGACAGTATGCAGTCCTGTGGATCAGGAAGAGCTGAATTCATGGGAGAGCTTTAGGTTTAAACAACATTTGTTTATAAAATCTATGAAATAAAAGACAAATACATATTCTCTCAGAGCAATAACCACATGTGATCAGTGTTCAAGAAAGATTTCACCAAAGTAATGTCTTTTTTTTCAGTCATATCAACACTTCTGAGGCACATATGTTACCTTTTTGAGGGAAGCTAATATTTGTTGCTGCTGCTGCTGCTAAGTCACTTCAGTCGTGTCCGACTCTGTGCGACCCCAGAGATGGCAGTCCACCAGGCTCCCCTATCCCTGGGATTCTCCAGGCAAGAACTCTGGAGTGGGGTGCCATTGCCTTACATCCCTAAAATTTAGATAGATGCTCCTTAGTTCTCCAGGTACTGACAAAAGTCAAGCACCTCTTTATATAAAATTTTATGATAGTTAATAAGAATCAGAACCTATATAGCAAGCTGAATATTTTATTATTTGACCATGGTTATCAGGGGAAAGCAAAATGGAAGTGAGGAGAATTTAAAGAGTTAGAACCAAATGGTACTTATCCTGTCTACTCTAGAATATGACAAACAGGTGCCAATACTTACTATAAGTAGAAATAAGGTTACAACATCTGTTCATAGTTTTTTGAGTTCTAATAAGTTTAAAATGTAATAAAAGAGTAAAGAATTATTGTTATATTTATACTTTACCAAACACACAAGAAGCATTTCACATAAAAATAAACATATTCTGAAACTTATTTATTGCTGCTGCTGCTAAGTTGCTTCAGTCGTGTCTGACTCTGTGTGACCCCATAGACGGCAGCCCACCAGGCTCCACAGTCCCTGGGATTCTCCAGGCAAGAACACTGGAGTGGGTTGCCATTTCCTTCTCCAATGCATGAAAGTGAAAAGTGAAAGTGAAGTCGCTCAGTCGTGTCAGACTCTTCGCGACCTCATGGACTGCAGCCTACCAGGCGCCTCCGTCCATGGGATTTTCCAGGCAAGAGCACTGGAGTGGGTTGCCATTGCCTTCTCCACTTATTTATTGAGGTTCATTTATTATACTCTATCATGGTCTTTCCTTGAGCTATGAGATCTGCAGATATATACAATCTGCCTAATAAATTATTGATTGTATCTTCTTTGCATGTCTCTTTTTCAGACCTCAACAGGTTAGAATTTCTCCTAGGCTTTATAAAGTACTCAGTAGCCAAGAATCATCTCTCTCAATAGCCACAATTTGCAGATCATGTATGTCCTTCACTGTCAGAGAAGACATCTCTGATTTTTGCATTGTTGATAAAGGGTGTCTTCACACCACAGCTTTAAAATAGCTATAACTGTGTTACATGGTCTATGTTACATGTCCATAGTCATCCTGAGTACATACCAGTTGTGGCTAGGTGCTACACTCAAATGTGCCCAGAGGCCATGTACTTAATACAGTTAATGTGAATACATCCTAGTGTTTTTTAACCACTTTCATCTGCTAAACTAAAGAGAGTTAAGACTTCATGACAAGAAGCAGAAGGAGGCCATCAGTTGGGGCAAGTCTGGAGTTTAAGGTCAACAACTGTCTTGGTCAGAAGTGTCAAACCTGCAGACACAGTTTCCTCACTTATAAATGTGGCCTTTTGCCCAGGCCCAGGAAATCATTCATTGAAGAAGAGTAACAGAGAAGACCATGGAGAGTTAATATCCAAGAGAAAATAAGAATAAATAGTTCTGAAAAAACAACTCAACTAGAATTTAGGCATAAAATGAATTTTGTACATCACAAATGAAAACAGTAATGACTGGGGTGAAAAAAAGTCTTAAGATTCATCTATTCAATATAATGCCTAATAAGCAAACTATCACTATTCTTAACCTCTATAAAGAATCTAGTATATTTCTTTCACATTGGACAACGGAGAGTTCTCAGGCCATTACAGTAATTCAAGTGGAAAAGAATGGTTATTATCGTAGCTTTTTAAATAATCATGATTTTCCTTATAATAATGTGAGTTTTATCCATTTTTATTTTTAGACATAATATCTGAGAGAGAATGTGAGCAATGTAAGTAAAATTCAGAAAACTAAGATCATGGCATCCGGTCCCATCACTTCATGGGAAATAGATGGGGAAACAGTGGAAACAGCATCAGACTTTATTTTGGGGGGCTCCAAAATCACTACAGATGGTGACTGCAGTCATGAAATTAAAAGATGCTTACTCCTTGGAAGGAAAGTTATGACCAACCTAGACAGCATATTCAAAAGCAGAGACATTACTTTGCCAACAAAGGTCTGTCTAGTCAAGGCTATGGTTTTTCCAGTAGTCATGTTTGGATGTGAGAGTTGGACTGTGAAGAAGGCTGAGCACTGAAGAATTGATGCTTTTGAACTATGGTGTTGGAGAAGACTCTTGAGAGTCCCTTGGACTGCAAGGAGATCCAACCAGTCCATTCTAAAGGAGATCGGTCCTGGGTGTTCTTTGGAAGGAATGATGCTAAAGCTGAAACTCCAGTACTTTGGCCACCTCCTGCGAAGAGTTGACTCATTGGAAAAGACTCTGATGCTGGGAGGGATTGGGGGCAGGAGGAGAAGGGAATGACAGAGGATGAGATGGCTGGATGGCATCACTGACTCGATGGACATGAGTTTGTGTGAACTCCGGGAGTTGGTGATGGACAGGGAGGCCTGGCGTGCTGCGATTCATGGGGTTGCAAAGAGTCGTACACGACTGAGCGACTGAACTGAACTGAACTGAAGGACTTATTTCACTGGTATATTTATATATATATATATAGGGAAGCGATGCTATAAAGGAAAGCCATACTGCCAAATGTAACACAGTTTGGATGCTTTGGGCCATTCCCTGAGTAACTATGAACTGAACTGAACTGATTACAGTTACAGACCTTTGTTTAGGAAAAGGATCAAAGAGCAAAAGGGGATTAGTTCTAAAAGAGGAACCTTGAGGAAGAAGAACCAAGTCTGTTGAAACAGACTTCATGAATCTGTTCATGAAATGGCCTTCAAGTTATTTGTACTTATCCTGAACCAATTTTGTTTGGTTTACTATTTTACTGATTAGCATCACAATGTTTTTTCAAACTGTCAATATGGTAGAACTTTCGTCACTGCTTGGCAAGAATCTCAAGTTCCCCTATACCCACAGTTTTCATTTCCAAACGGCCCTAACTGGGCCCACATGAAAATAAGCTCCTTCATCTGTAAAAAAGCAAACTTATCTAGGGGTTTTCAGTTAAAGGCCTCAAGGTTTTGTCCTTGTTCCCTTCTGCTATTTTTCCATTTTGTTCTTTGATCCTTTTCCTAAAAAGGTCTGCTCACATGTAAGAGTCACTTTCTAGAGTCAATCTTCAAATATAATTACCATATCGAATAAGTCTCTTACAAGATCATCATAGTGAATCCAGGGTTTTTTTTTTTAATTTTACATGCAACAATGTAAATAAATATGCATTTAAAAAAACAACTAAAAGAAACACAATGAAGAAAAAGTGTAAGTATAATGTAGACCCTCATTTGTTAAAAACACTTTGGGACTGGCTTACTAGTGGGAAAAGTATTAATTACTAATTTAATTTCATTAATTCATTAATTTCATTAATCCATTAATGGTTATTCAGATATTCTATTTTTCAGTCAGCTTTATTTTTATTTTTTTAAAGAAATTTCATCTAATTTTCAAGTTTTTCTGTAATGAAGTTATTCGTAGTATTCTCTAATTTTTAAAAATTTCTGACATGTGTAACATTAGATCCCTTTTATATCCCTTAGTATTGTTCACTATTTTCTATTTTACCAATCATGTCAAAGAACAAATGCTTAGCTTTATTTACTCACTTCTGTAATTTGTTGATACATTAATTTCTGAACATATTGCTTTCCTTCTACTTTTTTTAGGCTTATTTTACCAGTATTTTCTTAAATTACATGGTGCTTTTTAAAAAACAAGTATAACTGATCTACTGTTGTGATTTGATATCTCTGTACATTATAAAATGATCACTGCAATAAGTCTAGTTTTTAGTTTTTTAAACTGTTTGTGTTTATGAAAAAAGTATAGTCTCCAGTTGTATACAGTACTGTATCAGTTCAGTTCAGTCGCTCAGTCGTGTCCAACTCTTTGCGACCCCATGAATCGCAGCACGCCAGGCCTCCCTGTCCATCACCAACTCCCAGAGTTGACCCAAACTCATGTGCGTCGAGTCTGTGATGCCATCCAACCATCTCATCCTCTGTCATTCCCTTCTCCTCCAGCCCCCAACCCCTCCCAGCATCAGGTTCTTTTCCAATGAGTCAACTCTCTGCATGAGGTGGCCAAGTACTGGAGTTTCAGCTTCAGCATCACTCCTTCCAATGAACACCCAGGACTGATCTCCTTGCAGTCCAAGGGACTCTCAAGAGTCTTCTCCAACACCACACTTCAAAAGCATCAATTCTTTGGTGATCAGCTTTCTTCA